>NC_081435.1:6580915-6934249 GCF_949786415.1 Peromyscus eremicus
GCAGGAAGTGTGCCACTCAGGATGGACTTTGGTGTTTCAAATGCTCAAACCAGGCTCAGTGTCTCTCTCTTCCTGCTGCCTTCATATCACAGTGTAGAACTCTTGGTTCCTTCTCCCACACCATGTCTGCCTGCCTGCTGCAATGCTTCCCAATGTGATGATAATAGACTAAACTTCTGAAAATGTAAGCAAGCCCCAATTAAATGCTTTCCTTTTGCTATGGTCTTGGTGTATCTTCACAGCAATAGGAAATTGATCAAGATATCATCCGTTTCATGTCTTTGCCATAAAGACAGTAATTTCCACAACATTTCACCTTCTGATCTAATTCAGGCTGCAACAAGGCAAGTTTAATCCTCCTGTTTTCTCTTTCCTTTCTGCTTTCTGACATGAACTGAGCAGCATGAAGTTGAGTAGATGCTGATGCCAACTTTGGACTTCCGAAACTCCAGAATCATAAGCAAAAATAGATATTTTTCCTTGTAAATGACCTAATCTCAAGTATTTTCTTATAGTGATAAAAGACAAGAGGCTAGGATTTTAAAACATAAATTTTAGGGAGGCAAAAAAGTGTATAAAATTAGTCAGGTGAATCATTCATTTAATCTTTTCAATTACTCCTTTGTTTCCTGTTGTTAAGAGGAATTGTGTCTTTTGTTTTATAACCACCAAACATTTCATCATTGCAAATGATCAGGAAGACCTCCTAACTACTTAATATCCATGCTAAATGTGGGTCCACACAGAAGAGGAACAATTGTGCAGGATGCCTGCCTACTCATCCAAATGAATGTTAGTGGTTCAAAATGGGGCTGTTCTTTTTATATCCTTGGACTAGCTACCCACTTTAACAGCTAGAGAGCAGACCTAGCATTTCAAAATTTCTTTCTCTAGATTCTTCTACTTACTAGCCACATGAAATTAAGTATGAATTTTTTAGAGTTTTGGTGCTACCAATTTTGAAATAAAGATGCTATTTCCTATGGGATAGTCACTCAATAAAATGAGGTACTAGAAGGATAGATTCAATAGAGAAGGTTTTTAAATTGCATGTATGTAACATATGGAAAATCTTCAATTCTGAATAAACATCTTCACGGTAGTATTATGGTTGCTATTATTTTGTTGATTGGATAACTGAGACTAAAGAGATTAGTTTTATGAATGGGTATTGTTGGGAAATATTATTTTAAGGTGTGTTACTTTTGTTTATGTTGCATTTGTTTAACTCTGTGAAGCTGTGTTACTGTACCTGTCCAAAATACCTGGTAGCCTAATAAAGAGCTGAACATCTAGTGGTGAGGCAGAAAAAAGGATAGGTGGGGCTGGCAGGCAAAGAGAATTAATAGAAGGAGAAATCTGAGAAGAGGGAAGAAATAACAAGAAAGGAAGGAAGAGGACATCAGGAACCAGCCACCCTGCTTCACAGCAAGCCATTGAGTAAGAAATAATGAATGGTACACAGAAATAGAGAAAGGTAAAAGCCCAAAGGCAAAAGACAGATAGGATAATTTAAGTTAAGAAAAGCTGGCTAGAAACAGCCAAGCTAAGTCCGGGCATTTATAATTAAGTATAAGCCTCTGTGTGTGATTTATTTGGGAACTAGGTGGTGGGCACCCAAAAGAGCAAAAACCAACAACAACAGGATGTACTTTCTTGGTGCCAAAATTTATCATTTCAAACACAGATCCACTTAATTTCAAGGTCTGTGATCTTTCCATGTCCTTGTAGTGACACTATAGAGAGCTGCACAGGTTTTATGACTTTGGTAGAGCGATGAGCTAAGACGTGAGCTGTGAACATCTGCCAACAGTTCATTTGGGGAGACGAATTGAGAAAAGACATCACTGCCTCTGGATAGAGGGAGGTGCACAGCAAACACACTGGTGGTCAGAGGGAGACTAACAAAAGGTGGGGCCAAAGGACTGTTATCTTCACATCTAAAGAGATAACCAGAGACCGTGATGATTGAGAGCGCACTACATCTCTGTGCTTCTGTAATATCTTCGGAAGAGCCCTCTTTTCTGGAGACAGCCTTCTGCCTTGTTAGGGTGGGTTCCTTTGATTTTCTACTAGGTACCTTCTGTTTTCTGTGATCATATACCCAACAAGTGGAAAGCAGTGGAAGGGAGGAAGGACTTAATTTTATTTACAGTTTAAGAAAATGGTAGAGTAGACACCAGCTTGAAGAGATTACCACAGTCATGAAGCAGAGAGGAGACAGGAAGTGAGCTGGACCATTAAGCACTGAGGCTTATCCCCAGTGACTCACTTCCTCCAGCTAAGCTCCACCTGCTGAACATTACACAACCTTCCAAAAATAGTGCCACCGGCTGGAGACCCACTGTTCAATTGCTTGAGCCTATAAGGGACATTTTGCATTCGAAGGACTTTATTTTTCTGTCTTTGAAAATAACCCTAGAAACAGTACTAAGATAAGACAAAGGAAAATAATAAAGAAATACACACACCAAGCGTTCAGTTGCCCTAAATGTCTACCTAATGTTTTTAATTTATCAATGCACTTTGTTTGTTTGAAGGCCCATTGAAAAAGACTACAATGTTTATGTGATGCTTGTCTGCAAATACAACTATTCACCATTTCTTAATACTAAAGTGTAAGATGACTTACTTGTTGAAATCCAAAGAGAAAAATAATTAAGTATTGTGAAAAATTTCTCTTTTCTGGAGCAAAGTATCTAAATAACTCTATTTATACAATACCTTGTAATTGACAAAACACTTTTGTATGTATCATCAGACTAAATCCTTATATTTAGGTACCATGAGACTGACTTGGTTTTCAGTTCAAAATATAGTAGAATATATTATATTATATTATATTATTGTACTTTGTGAATGTTCTATAAATTATGGTACACATTCTCTTCTCCTTGGGTCTATGAGAATTTGTCCATATCTCCTAATTAATAACATGGACCACAGGAAAACTGATTTACAAATGGGCAATGGACTATTAGCCGGCCCATTTCAGTAAACATTTGCACTCTAGGTGAACTCAGTTATGTCTGAACTTCTGCCTTTGACCCCTCCTTACTTTCCAAGACTTTGGTGGGCAGGAAACTGATGTATAGCATGCACATTGCTTAATATTTAAACCTTGAAACATAATGGCTTGGACTCAGGACTAGCAGGTTTTATTTTTTACTTATGTCCTTTGTGATCTGTGAGCAAATGACTTCATTAGGAAGCCACTGGAGCAGTAATTCACTTCTATAAACCGCTCGCATCCATTTTTATTTCTTATTATGAACTACAGGTTCTCATGATGTATTGTTATTACAAACAGAAAGCTGCCAAATATCCATTGGAGCTACCATTAACCCTAACTTGCAAACCTGTCTTAAAACTTGCATGAGTTGAACAAGGCTCTGCACCATTTAGGCCACTTTTACCCTGCTGTTTTTAACTTCATTTATATTGCTGTGAGGAAACACCCTGGCAAAAGCAACATTGGGGAGAAAGGGTTTATTCAGCACACAGCTCTAGGTTACAGTCCTTCATGGTAGAGGAAGCCAAGGCAGGAACTTGAAGCAGCTAGTCCTATCCACATTTATTATTTTACTTCTCTCTTTAAAGACTTTATTATTTTTAAACTATTTCCTTCTTTCTGTGACTGTCTATGCCCATGTTCTCTCTTTCTTAAGCTTACATACATTGTAAAACACATAGGAACCTGTTTCCATCTGGACCTCTTTTGTTGTGGATTTTTTAGGCTTCTTTGATCATGTGGGCAAACCTTTAAACTGCTAACCTACAGCTGGGTCATCCACACACAGCTCTAGTGGCCCGCTTCTCATTTTGTGAAAACCAAGCCTAAAGCTAACAGCTTGGTTAGAGGTTGATCTGACCAGGAACTACATTCAACCCCCCTCATCCCCAGAGATCTAGAATACCAATTCTTGCACTTTGGCAGGCATTTTTTTTATTTAGCTTTTTGTTTCTATTGAGTGTGGATAAAAAAGCTGTTTGCATGCTCTGCTGTACTACAGACCTTTTTAAAGGTGCTGTATCTTTTCTTTTCAAGCTTTCTCAGGCCCTATGGAAACTCAAGAGTCCCATATTGGGTGCCAATTATTATTATTTTTTTTTATAACTGTGGCTGCCTTTTAAGCAAAGACTGTTTTAATCAGAGACTGCAACTCTGCTGCTACCAGCAGCAGTTAGGCCTCAAGTGCCGCATCCTGAGGGGATTCTGTTCCCTCAGGCACCAGCTTGTTCAAAGACACTAAGAGAAACTTTACCTAAATATCTATCCCTCTAAGGAACTCAAGATTCAAAGGTTGAGGTGGAATTCTGCTCTCTCAAAGAGGCTGAATAGCAAGTACCTAACCTTCTCCCTTTGCTGGAGTCTTCCAAAAAGCTCAACCGTCCTGTCCTTCTGTTTAGTTCCTACTTAAGAACCCTGGCTCCACGTGGTTCCTTTCTACCACTTCCTACTTGCTGACTCAGCCTTCTGCTCGCAGGTGAATTTTATTCAATCAAACAAATGTAATACATCTTTGCATTGTTAACAAAAGCAGTGAGAAAAAAATGTAATACACTTTAAAATAATATTCCACAACAGAGCTGGATTGTCTATCATCCCACATGTCATTTGACTATGTAAATCACTAAATAGCATACTAATTAGTGGTTCTCTGAATATAGATAATAAACAACTACTTAAATATCCTCTTAACTAGCTCTCTATCTGACTGTGTGGTGATATGAAAGAAAATGGCCCCCATAGGGAGTGGCACCATTAGGAAGTATGGTCTTGTTGGAATAGGTGTGGCCTTGTTAGAGGAAATGTGTCACTGGGGGTGGACTTTGAAGTTTCAAATGCTCAAGCCAGGCCCAGTGTCTCTTTCTGCTGCCTGAAGATCTAATGCCGAACTCTCAAACTCCTTCTCCAGCACCGTATCTGCCTCTGTGCCACTGTCTTTTCCCCCATGATGATATTGAACTAAACCTCTAAACTGTAAGCAAGCCCCAATTAAATGTTTTCCTTTATAGGAGTTTCCATGGTCATAGTGTCTCTTCACAGCAACAAAACCCTATTATAGACAGTAATGGAAAAATAACTTAAATAATGTGCATCTAACAGCTATTGGCTAAGCTGGAGCTAAGATTTGTTTCTTCACTTTGAAGTAGTTTCTACCATACCATTCCACTTCAAAAGTTTATCTCCTCAAAGGTAACAAACACAAGTGCATGTATGCACACTCGAGCACATACACACACACACACACACACACACACAGAGAGAGAGAGAGAGAGAGAGAGAGAGAGAGAGAGAGAGAGAGAGAGAGAGAGAAGATGTTGGGGTAGTATAAAACAGGAAGAAATACATAAGTACCAAAAGCTACAAAACAAATATAAAGCAAATTAGAACCATTCCAGACATTTCAATATTCACCACCAGTTTAAGTGAGTGAGCTAAATACTCCTATTAAAGTTTTACTAACTGCATGCAGTCTGTGATGTGTGCACTTTACTGATGCTAATAGGTTGAAAATAAAAAGAAACAGAATGCAAACAGTAAGCAGGAGGAAATTGCCATGAATAGCTTTATTTCAGATAGATTAGATTTTAAGGAACAACAAATAGTGATGAAGAAATTCTGCATTCCACTGATCAAATGGTATCTCATTGGAGAATGTTATGCAATCCTGATTTATATGCATCTCATAATAAGACTCTAAGCATCAAAATTAAAATTGTAAAACCAATGGTGGAAGTAGACATATCAAGAATATGGTTGGAAAACTTATAACCATTATTATATTATTTATAGAACAACCTGACTCTTTTGCTACCAACGGGAAGTGCAAAGACTTAAAGCCTTAGTACAACACAAGAGTCTAGAATGGTAAATGGAAATTTACATATAGACATTAAACACATGCAAAGCATAAATTCTATAGCATCCTTTATAACAACATACCACAAAACATGTACTAATATCATAAAATATGTGCTAAAATAATTCTTGTTTGTTTTACACAAACAAGTGTTTTGCTTGCACGTATGTCTCTGCACCATGTGCTTGTCTAGTGCCTCTGGAGAGCAGAAGAGGATGTTGGATCCTATGGAACTTGAGTTACAGGAGGGTGTGAACTGCCTTGCAGGTGTGATCCTCTTCAAGAGCAGTAAATGTTCTTAACTGGTGAGCCATCTATCCAATATCAACAAAATATTTTAGATTAAATTCCAAAACATAAAATACATTATGTGCATGTATAAAAATGTCATGATGAAGCCCATTATTAAGTGTAATTAATATATGCTAATAATGCACTTAAAATATCAAGACACAAGATACTATATGTAATTGAGAGTATCATCTGAATGTAAAACTGGCTGTTACTCAACACATATTATAATTCATTCTGTGAACAGAAAAACAAGAATGCCTTTAATTTCCCTAATAGGGACTGGAGGAACATTTGAAAGACTTTGACATTTATTCCTGAAAGACAACAAAGCTTGGAGGTGAATTTACTAAACACATAAAGGCCATCTAACAAAACACACAGCTTCATACCACATCACAAAATACTTAACACTTTCTTCAGGAAGCCAAAAATTAGAATGATGATCCTCAGCATTCTACCATAATGTCCAGGCAGGAGAATTAAAAAATAAAAAATAAAAAGGAAGTTGTAAAGGCATAAGGAAAAAAAGAAACTTAATTTTCAAATCACAGATAAGAGTTATATATTGGAATCCTAGAGAATGTACAAACATTTATTCAGACTAATAAGTCACATCAGTAAAATTTGTTATATGATATAAAAATAAATATACTTTCCATATACTTATATTCCTGTATATTTATGCTTCCATATAACTTAGGTAATAAAGACTAAAGTAACATTTACAACAATAAACAAAACAATCCATCATCCATTAACATATGGTACATAAGACATCTACTAAATTAAAAATATGACTGAGAAATATAACAACCTAAATATGAGAGGAGACACCATGGTCATGGTTAAATATATACAATACTATTATGTATTTTTTCTAAATAATTCTAATAATGAAAACAATTCTAATCAATCAAGGGAATGCTAAATCTGGTTCTAATTAGGGGGGCAACAAAATTAGAAAGCAGTGAAAAGCATTTATCAATAGTTTAGAAATCCAAAAGTGAAGCCAAACCACTATAATTTTATGAAAAAAGAAAGATAAGGGACCACATCAGGATGATAGCCTGTAGTTTACAAACATTTGTTGTTACAAAGAATTAAGATGGTTCATATGTTTGTATGTGAAAGCTAAAGCTAAATTTTTTTAGGGCAAAATATGAAATATCCTTGCAGCCTGGAAATAAGCAAAGATAGGACATAATCTATTCTAAACATACAAAAAAAAAGAAAAGAAAAATAAATTGGGGGTTTTCAAAATTTGTTCTGTTTATCAAAAGAAACTAGAAAGCAAAGAGAAAGGTTAATGTGCAAAGCAGTGGGAGAAGGAAGCTACTGCTAAGAAGACTGGAAATAGAACACTGCTTGCACACACTTGCTCTCTCGGATTTGTTATGGCCACTCATCGCATTATGCACCCAAGAACAGCACATTTCACTCTATGTAAAGTAAATGTTTCACAGTGAATGTACTTTGAGTTTTCAAGCAATCAAGCATTAATGTCAATTCCCTTCTCCTTTCTGAGGACTTGCTACATATGAGGGGTGGTGTCCCAGATGGAGGACAGATGTCCCAAGCAGAAGAACAAAAGAGAATATTCATCCTTCCTCTGGCCCTTGTGTTTTACCAGGGCCTTCAACAGAGTGCATTTTGTCCACCCGTATCAACAAGGATCTTCTCTACTCAGCCAGATTCAAATGCTAACTTCTTTCGGAAATCCCCTAAGAGACATATTCCAAAATAATGTTCGACCAGTTATCCAGGCAACACACAAGTCTAGCCAAGCTGACACCAAAAATTGACATTAAACAAGACCATAGTACTTAAAAATTAAGATAAATTCACTATCAAACCTGAGGTTTTGTCATCAACAGGTGTCCTTCCTAAATATGGGACTAATAATAGGAATAAAGTTACTTCCTTACCATACTCACCTTCACTATACCTAGTAACACAACTCCAAACAGTCAATAGACACATTTTCTTAATGAAATCACTTACTCTTCACTTTGAAAGACATTACAAATTCTGAAAGCTCCGGAAAAGCAGATAAATGATGTAATGGCAGCAAGAGGTAAGTGAGGAAAGGCAAGGATCCAGGCTACAACTATTTAGATGGTGTAACTCTATGTAAAAATACTTGGTATAGAATTTACTAGGGGGCTGGCAAGATGGCTCAGCAGGTGAAGGCTCTTGCCAGAGCTGGTTCCCAGAGCACATGGTAGAAGGAAAGAATCAATAGGTACATCTTTCTCAGGGTGGTGGACCAAGAAGCAGAGGGGCTACAGCCAGGGATAGGCTGATAACCTTCACACTCTGCTCCGGTGTTCTCCTTCTGTCACCAGACTTTGCCTATTCAGGTTTCCACAGCCCTCAAAATAGTGCCACAACTTGGGATCAAGTGCTCAAACATGAGCCCTTAGAAGACATTTCCAACTCAAACAGTAACAGTCAGGAAAGCTATTTTTGTGCCTCTGCAGTCCTGGGGTCTGACCCACTACTGGGCACCTTATATAGGGGAGAATTATTCCAGCTTAACATTTTCCAGAAAAGGTAGCTGACTAAATGTATTTGAAATATTGAAACAAAAGCTCTTTGTCTATTTGGTATCTGAAGAAGACAGACACCTAGAATATAAATTAGCCATACAGGCCACCACTTTAGCAGAATAATGCAAAAAAAAAAAAAAATAGAGGCTGGTGTCCAGGCTGACTTTGAGAGCATGGTCTCAGGAGCCCAAAGATAAATAGACATCCCCAAAGGCAGTTTGCTTTGGGCATTTATAGAAAAATTTTCTGAGGGACTAACAAAGAACTGTGGCTTTCCTTTCTTCCCAGGAGGCATGAGCACAAGAGAGCAGAATGATAGGGAATGCCTGCAGGCTGAGTTTTATGTTGGCTTTTCTCTCTTGGGCACTCATCAATTTTGTGCAGTATAATGCTATAAATGCAGGCTGGTGTTGCTAACTGAAGAGAGGAAGAGAAGGTGAAAAGGTGAGAAGGATTGAAGAATGCCTGTCTATACTCTGAGAAAGTAAGAAAGCTGTGAGGAAATTTCTGAGCAGACAACAGCAGTGAAATGATTATCAAAGGTTCCAGGTGTAAATATGTAACACAGAAGAAGAAAGTTCTTTCCCAAGATGCCCGATGTTAGTCTTATGGATGGTGATTCTGAGGACACAGTAAGTTAGTCCAAGCCTCTTTCAGGGAAATTAGGTGATCTTCCTATTCCAGGAAGCTCAGCCTGCGTCCTTGCTGCTTATGTAAGCTTGGTGGTGGTGGGGGGGCTAGTATATCTGGTCAGTTTCATGGACTTCCTGAAGTTTCTCAGTTGTTTACCCCAAGTCTGAATAAACTCTCTTTAGAACTTTCTGAATCATAGGAGCTTCTACCAGGACAGAATGTATTAATTTAGAGGAAATTGCTACACTATATTAGATTATTAGGTGGCTGCATTACTTTTCAAAAAAGTATTTTAAATTATGGAGAGAGAAATCAGTCAGATAGATAGAGGGGAAAAATTAATTTTCTTAAGTCTTCTCAACCTACCAAAGCAGTAGGCACTGAACTATTTTTACTATGCAGAGTTGTGAACATTCCAAGAATAAGCAAATTAAAAAACTACTTGCCAAATTTCCAACTGTGATTATTCACTATTGCAGTGGATCAAATCTGAGGATAAAAATCATATTAGTAAAGGTTTTATTTTTGCTACTATCTTAGATGCACAAGTCAGAGTCCACGCAAAGTGGTGAGGAGTCCAAGGTGCCATCGGGTGGGGGAAGCCATACTATGATTTGAAGCCACATGAAAGGTCTTTGCTTAGACAGTGGTCTATTTATCTTACTCAGGCATTTAAAACTGTTAGCATTGTATGCCAGACTTTTGATTTAAACCCAATAGACACTTTACTTCATCTTAAAATATAGAGATCACATTAACAATGCTTGAACCTTAAATGGATTTTTAAAACATGGTTGAAAGTTGTTTTCAATACACTGTCATTTCTATGTGCCATGTTTGCCTGAAACTCACTTTTCACAGATCTGAGTCCTAGGGTGCTGTACCAGGTGGACTGACATTTGAATGCCATTTTCACCCTGCAAATGAACACAAGTTCCTTACAACACACATGTATGTGACACATAGAGAAAACATAATAACAATAGCATGAATGGCTCTACAGTAAAGAAATTAAATTTCCATTTAAAATCTTCTAAAAGGTCATTTCTAGGCCAGGTGACATCACTTAATAATTATACAAAACATTAAAAAATATTAACAGCAGTTTAGCACTATTTTCTAAGAAATAAAAGTCTTATTGGTTCTCAGTTTGTTTTTTGAGGTTGTTACTAAAGTCAGACAAAGAAAAATATAATAAAATTCCAGAAAAGAAAGGATATCTTACACATTAATTTCTCATGAATTTTTATGCGAAACTAACTAATCTCAAATTAAATCCAGAAACACAGAGCAAAATGATTATAAAAAAATGACCAGATAGGATTTATTCTTGTTGTATAAGACAGAGCCAACATTCAAGAATCTAGTTGTACATTCCACTTTATCAGTAAACTAAGTGAAAACTTACACAGTCCTACCCACTGGAGCAAAAAAGTCATTTGACAAAATCCAATACTTAATCTGAGAGGGCTGGGGAGCCAGACCAGAGCCATGACAGATTTCTGACAGTCCTGCCAGGGACCAGGCCTTAGTTTTGGTTTACTGGAATTGGCTGGAGCTGAGCAAGCAATTCTCAGGAAGTTCTCAGGCTGCCAATCATCAGGTGCCCCACAACCTTCTGCTAGCTAAAGATAGCTGTCCCTACCCTGCAGCTGAAAGGGCCTAACCACTAGTGCCTCCAACCAATCAGCCCCCAGACTAATCTTTCCTCCACCAATCAGCACCAGATTAATCCCTCCTCCCTGGAATTCCCCTAACTCTGCTTAGAAGGAGCTTGTGACCTCCATTCGGGGTCCATATTTCCCACACCAACATGTTGGAAATAATAAATGCTCTTGTTGATTGCATATGTGACTGATAGTCTTTCTTGAGGGCTTCTCTCAGTAATCATAGTAATAACTCTTCAGAAAGTTAGGGATAGAAGGGAATTTCTTCAGTAGAATCCACAACATCAAATACCCCAAGAACTGGCATTAGAGGTGGTTGTGAGTCATTTGATATGGGTGCTGGGAATCAAACATTGGTCCTCTGTAAGGGCAACCAGCACTATTAACTGCTTAGCCACTTCTCTAGCCTTTAGTGTGAAGTTTTGATGTGGTAGACATGTTTCAGATGTCATGTATCCAGGGCAATAATTAAGCCAACAATATTCTAATACAAAAAGAGTTAGAAAAAGTAAAAACAAACAAACAAATGAATAAACAAACAAATAAATAGAAATTCTTTTAAGGTGTTAACATCAACAGTGTTTTTTCAAGCATTACTTTGCATAAATATTTTGACTACACCATGTAACTAGTACTTTCTTAGAATCTTGGTGATTTATGTGAATGTTATTTGTGGAGAAAGGCTGATTTAATGAATACATATGGGGTGATGAACAGGGAGGCAGCCTCCTGGGTCATCTTGTTTATGAATATCTCTTGGGAAGAAATGATGACAACTTCTGTTCCAGGAAGTCATCTCTGTGGTATTTTTTTTTTTTTTTTTTTTTTTGGTTTTTCGAGACAGGGTTTCTCTGTGTAGCTTTGCGCCTTTCCTGGAACTCACTTGGTAGTCCAGGCTGGCCTCGAACTCACAGAGATCCGCCTGGCTCTGCCTCCCGAGTGCTGGGATTAAAGGCGTGCGCCACCACCGCCCGGCCCTCTGTGGTATTTTTATAAGAACCAGTTTAGAAAAGAACATTTGACTTATTCTGGTACTACGGGTAGGGTCATTACCTTTTAGACTAATCAATACACTGATTATTTAGTCCAAAAGGTCAAGATGTTAATATGCTGCTTATGATTTAAAAATCATGTCCCTTTGGCTAAGAACTTTTGTTCTGTCAGTGCCACCTGGCCCTGTCTTGGAAACAAATGATCAAACCTCTGTCTCAATAGACTGGCTTGTCTGACCATGTCATGTAAATAAAATAATGTAAGATGCACTTTGCTGTGTCTTCTTTCACTTAGCATAGTGCTTTCAAGATCCATCTGTGGGATCCATCTACGTTACACTTGGTGTTAACACTTCCTTACATTACATACATTACATTGTATGGATATATAATATTTATTTGTTTATTGAGAACAATGAGGTTGTTTTACCTTGAATTATTAAAATGACACCCTGTGAATACTTAGCTTCAGACATTTGTAAACTATGAGTTTGTTGTTCTGTTGAGTAGATATACACATGAATTAAATCTCTGGTTCATGTGATAACTCTGGTACAACATTGTGAGAAACAGAAAACTAGCTGAAGCATTTAAATTCTCACCAGCACGCACTAAGAACCCATTTCCTCCATACCTTTGTGAATACTTGTTATCATCCATACTTTTTATTGTAGCCATCCAACTGCATGTGAAGGGCTAAGTCATCATGATTTGGGCTTTTATCTTTTTAATGATTAATATTGTAGAGCAATTTTGAGATATGTCTAGTCAGATTATTTTTGAACTTTTAATAATAAAGTTACTTGTCATTTTATTATTACTTTATAATAGTTTTTAGTATAGTGAAGATACATTTTCCTTATCAGGTACATGATTTCTGGTAGATTGAATTGTATGCATTCATAAGCATTACTTTCACTTTTTTATAAATGTACAAACTAAGGCAGAAATCAGAGTAGATTAGTATCTTTCTGTCACAAAGGCTCCAGTTGTACACTAAGGGGAGAGAAGTATTGGCTAAAAGGAGAAACAGCTATCTGCACCCCATCTCACGGGGTCAGTTCTGGGTGAGACATCCTTCTAGGGCTGCTCTGATATCAGAATTGTTATTGATGACACAAAACCAAGCCTGTCATTGTACAGGGTTAGATCAGTAGTTTGCTGCAGAGACTTTCCTAGCGTGTGTGAAGGTTTGGGTTTCATGCACAGCACTGCGTTTTGAATAAAGAAGAGAACAGTTCTGCCTTCCAATTTTGATATTTCTTTGTTTCAGCCCAGCACTACACTTTCTGTATCCTGAAGCAAAAGAGATGTCTACCTCAAGTGAGCCCTTTCTTTCTTAGGTGTTAGGAAAGAATGTTTCTGGAATTATCTGATAGAGCTTTTCAAGGTGCTATTTATTGACCTGTCCTAACCAGGAGAACTATCCTTAGAAGACAAGCATGAAGAAAACACTGTTGTTAATGGAGATGATTCTCAAATAGGCATGGGGACATACCAATTAGATGGTGTTGATTTTTATTCTCTGTGTTAAAAAGTGCTGTTACTAAACATATGTGGCAATCCAGTTGGAAAATGTAAGAAATTAAGTGAAACTCCTTATGAGGAATTTATTTCTAGAAATACCAGCTATGAAAAAATGGTGGGAAATTTCTTCTTCCTACAAATGCCAAGATAGCATTATTTACTTGCCTTGATGCTCATGTGTGATATTTTATGATGGTCAGCACTGAGTGTAGCAAATGTAGTGAGAAAACAATAAATAGATATGAACTAGTAACACCGATGTGGGTAATAATAACATAGAGCATTGGGGGCATTTTGCCCTTTCACTAGTACATATTTTACTCTATATTTAGGTCAGCCACTTACAGACAGAAGGGAAAAATGACTGCTTTAATATGTACTTCTAAATATATCAGGGGTCTTTAAAACACAATCTTCATAGAAAACTGTCTTATATTCCAATAAAATTTCCAATAATGGCTTTGATAAATATTTCTCATTATATATACCAAATTGTCCTTCTCATGTGTCTGCTTTTAAGAATGGATAAGATCTATTTTTGTTTAATTTTACATGTCCCTTATTTTTGCAGAGTAGTGTTGTAAATGACTTGAGCATCAGCTGGGGAGATGACTAGGAGATAAGACCAGTTCAGTATGAAGGTATAGATTTGCAGATGAAACAGTGTAATAATGGGTGTAGTAAAGGGTCTGAGAGCATTTTTGAGCACACACCTGGCCCTATCCTGACTGGCACATGTCTTTTGTAAGAGGCAGTATCATGGAGAACATTTTTCTATCTTCATGCAATCACATTTGAGCTTGAAGGGATCCTTGGATGAACCTTGTAGCCCTCAGCCCTGCTTAGTTTTATGCTCCAATTTAAAAGGTCTTAAGATCTGAGAGCAGCTTGAATCCAAATGATCTGGTGTTCTGGTCTCTTCCTATATCCCTCCTACTCATTCCTGGCCTTTTTCCTGGCTCTAGTTTGTGCCCAGAGATGAAAACACATATTACTCTTCTAAAAGATGCCAATAGCTATTTCTGCATTGCAGCTCATGGAGGCAGATTTTGAGGAGAGGAGATGTACTTTCAGGGCTATTCTGGTCCTGGATCTTGTCGGGAGGGAGAGGTAGAAATGATTAAAAGAATGTTTCTAGAAATAATGCTAAAATCCTTTCCATGGTAAAAATGGGGGTCAAATTTCGGCAGACAGGTTTCTTAAAGTTAAAAAAGAACAAGAATTGTCTCATGGACACAAGAGCTAAGAAGAGAAATGAAAATGGAAAGACTATACAGTGAGGCAAAGGGCAGGGTGTAGAATATGGAGTGGACTAGAACTGTAAGAAAGAAGCTAGCAAGATATTGCTCTGTATTTGATGGCTTATGACCAGAAAGGCTTTAAGAACAAAGACACAGGTGAATTTTGAGCTATGATTTTGGTAATCTCCTTTTGATTGTCTAAAGTCTTTAACCTTAAAATGCAAGTACTTAGGGTTTGTGGGGTTTGAAGGTGATATAAAATGGATCTCTGTTGGTTGACAAAGCAGACCTGAGAAAATGATGTCATGAAGGAAGCAGACAGGAGACAGAGGAGAGAGTGAAGGAAGGTCCCCTGGTGGTGCTGTAGAGTGGTGGGTGGTGACAAGTATCACCCAGCTTGCAGGAGGTGCTTCCTTAGCATTTGGAAAATTCTAAGAAGAGGGCAAAGGATCCCTTCAGTACTAAGGATATGGCTGAAGACAAGTTATTTTACTGGCAGTTCTAAGAGATGCAGAATCTAGAGGACAGGGGATTCTGGGAATTCATGGAATTCAGACCATGTTTGTCAATTCCGGATTTCCAGTGCTCAGCTGGGAATGTTCAAGTCATCATTAGCCATGTCAGGTAGCCATGTGATCTAACGTCATTTCCAAATGCAGTAGAAAAGAAAAGAAAGAGAAGCAAGGAAGAGAGGGAGAAACTAAAAGCTCCAGAATTTTCTTTGTCAGAATTTTGGGCTGTTGGTTTTTATACAGTTGCCTTTCTCTTCCTCTAGGCCTGATTGCATCACCCCAGCACTGAAGAGTGACCACAGAGAGATGAGCAGCTGCGTAGCAAAGTGACTGTGTAGATGACGTAGAATTTTCCTCAGCCACAAACCTAAGGGCTTCTTGTAAGTTGAACAGAATTCATGGTTGTGGGGGGCCTACCCATTTCTCTGTGGGAGGCCTGCTCCCACTCTTTCCCCAGGGTACTCTTGAGGAGGGAGGAGGGAGAAATATTTAGATGGAAAGACAGAGGGGAGAGAAACACAGGATAGCCTTGGGAGGGCCTGGATCATTATCCACTGGCCCTTCACTGCACAGTTTAGGTCGGGTCCCTTCTCTTGGAGGAAGGCAGCTTCAGCTTCTTTAGAGAACTCAGCCTTAAAGCTGTCAAAGACAGTTGGAGAAGCAGGTTTGCCACCTCACAGAACTATGATTTTGGGCACAGTTTTGTAAAAGCATCACAGCCTAATTGCCACAAATTTCAACAAATACTAAAGGGTATTTTGTAGGAATGTCAAGGGGTGGAGCAAAAGACCTCCCCCTAGCACAGCCAAGTGCAGACCTTTCCAATCACCTGGTAACCACACACATGGTCAAATAATCCTCTCATGCAGCCCTGCTATGTACAGCAAGCTCAGATTTCACTAGGAAATCTTTGTGGGCATCCACACATGGTCAGCCATCCCACAATTATATTAAAAGATAAATTCTTGCTGACTTAATAAATCACTGCACAGTTTAGGTCGGGTCCCTTCTCTTGGAGGAAGGCAGCTTCAGCTTCTTTAGAGAATTCAGCCTTAAAGCTGTCAAAGACAGTTGGAGAAGCAGGTTTGCCACCTCACAGAACTATGATTTTGGGCACAGTTTTGTAAAAGCATCACAGCCTAATTGCCACAAATTTCAACAAAGGAAAAGGTGGGGCTTAGAGTTAGCTCAGTGGACAGTGTGTTTTCCATGCAAGCACAAAGACTAGAGATTGGTTCTCCAGTACCCCCGTGGAAACAAAAGCCTAGAATCCATGGCAGCCTGTCTACAACCCTAGCCTTTGGGAGACAGGGACAAGAGCTCTTCGGAAGAAGCAGACTAGGTAAGATTAGCTGACTAGGTCAGCTCTGGGTTAAGTTGAGAGGGACATCCTCAGTGAAGAAAGCAGAACACAACTGAAGAAGACATGGGATGTCAACCTGTGGCCTCCACATGCCTATGCACACAAGAGTACACACTGCACACACATGTGTGCCCACACACATGTGCATAAGCACACATGCCTATAAAACATGTGTGTATTCGCATGCAAAAATCAATGAAAATAATGAAACAAGTCTTTTTTGTTTCTGTAGCTATTGAAGAAATAGGCCATGACTTATCAATAGCCTTTGGATCAGTCACATACCACTGAAATGACAAGTGACAGATGCTCATGGCTCTCCTATTCCTCATTTCCTAAACTTTTCATTCTTTCTTCCCAAGGTACCTTACCAGTAGGAGTCTCCATCTCAAAGATTTTTTTTCACTAATGAACTATATCCCAAATCTGGGCTTTCTTCCCTGACTTGTAAAAGCTGTTTGTACGTTCAGCTCTCCTACAAAGCCTCCTCCAAAGAACCAAATATGTACTCATTCCCTACCACCTCAGTACAGAATTATAAAATTTATTTTATGTTGTGTGATATTTTTATTTCATTCTGACAATAAAGCTTGCTTTGAGTCAAAGGGTGGAGCCAGTCTCCTGCTGACCAAAATTAACCAAAGAGGTTTGGAGGACTGTAGACAGATAGGAGACAGGAAGTAGTAAGGCGGGACTGAGAGAGGATCTCAGCCTTTTAGATAGAAGAACTAATGGAAGAGATAGGAAGTCACTGGTGGCTGCTCTGCTGCTTCTTTGATCTTTCAGCTTCTTACCCTGACATCTGACTCCCAATTTTTTATTGATAAAGAATAATTAGATAAACATTACCTGTTGTCCAACCTGGGGCACAAATTTACACGATAGCCACTTGCCGCTGGCTTTGCAGCTGCTGGCAGCCACTGGAGCTGTACCCACTGGAGCCGCTGTTCCACTGGCCAGGTTTTCCTCCCTTACCTCAAGCTCTCAGAGCAAGGCTGGTTGGCTCTGCCTTCAGGCAGCTCTGTGCTCTTACTTCCCACCTGTCTCACACATACTTCTTCCACATGCTCCTGTGTCTGCTTTTTAGATGGCTGGCTCCTTGGCTCCTTTGCCCTATGGATTGTGGGCTTCTCCTGGGCCCCTCCTCAGGCTGCTGCCACTAGGTAAGCCACCTGGGCAACCACTCAGACATCTATTGTTGTTGCAACCACCACACACTGTCAGATCACAGCTATGCATGAGCAGCTGCAGCCGCCCTCAGACAGGCTGTGCACTGTCTGTGTACTCTGCCCAACTGTGCTATCCAAGCATAGCCAGCCTCACACTTCACTGTCATCATCATCAGATTTGGTAAGACAACTGGGAATACTAAAAGGGGGGATTAGTTTTAAAAAAGGAGGGTTTTTTTCCCCCATGTTAAAAATGGGAAAAATAGGCCGGGCGGTGGTGGCGCATGCCTTTAATCCCAGCACTCGGGAGGCAGAGCCAGGCGGATTTCTGTGAGTTCGAGGCCAGCCTGGGCTACCAAGTGAGTTCCAGGAAAGGCACAAAGCTACACAGAGAAACCCTGTCTCGAAAAAAAAATGGGAAAAATATATTAAGATGGAGGGAGTTAGGTCTCTGTATGATTCCACAACGGACAGTTTAAAAATGGAACAAATGAAAGAAGAAATAATTAAAATGCCAATTTTCATCATTATCAGTTCGGTACTTCATGTTTTATCCCTGAAAAAGTTGTTTGATATGGGTACCAAAAACAAAAAATTGACTAATAAGATAAAATCCTTAGAAATACATGCTAATGAAACTAAAAAAATATTCACACACAGATAGAGGAGTTTAGAGCAGAAGCTACCACACCCTTGCATTATGAAGCTGAATAGGAGTGGTCCAAGGTTATTAGATAACCAACCTTAATTTATGCAGTTACCATTCAAGAATGATCACCAGATGATAGGTATCCCCAAAGCCATTTAGAAGTTAACTGGGATCCTATGGGAATGGCAGATTTTTTAAACAGATTTAAAAAAGCAATAGCTTCATATGGTATGCACTCACCTTTTGTGAGGCAGATGTTAAATTCCTGGGCCACTAGGAACAGAATTATTCCACAAGACTGAGAAGATTTAGTTACAGCAGTATTGGTAGTGGGTCCTCAGTTATAGTGTAGAATCTGGTGGAGAGATGGAGCTAGAGCCATTGAATAGCAAGGTAGGGTTAGAGGTTATAAGATTTCCCAACATCAAATCCTTGGTGAGGGTCATTATGCTATTGTGGAAAGACAGGTTACATTTGATGATCACTCCTTGGCCCTATGCCATACAGCAACTTTAAATGCTTGGGACAAGATTGGAGAATCAGAAAAGAGGACTGAGCCACTCACTAACATTATACAAGGGCTAAAAGAAGCCTTCACTGTTTTGTGTGTGTGTGTGTGTGTGTGTGTGTTTTTTTTTTTTTACAAAGATTGACTTTAGCTGTAAATAGAATGATATCAGATTCAGAAGTTAGATTAATATAAATTGAATCTTTGGCTTTTGAAAATTCCAATTCAAAATGTAAAAGGGTGATCAGACCTTTAAAGACAAGATCAGCACCCATAGACAAATGGATTAGAAATACAGTTGATATTGGACCCCATGCTTATGATGCTACTTGGATAGAAAAAGTGACTTCTAAATTAAAAAAAAAATGATTAGATGTTTTAATTGTGGTAAACCAGGTCATCTGAAAAGGGATTGTAGGCAAGGCGTTCCTAGGAACAATTTTTTGTTTGTTTGTTTGTTTGTTTGTTTCTAGAGAGAATTCAAGAAGCAGGCACCAGCCTTCTGGAATATGCAGATGGTGAGGCAAAGGCCAACATTGTACTAATAAATGTAGGTCAACATGGGACAGGCAAGGTAACTCTTTGCCATCATAAAATGCCATAGGGGGCCTCTCACAGACCCCTGTATCAAATTTGGTTCATCATTCTCTGTCAGCATTGGGGAAACTCCTCCACAGAGCAAGCTGAATAAAGGAGATTAGATTCAAGGATCTTGTCACTTTGAAAAGAAAAAGAAGTGTGGGAGATAATAGGATAAAAGTAGAGTTTTGAATCTACTTTTAAAAGCAATTACTAGTCTTAAGTATTTCACATTGGTATGGATTTTTGTATATTGATACAAATTTGAGGTTATTTTCATTATACTGTATACGTATTTCTACTCTTGCTTAAGATATTTTTGTATATTTATATAAATCTAAGGTTATTTTTGTTAAAATGTACTGTACACACATTTCTATTCTTGTTTAAAATACTGTACCTATGTAGCTCATTTAACAACATAATGTAAATTTCTTGTCCTTGAAAGTTATTATTACAAACTATCTAGGATAATAAAGAAATACAGGTTAGTAGTTAGTCACCTATTACAATCAAACTTGTGGTCATGTTAGGTATGTTTTCTGTTTTTTTTTTTTTTTTTTTTTTTCGGTTTTTTGAGACAGGGTTTCTCTGTGTAGCTTTGCGCCTTTCCTGGAACTCACTTGGTAGTCCAGGCTGGCCTCGAACTCACAGAGATCCACCTGGCTCTGCCTCCCAAGTGCTGGGATTAAAGGCGTGCGCCACCACCGCCCGGCCTAGGTATGTTTTCAAGGTCAAATAGAGATATATTTTAGATAGACAGGTGGTCTTCAAATACTTCAGAGATCTACAGAATAAATTATTTAAGGTGTTTTTAATAATATAAGATTTTATATGACAATGAGACATGTTTACTGGAAGCACCAATCTACTTCAGAGAAGATGATGGGCATCAAAGTAGTTTGCTTTCTTAGTGGCAAAAGTTAGCTACTGGGCAAGAAACTGTCCTTGTCTTGACTGCTGACACTATTCTGTCCAAAGTAGACAAGCAGGGCACAAAAGAAGTGAGTGCCAAACTTTGCCAAGACAAGGCAGGACAGTCCTTGAAACTTCCTGCTTCACAGAAAAATCTGTCAGGTGTTCTAGAAGATGGATGCCCCAACATTACACAGGAACCTTGAGTGATTGTCCAGGCAGCCAGTTGTTTCTGTCATTTCTTGGTTTTGGGAGTTGTTTGCTTTGCACTTCCAGTTTACTTAGGTACTATTATATCCTTCTCAGTTCTCTGAAGGAGTTGAAGAAAAGATAGTTATACTTCTCCTTGTTACCAAGTTGAAAAAAAAAAACTCACAAAAGAGGTGTAAAGTGTATAAGGTTGAGAGACATAAAAAGATAGTTTGGGGTTGGTAGTGCAAGTTAGAATAGAAAGTGAATTAGGTACAAAACTTTGTACTTACCAAGATAGGATAGATAATGAAGTATTTTCCTTGAATTTACCACATGCAAATGGACTGGACATTGTTAATGTAATTCTTACTTGTATACATTTGCATGTAGTTATTATGCTTATTGTATATAACTTTACTATCTTCCCCCTTTATTTAGACAAAAATGGTGAAATGTATGATATTTTGATTTCATACTGACAATAAAGCTTGCTTTGAGTCAGAGGGCAGAGCTAGCCACTAGCTGACCAAAATTAACCATAGAGGTTTGGAGGACTGTGAACAGATAGAAGACAGGAAGTAGTAAGGCAGGCCTGAGACAGGAGCTCTGAAGTGTGATCCTAAATAATCTTAATAATAAAATCCTGGACTCAAATATCAAGGGTGAAAGCTAAAAGATCAGAGAAGCAGAGCATCAGCCACTAGAAACTTCTTACCTCTATGAATCATCAGACCAAATGGGGGAGGGGCAAGACCCTCTGTCCACATTCCTAGTGCTGGGATTAAAGGCATGTACCACCACCATCTAGCTCTGTTTCTCTTTTAGACTGATTCAACCTCATGTAGCCCAGGGTATCCTTGAACTCCTGATCTTCCTACTTTCTCTTGCCAAGTGCTAGGATTAAAGTGTTCCACCACTGCCTGGCCTCTGTGGTTAACTAGTGGCTAGCTCCATTCTCTGATCTCCAAGCAAGATTTATTTGTCAGAACACAAACAAAATATTGTACAACAGATCTCAGCCTTTTGGATAGAGGAATGGAAGAGATAGAAAGTCACTGGTGACTGCTCTGCTACTTCTCTGATCTTTCAGGTTCTTACCCTGAGATCTAACTCCTGATTTTTTTATTGATAAATAATAAATAGATAAATACATCAATATTATTTACAACATTACAACCTCCCTCAAATCTATAAAGTTCCAAGAATAGGCAATACTTGTCACCATTCTATGCCTCTCCAAAAATATCAGTAAAGTATAAAACTGTCATAAGATGGTCATTAATTACCTGCTGGTTAGTACTTGACATAAACTATGTATATGTTATGACTGATTAAAAATAATGCTGCTCTTCATTTCATTTCTTGCTTCTGTAATAATATACCCAGAAAAATCATTTCAAGGGAGAAAGAGTTTGTTTTGTCCACAGTTCCAGGTGATAGTCCATCATGGTATGGGTATCAGATATACTATTACATCCACTGTTAAGAGCAAAGACCAGTGAATTAATGCATTCACACTATTGCTCCACTTAGTTTCTCTACTGTAATACATACAGTTGAGATTTCCCTTTCTAGGGAATGGTGCCACCTACAGATGTCTTCCGTACTTAGTTAATGTAATTAAGATAAGCTCCCACAGACATACCCACAGGCAAACTACCAGACAGTCACTCTTTAAGATTCCTTTCCCAGATGAATCTAAGTTGTCTCCAGTTGATTATTCAAGCTATCATCATAATGTCTTGTATTGTCTTTAACTTTTTCTGATGCCTACCACAGTGCCAAGTCCACAATAGGTAAAGCACTTTAACCACCCATTTACAATAACTTTCCTTCCATAGTGTTGCCTTCCAGAGAAATATTAGCCTCAACTTTGTTGTAGATCATTGTTATAAAAAGCTTTCTTAACCCAGTGCCCCATAGGATTGAACTACCAGAAAATTATATGAAAAATTGTCATCTACCTGTGCATTGCACCATGAAGAATGGTAATTTGTGTCAAACATAAACTTGTTTCAAGCATATTCCAACTTCAGGCACACTTTATCTTATGTATTCTCATCCTTGGCCCCTTGGTAAATTTCAGAAGACCATAGAAAAGATAATTCACAAAGTCCATGACAGCAGGTTTGTTAGATGTGCTCTGTTAGATGTGCTCTGTTTTGAGGGGGGGCTGCATAAGAGCTTCCTTCCAGTTTTCTATGAACCCCAAGTGTGCCTTATTTACTCTTAGATATGTGCCTAGACTCATTAGCAGCATAGGTATCAGAAATTCCTCCATGCCATGTTTCTACCAGTCATGTACATGGTAAGCATCTTAAAAATGCAAACTAGGATGATGTGGATGTAGTTTAGTTTTGCCGCGTGTCTTAGGATTTCTATTGCTGTGAAGAGACACCTTGACCATGGCAACTCTTTAATAAGGAAAACATTTCAATGGGACTGGATTTATAGTTTCAGAGTTTTAATCCATCTTCATCATGGCGGGAAGCATGACAGTGCACAGGCAGACCTGATGCAGGAGAAGAAGCCCAGAGTTCTGCATCTGGATTGGCAAGCTGCAGGAAGAGAGTGAGCTCCCGGGCCGGGTTTGAGCTTCTAAAACCTCCAACCTCACCCCAGTGACATACTTCTTCCAACAAGGCCACACCTACTCCAACAAGGCCACACATTCTAATCCTTTCAAAAAATGCCACTCCCCTTGAGCCTATGGGGGCCATTTTCATTCAAACTACCATACCATGCAGATATGAAGAGTTAGAATCCAAAGAACACATGATAAAAGCCAGATGTTAAAGTGCATTCTTATGGTTCTAGTGCTGAGAAGACAGAGGTCTGGATGGCCAGTTCTGTTGAATCAGTGAACTCCAGGCTCATGGAAAGGTCCTGTCTCAAAAACTGAAGATCTTAATAGGCACACAGGCCCGCACACACCCGTGTACACACATGTACAGAAAAAAAAACAACTGATAATTAGCAATGCCTGTTTAATAAAGTTCAATTATCATTCTCTACCCTCAATTTGAGCTGACTGGTTTAAGGAAGTGGTTTAAAGCAGAGATAGCTAGGGCAGCTTTAAGGTATCACCATACTCTGTTTCTTTATGAGATGATGAAACTGTTTTTAGAAAATTAATATGAGTTATATAGATATACTCCCATAATAAGGAGACCAAAAGATTTTGTTGAACACATAGTTGATTTGCCCAAAAATCACTCTGTTTACATAAAAAAGTAAAGCAATATAAAACATGCCAACACTATAAAATGCAAAAGTGTCACTCAAGAAGGCATTAGACAATGAAATCTGTGTATCAGTTGATTTTATTTAAAAATAATAATAAAGTCATGTGATTTGTTGCTGCAGAACAACTATAAAGCTTAATGGACTCCAGGTACATATTCAAGCAGAGGAGGCCCCAAGGCGTGCCTATGTTTGTTTCTACCCACTGACAGAAACTGTCCTTCCCCTCTGTCATTCCTCAGGTTGTATTCCTGTAGTCTTCCTTAACAGTCTTTACCTCTGTCTATCCTGCTACCTTAGTCCTGAAACCTTGGCATGGCTGTTTCTCGAGGGGTGACCTTGCCTGAGCAGGCTAAGTGGATTGATGCTGTGATGCTCCATGTGGTCTGGTATTCAGAGGCACATTTGTTGATGTTTAACTGATTAATAGTACTGCATAAGTGCATGTCCAGAGAACAGAGCCCATCCCAGAATTTCCTAATCTCACATTTTCAGTTATTTGCTATAAAGACACACAGATGCACTTCATCACACCCTAGTAACTACCGACCACCATGCCTTTGGCACTTCAAAACCTGCTTAGCAAAAGAGAAATCACATCCATGCATGTAAACTCTCAATGTATTGGGTAAAATCTAGTTGCTTTATTATTTTTAAGT
Organism: Peromyscus eremicus; assembly: GCF_949786415.1. Lineage (NCBI taxonomy): Eukaryota > Metazoa > Chordata > Mammalia > Rodentia > Cricetidae > Peromyscus > Peromyscus eremicus. The sequence goes on from NC_081435.1 coordinate 6,605,475, forward strand.
ACATCTTTTCAAACAACCAAAATATGGCAGAACTGTCTTTGAAATGCACCATGGCAGATGGATTGAAAACTTACTAGTAGGATGGCGGTGGCCTTTATTTACTCCCCTGTGAATGGCTGCTGATCATAATCGCTTTTCTAGCTGGGCTATGACAAAAAGGATTATTTCTTTTGTCCTGGAATGTCAGGATGAGTGTATTTGTTCAGAGGATGAAGGGGACCAAATTAGACCAAGCTACTGGGGTATAATAAATTCACAGCCATCACAGCCAACGTCCTCTAATTCTTCCTATGCTATCAACCTTACATATTCTGATCCCCTCCTAGTTAGCTCGTTTATCCTTTTGTCTATTGAATTAACCGCCTTTTCTTTTACACTATCTCCCGAGGGGACTTCATTTTAAGTCTTTCAGTTTAATTCCATTAATTGGCATATTGTCTGGTCTCATGTTCTCCTCCTGGGTCTTGAACTTAGATTCCCCTTCGTTCTTAAACGCTTTAGCTGCATTTTGCAGCTTTGAATGACAAGGTGCCTCATCTGCAGACAAAGCATGCGCGTCCTTATCTTTCACTTCCAGGCTAATGTTTGACAATGAAATCACAATCCTGCCAGTTTATCAGCCCATTAAATAAACCCAGGAACAGAGTTCCTTGATTTTTAAAGCCATCCCACTGAAATCCAGGGAAATTAGTTCACTAATTTGAGCTTAAATTAAGAGCTAACAAATCTACATTCTGGCAAGTGGATCTGCAGGACACGCATTTGTCTTTGCAGATCCTTCTGCCTAGGATTGAGGCAGAGCTGGGATCACAACTATCCTGAGCTTATATCTATTTAATCTCTATCAGTTAGTAGGCAGGTAACTTGGAGATGTGTACATCTCTTTTTCTCAATAACTACATTCCTAAAGTGGGAAGAAAATAAAAAAATCCAAACCAAGAGGTTGTAGTGAAGGTGGAGTAATCCCCATAGATGGCCAAATACATTATCTGGAATGTGAAGAATGACTAATGCTCGCTTTCATTGATACCGTTACTATTAAAGTACCAGGACCCCAGTTCAGCAGTTAAGCACAAGCATTACCCTTGCAGAGGATCGGAGTTCACTTCCTAGCACATGCATTTGGCAGCTCACAATTGTTGTACAGGCTCTAAGACCTTCTTCTAGCCTCTGCAGCAATTGCATTCACACACACACACACACACACACACACACACACACACACACACACACCTCCTTTTGAAAATGTAATGTTAACTCTATTGGTGGAGTATTTACATCCTTTCCACAAGCCATGTTTGGATGCTACCTTTTTCTAATTTTCAGAGTGCAAATGTAGAGTGTCATTTGGGGAGACAGACTATTTATAATGCGGCATTTGTTCTATGCCCCAATTACAATCACTCCTAATTAAACTGTAAAATTAAAAGGAGAGATCATTCCCACCCCTCCACATACCTAGGATCAGCACGACAACAGCCTCTTGTGGAAGATCATCTAACAAAAAGAAATTAGACCCTGATATAACGTAATACATAATTAGACAATAGCCAAACCTAGAAAGGAGTTTTTATACCCAGCCCAGAGATAATGTCGAACAATCCAGTGATAACATGTAAAAGAGGATGTGAAGCTGTTCATTGTCACCTGGGAAATGATAACAGGTCTAATGCACCACTTGTAAGGGGACCCCATCTTAGAGATAAGAGTTCTGAAGGAGGCAGAGGCCACTCTGCTCCCTATGGAACACCCCCTGATGACATGGGATAATCAGATTAACTAGATGTTCTCTGAATTTAAAGAGGAGCTCAGTTTAGTCTATTGGGGGCTTTGTCTCATTCCACTTCCATTTCTGGCTGTTCACACATTCCAAAAACATAAAGGTAATCACAAACAAAACACTAACATCTCTTATTACCCACTTAACAAATAAGTTGCTTTTATTTTGTGTATGAGGGAGGTTGCTTGTTGTTGTTATTTCGATAGAAGGTATCATCTGTCCAAGGCTGGCTTCCAACTTGCTATATCACCATGGATGAACTTAAATGTCTGATCCTCCTGCCTCTATCTCCCACATGTAATTTCAAACCTGTGCCACCAAGCCTGGCTTTGTGTGATGCTTACATAATCCTGAGCCTCTATCTTTCTATCAACTGAGCTCCATTCTCAGTTCTAAAATATGTATCTTTGGTGTTCCAAGTACAACTTTTTGAAGATAACTGGACCATGGCCCTGAAATCAGGTTTAAGTTGTTACATTCTTATTACTTTGAAGGCATGGATACTAGCAATATGATGGTGTTATGACACAGCAAATGAAGTCGCTGAGTAGCAACACAATCCTCAGATTGTAATCTTGACTTTTATCCCCTAGTCATGCTCACACCTAGGAGGAGGCACTACCTGGATTATAATGACAGACAAGAAAACCTGCCATGATTCTGAGAAGAACCTGAAGTATACACATCAGAAATGCCAGGCCAAGACCAAACCTTTGTAAATAAAGAAAATGAAATATCAGATTAAAATTTGAGGCTAAAAACAAGCCCTGAAGCAAAGATTATAAACATTAATATTTTCCTTCATGTAACTAAGAATGTTTTAATTATGTAGGTGAAAAATAGAATCTGTGGCTAAATAGGAAATAGAGAAAAATAGAATCTGTGGCTAAATAGGAATAGCTCCTATACACAGTAATTCCACAATACTCCAGGAACTAGCTTCTAGCTCTTTCTATTCTCCACCTTGCTTAAGCAGCTTTCGTCCTCATGGCTGCAAGATGTCCACAACATCCCCAAGATCTCCCTCTAGCTATGGAGAGTAGAGAGGCTTAGGTAGAGAACAGGGTCATACTTTCCATACCTCTCTTTTGCCCCCTCCCTGATTTATTACCTTCTGGGCTTCCATAACGTTTTTGATACTTAATGTCCATCTCCCGTTCACCTTAGAGAGTCAGTTGTATCAAGGTAGATTTCATTGCTGATGTATTTTGGGGTGGTATTTTGTTCGCCAGCATCTTGATAACTCTTGGTAGAGAGTTAATGCTTAATGAGTATTTTTGGATGAATAAGGGAATGAATCACAGTAATTAGCAATACAGTGATTAGTTCACACTAAATCAAGACAATATTTGAGCTAGAGTAGCCTTGGCTGGGGAGCACAGGTTGGCTGTGTCAGAGGTGGATGTTCAGGAGCTCTCTGGATACTCAGGACCCTGACCTCTCTAAGGAGAAAGATAAAACACCTGAAAATCTGTGCCTTTAAATAAAGTCCTAGAAAATAAATTAAAATGTGAGCATTCTTAAAAGCATTCATGTTGAGTAGGTGCTTCTAAGGAGAGTTGCTGATTACTAAACTCTCAAGGAGCAATTGTGCATTTTGTGGAAAAACCTTTCTAAAGCTGACCTCAAAGCCAAGAGCATACTCTAGATCATCTCATAAATAACTGCACCTGCATGTAAACCTTCTCCAACCAAAATGTTAAAAGGAAAAGTTTGAAAATGCAAATCCAGTGTCCAAGCCAAGTGGCTGCATTTTATGATCAATAGTAAATCTGTCATCTGGTTTGTCAATTATACACAAGCTAAAAGGTCTTCAGGAGTTCTCCACACAGAGGACTTTAATGATGCACAAAAAGTCTACATCAGAATATGTGTCAAGGAACAACTAATTAGTAAGAACCTAGTAAGGGGAGACTGACAGTAATGTAAATTAATGACATTATGGAGTATTGCAACAATCTGTGATTGAGGATTTACATAATCACTCATTATCGTTTCCCTGTTGTCTCTCAGGTCAATAATGTGCAGTTTGAAGACATCCTAATACATATTTACTCATTAGTCTACAATGCCTTCTAGGACAGAGTCTAGGTCTCTGGTTGCATTAATTCATATTTAAATAATAGTATTAGATAATTACCACACAGACTGGAAGAAAACATAGTCAAAATATGGATCACATATAGGTCATTTATGAAAGTCAATGCCTTTCACACTTAAATAGTCAAGGCTGCTTCTGATATACCACAATGCTTTCATATTTACGGGCACAAATGCGGATCTCACATCTATATTTGTTTCCAATCTCCAGAAGACTGTGGGGGCTGTCTGGTGAACGCTGAGGAGGTGGGGACAATGGACAGAGGGAGAAGAACTGATGGATTTGTTACCTTTTATTTGGTCATAAAAGCACAGCAGTGTCTCAAAGCAAAATGCCAACAATGACGAGAACAAATTATTCCAGGACTTGGGTATTCTCTATGACCCTTAAAAGTGAAAAATCACTAAGTGATAATTACATTTGACAAGTTGAAATAATAGTCTAATTTTTTTGCTTGTAAATTACCATAATCTATCATGGAAATGAATTCCAAATGAAGCTTGCTGCTTAGATAGGGCCAATCATATTGACCTGTCTGTTTATATAAATGCAGTACTTTTTAAACAGTGTGCTAACTAGAAAGGCACACTGCCACTTACTCCAAGATCAAATATCCTACCTGCTGTGTGATATGTTTCTGTAACCATTGGGCTACTTAGATGGCTAAATGTTTTTCTCTCAATCCAGAATATGATAAGCAAGTGGCTACCAGTGACTGCAGTCATTGCCAAAGTCATTTATACATCCATGAAAGCTAAATACTACTTCTGACTATTAGTGATAGGGGCTGAGATCCTGTGTTTTCTACTCAAGTAAAGCAGGATAGACTTTTTTCTTAGAAGCTCAGTTAAGTGTTTTCAGATTCCCAAACAGCTAAATCCTTTGGAATGAATGGGCGTTTTTGCTTTCCCGAGGTTGGTAGGATCAGTGTGAGAAAATTTATCATGTGTCACCCACACTTCATTTAGGGACCAGCATTAGTCATTCATTTTGCATAAACACTGACTTCTCTCTTCAGATAACATTAATAATCATTATAAATACAGTTTTTTTGTGTTTTTTTATTTTTATTTTCTGGAGCTGAGGACCGAACCCAGGGCCTTGTGCTTGCTAGGCAAGTGCTCTACCACTGAGCTAAATCCCCAACCCCTAAATACATTTTTTACCTGCTTGAGTGATGCCAACATATAATGCTCCAAAAAAGTATTATATAGAAATTACTCTGGAAAGCTAGTCTGTGTACATGGTTGCTACCTTTTAACTTCCCTGCCATTGAAAATTTGATAACTCGAAGGTAAGTTTAGAAAACACATACACACACACACACACACACACACACACATGCATACTTAGGGATGCATAAGTTAAGGAAGGATCATCTCCACTGACTGTGACCAGAAAAGATAGCAGAATGTTTCACATGGCCTGAGGAAGTCAAAATCCAAGTTGTAAGTTTTTTGAGGAGGCAAGAAAATGGGGTGCGGTGTAATTCTAAATAATTTCTAGGAGTGATGACTTTAGTTAGCACATTCTATAATATTGGGAGCTGGGCCCAAGTGAAATGGCTGTATTCTAGGTTGGCAGCCATTTTAGTTTCAGTGGCTTGCATGGTTAGGACAATCCTTCCTTCCTTCCTTCCTTCCTTCCTTCCTTCCTTCCTTCCTTCCTTCCTTCCTTCCTTCCTTTCTTCCTTCCTTCCTTCCCTCCCTCCTCCCCTCCCTTCCTCCCTCCCTCCCTCCCTGCTCTCTCTCTCTTTATTTTTTTCTTTCTATCTTGAAAATAGATTCTTCTCTCACACAATGCATACCGACCACAGTTTTCCCCCCTTCCACTCTTCTTAGCTCTCCCCATTCCCCTTCTCCTCCAGATCCACTCACCGTGTTTCCCTTCAGAAAGGAGCAGGTTTCGCAGAGACAACAACCAAACAGGACAAAACAAGATACAATAAGACAAGGGGAAAGCCCTCATATCGAAGCTGGACAATGCAACCCAAGAGGAGGGAAAGTGTCCCAAGAACAGGCAAAAGAGTCAGCGACACACCCACTCCCACTGTTAGTAGTCCCACGAAAACACCAAGCTGACAGCCATGACATACATGCAGAGGACCCGGTACAGACCCGTGCAGACCCCGTGCTTGCCTCTTCAGTCTCTGTGAGCCCGTATGAGCTTTGCTTAGTTGATTCAGTGGGCCGTATTCTGGTGTCCTCCATCCCATCTGACTCCTACAGTCTCTCCCCCTCTCTTCTGAGGGGTTTCCTGATCGCCGAGAGGAGGGACCCAATAGAGACCTCCAGTTTACACTCTCTCTCTGAATAATGTCTGACTTTGGGTCTCTGCACCTGCTCCCATCTGCTGCTGGAGGAAGCCTCTCTGATGTTGATGATGGACAAGGCACCAATCTACTAATATAGCAGAATATCATTAGGAATAATTTCGTTAATTTTTTTTTTGCCAGTCATATTATGTCTCTGGGCTATCCAGTCTCTGGTTCTTAAGCATCCAGGGAGTGTAGGGTAAGGGTTCCCTCTCATGGAAACATTGGTTGGCCATTCCCACAAGTTCTGCACCACCATTGCCCCAGCATATCTTGTAGGCAGGACAGATTGTAAGTCAAAGGTTTTGTGGTTGGTGTCCAGGTTTCTCTTTTGGTATCCTGCAGAGTACCTTCCACTAGCTACTTTGCAACTAGAACTTAGGGATGAAGGCTCCATGCAGGCACCAGCAGGACCTCTCTATGTTTAATGAACTCTGTGGATGTTGTCCTCTGCAATAGGGTCCTGTTGTCAGTTTGTGGAGGGCAACCCTCTGTCCTGGCATCAGCCTGGTTTGTTTGGGGATCTCCCTTGGCCAACAACTCAGTCAAATGCATCTCCATCCCACCACTGGAAGCCTTACTGAACTACAAAAGACAGCCAGTTCAAACTCTATATCCTCCATTACTAGGGGTCCTCACTAGATTCACCCTCATAGATTCCAGAAAGTTTCCACTCCAGTAGGTTTCTACACAGTCCCCGAAATGTTCCCCAATTCCAGCCTTCCGTCTCCGAACTCTCTTCCTCCATCCTACTCCCCAACCACCTGATCCCTCCCCTCCCTGGGAGGTCCATGCAGTCCCTCCTAAAGCCCTCTTTACCTAACCACTCTGGGTCTATGAATTGTAGCTTGATTATCATTTACTTATTAGCTAACATCCAGTTATAATTGAATACATACCATATATATTTTTTGGGGTCTAGGTTACCTTACTCAGGATGATTTATTTTCTATTTATAGTATTTGCCTGAAAATTTCATGATGTCACTTTTAACAGCTGTGTAATACTCCATTGTATAAATGTACCACATTGTCTTTATCCATTCTTTGGTTGAAGGACATCAGATGCAAGGACATTTTGGCTGCAACATGTCACTCCATTGATCGCCAGGGTTGATTTGGCTCATCTGGCTGGCTAGGTGAGTGTCCCCTTCCTCCCTCATTGCTCCATGTGCATCCCTCTTGAATCTGTGCATGTAGTCAAAGAGGAAAACCTTCCCCTAATAGAGAAGGATCCATCAGTCAAAGGTATAGGAGTAGCTGTACTTCCTTGCTAGAACCTCCAAACAAAACTCTTAAGGACATTACTTTTATAAAGGCATGCAAAGGAAGGAAAAACAAGGTAGTTTTGGTCACACCCTTACCTTATATAGCTATTTAAATAGTATCACTGTGTGTGTAAGTGTATGTTGAAAGTATACATTGAGCATATGCATTGAAATCATGCGGATGCTGTTGAGTACAATGCAACCTTTCAGAGCGGCCCCTCTCCACATTTCATAGCACCCCAAATCCTTAGACCAGTAGTTTTCAACTTGTGGGTTGTGACCCCTGTAGAGTTGTACAACTCTTTCACAGAGTTCATCAAAGACCACCAAAAAACATAGATATTTACATTACAATTCACAACAGTTCCAAAATTACAGTTATGAAATAGCAATGAAAATAATTTTATGGCTAGGGTCAGCACAACATGAGGAGCTGTGTCAAAGAGTCTCAGCATTAGTGAGGTTGAGAACCACTGCTTTAGAGTATGATCCTGCTTCCTTTTTGCTGCACTCCCATAGAACGCAACCGGCCAAAAGCCCCACCTCCCACCTTTTTTTAATAACACAAGGCTGTTATGACTTTGCAAATATCACATTCTTCCCTAGAGAAGCATGATTTAACATAATGATGGTTTTGGGAACCTGGTAGATTTGCATCTCATTGAAAGGATGTCTCTAGGCTTTCACAGTCATACCAGTAGGGACGCCAGAAGGTACACTCAGTCATTATCTGATTATTTCTCCTTGGCTAACTCATATATATATACTCTACATTAGAAAATAATTAGGCAATTATTCATTGATGCCGTTTCTCTTAAGCACTTATAACTAGGAATCAGGAGACTAGAATGTAGAATCTCTGTTAACTATTGGTTAATGACATTTCATTTTTGCAAACTAATTTTCCAGAATAAGTTGAAAGGGCCATTATGGAAAGAATATCTTACGGTGACTAATCTTTAAGTTGAATCACTTCTCTGTCATGTTTACCTTGTGGAAAGTCTGTATATATAAGCCCTTATGTAACTTTAGCTTTTTAATTCATAAAATTAACATAAAATGTTCTCTTTCTCAAGAATGCACATGAAAATGATGTCTGGCAGGAGGTAGCTACTCCACACAACCTCTGTCCACTGCTCACAGTAATTAGAGGCAGGTTTGGACGCTGAACTTGTTCTCTGACTTGGAAACACAAGTTCAGGCCCTGCCCTCCTGAACAGTTCACTCTCCATTTTCACAAGGTAACTGGAGTTTTCACATGGGGTTTTGTGTACTTGCTTTGTCTTTGTTTACTTCTTCTATTTTATTCTCAAGAGACTTATTGTACTGATACATTCGATTTAAAAAAAGATTTTGATAAATATGAATTTCAACAATTTAACATGATGAGTAATATATAATAACAGAGAATGAACTGGACAGCAATTATTCTTAATTTCTTCAACAACTGGATAGTTCATTCATTATCTTGGTTCTTCTAGTAACCTTTGAGCATTCCAAGGGTCTTTGTGATTCTTGGACCAGACATGTTCAAATTAACAAATTCCTAAATCATAAGCCATGGCTACACACTGAAAGGAATCTTTCACTTTTAAATATCTAGAGATTTAAATATTTTTCCTTCTTGGTCTTTTGAGACAGGGTCTTATATAGCCCAGGCTAGTCTATACTTCACTGTGTAGCAAAGGCTGGCCCTGAACTCTTCTGAACCTCCTTCTTCCATCTCCCACATGATAGGACTATAGGTATGTGGCATAAAGTCCTACTTAAGATTTTGCATCTTAAGCCAAATCATATTAAGCTATAGTCATTATTTTCAAGTGCCCATGACAGAGTCTCTCAGTTACCTCTGTTCTAAGTATTAGAATCAGTCAGTGCATTCGATTTGTATCCAATCACTGTAACCAATCACTATAAAATTGGCTGCTTCAAGCATCACATTCTCATTGTCCTATAGCTCCAAAGCCAATGTGGGTTCACTGAATTGAAACACAGAGCACTGTCCAGGGAGTATTCCCTCAGAAGGTTCTAGATGGAAAAAGTATTTATTTCTCTGCCTCTTTAAAGTCCCAGAGCTGCATTTCTTGGCTTGTGCCCTGCTTCTCCATCCCTGCTGCGGAGCACCTTCAAATCTCTTCTCTGCTTCTGTGCAGCATTCTGCCCGCCACACACCAGCCTCCCTATTTCACGGAGCTGCTTCCCCATCTTAAAATGCCCGATTCAGTCACATCTGCAGTTCCCTCTGCCGTATAAAAGCAGCCCTTGGTGATAAGGAGCTCTGGCTGTTCTTCCATAGAACCTCTGGTTTGATTTCCAGCACTCACATGGTGCTCCCCATCATCTGTAACTTTCATGTGTGTAAAATAAAGTTAAAAAAAAAAAATGTTCACAAATTCTAAGGTTAAGACGTGAACGCCGTGTATAAAGAATAGAGGACACCGGTTTATCTAGGCTGCAGAAAAACCACTTTTGGTTTATACAGTGAGACTCTGAAAAGAAATTTGGGGGCATGTTTCAGTCCATTCTGCACAGCAGACGAGGTCTGGCTAGGGATTTTCTGCTGTGTCATCCCATAGCAGAAGGCAGAAAGGCTTGCTGATCCAGAGAGAACAAAGGTGGCTCTCACCTACATCCAACCCAATAAACCTGCTCCTTCAATTGTAGTATTAGTTTATCCGTGAGTGTGTGTGTCTGTGTGTGTGTGTGTGTGGGGGGGGGGTTCTTGTGGCCTAAACACCTCCTGTTAAGCCCGCAAGTGCATCTGCCACCCAGTTTCCAATACGTTAATTTTTAGAAAACACGATCAACCCACAGCAAGCGTCTGTGGGCATTGAACTATTCCTGAGCATTTTAGGAGTGGTTTATTTTCCAACCCTGTTAATTGTAAATAGTCATTATTACATTATAAGTATGTTATTAGGAAAACTAATAGTAAGTAAACTGAAGCAATAGAAATGAATTATTCTTCATTTCACTGAGATATGCATAATAATAGTTCCTCCCCAGTATATTGATATTTATCCCATTGATGAAATAAATATAAGTCTTGCCTCAACTGGTACAGAATAAAAAACAAAAATATTTAATATCAGCCACTTGTGATGATGCAGAGGGGTTTGATTTACAGTTTTAAAGCTTTTTTTAGAAAACCAGGGAGTTGTAATATTTAAATCAATGTCATTCAGATGTCTTTGGGAAACAAACAAAGCTCTATCGATTGAACAACCAAACCACTGTTGGAATTAATCAGTATGGACTTGATAAATTCCACTGATGTAGAAAATTAGCACTTTGCATGTTTCCCGGATTTTGATTTCATTTGGATGTCTGGTCATGAATTATAACCACTCTTCTTGGACGCGAGCTATTTCACTTGAAATCCATTATTTCTCGCAGAATTATGAGTCTTGTTAGGGAAATGCCAGCTATTTCCATTTTGAGCATCTGCAGTGCGGTTCTATTATTAACACAGCGCTCATTTAGACAAGGGAGAAGAGATAGATTTGTGTCTTTGGGGTAGTGGGGGGGAGGCGTGGGCGGTGGCGAGTGTTGCTTTGGTGAAGCAAACAAGCTTACAGAGGCTGCTTCCAATTGACACAGCTGTCATGTAAATATCTGTCCCCCGCTGTATAGCTAAGGGATCCTGGGCATAAAGACCATGTAGCCATATGTAAACAATGCGGTGTTGATGACAGGTTTACAGCGCTGCTGAAGACTGGCGCAGCTGTTCCTATAGCGTGATAGGAAAACTCAGGAGGCGGCTCACAGATGCTGGGAGCTTTCTCGCTTGTGGAGCCATGGGCTTCTGTGAGGAGCTTTGCTTAGCGGCCTTCTGGGTCATGCCATCCCAGCCCCCAGTGAGAAGCCTTCTGAGCAGGCTGGCTCCCCGCTGGCTTCCCTCCTCTCCTCCAGCTTCAGCTGCACCTTGCCCCTCAGTGGCAGCTGGGCAAAGCCCCACTTCAGCAGCAGATGCCTGGCAAAGTCTGACCCACACCTCAGTGGGCTGCATCCATCAGAGAGCTCACCAGATCAGAGGACCAAAGAGTGAACAGCCTCCATGGTTAGGTCATCTACTCCCTCCGCTGTCGCTCGCTCTCTTTGTAGCATTCTCTGCAGCACTTAGTCCGAGATCATTAAGAAAGCACCAACCAGGAAACAAAAGGTTGTTCAGGCAGATTCACTTTGTCAGTGAAAGCACCCCCCCCACACACACCCCAGGTGTGAGCTGGGAGCAACACCTCTGCTGGAGTCAAGGGGGAGGAAAATTTTGCAGTTTCAACTACAATGAGGTGACTCAGGACACTTTTTTCCCCTCAGGCCAATAAATCCCTCCTGTTGACCTTTGGATACTGATATGAATCTTCAAGTCAACATAATATTTCATAGCCTGGATTTTTAGGAATAAAAACCAGTATGTAGCACGCTTAGATTTTTCAGTTCTACCATCAGACTAAACATTTAAATGAAAACATGGGCAGCTGTGTGACCCACACCTGTCATCCCTGCACTGGAGGAACTGAAGCAGCATGATTGTCTTGAATATTGGGCTGGCCTGGGCTACAGAACGAGTTCTAGTCCAGACTGGACTACAGAATACAGTGAGATCCTATCTCTAAAACCAATTAACCAACCAACTAAATACGTAAACAAATAAATCCAACATAACCACTTAGTGTGAGGTTATGAGCAAATTACTGAAGTTATTTAACCTTAAAAGTTCTTATAAAAAGGGGGTTATCCTTTGGTGTTGTTGGGGGTATTAACTGATATGCATAATGTATATCAAGTCTTTAAATGCAAGTGTGCAAAATCCCCATATAATTTTCATGTTTCAAAGAATGCTGTAATTTAGAAATTCTTACCAAAGAGAAAACAAAAAATTAGCGATATTGCACACATAAACATCCCAAATTCCAATTCTATACCCTCTAGGGGTGTGTCCTTGTTTGTAGGGTTCTCTATAGGCCATATCATTTCTGGAAGCCATATGGCATAGGATGCAGGGAGCCATGTCCCTCTTTCCCAAATCTAGAATTCTGAGCTTATTGTTTCTCAGAAATGCTAGGGCAAGGATAAGAAGAGAAAAACCACTCAGAACTCAAGGGGCTTTTACGGAAGTGGCATAAGGTATACTAAATGTTTCGGATCGTGCAATGTGAGTCAAAATGTCCAGTGACAGTGCTGAAGAAGCTTTTGGAGATACAGTAATAAGAATTTAAAAACTCTGAGCATGATTTTTCAATGGGGAGGTTATCCTAAGTTCCAACAGTTGATATACAAGTAAGCTTTGAACAGCACCTCCATAAAGTTGATCAATTACTGTTTAAAGTAAGATTTGCTTCTTTGGACAATGACCATGATCTCACAAAAACACTATTCATTAGCATTTGAATGAATGGAGGAGAATATTTTTATTTTGCCTTTATCAAAACATGCTTTAATGGTTGGGGCAATGGCTTAATGAGTCAAGCATCCACTGTATAAAAATGGAGATCTGCGTTCAGATTCCCAGTCTTCACATAAAAAGCTGGACATAGCCTTATGTATCTGTAATCATAGAACTAGGGGACAAAAAGAGCTGAATCTACAAAGTTAGCTAGCCAGCCACTCTAGCCAATCAATGAGGGCAGGGCTGGGGAAAAGTCTTGCCTCATAAAAAGCAGTAGAAGGAGAGCAGTAGAAGATGGCATCTGACATTACCCTCTGACCTGCACATGCACACACACACACACACACACACACACACACACACACACACACACAGGAACTCACACTATACTTTATTTAGAACAGTGGAATAGGCAGGCTTTTGTGTTACTGTGACCCAATAGCAATAAAGGCAACTCAAACAGAGCAGATCAATTTTGACTCCTGGATTCAAAAGTTTCCACACACCAGCATGGGGAGGACAGAATGCCTCACTGCAGATAGGGTGCTCTTCCTCTAAACAGACACCATCATTTATTTACCTTTCCCTATTTCCCAGTAATGCTGTCACATTACGATCCACCAAGGGATTCATCTGTTTATTGTGTCAACTCCCTCATAAGGTGATTATCCCTGTAACAAGCTTTATGAATAATCTGTGTATTCCTTGATCCAGTCCAGTTGAAAATCAAGATTAATCAGGACAAATCCACTCCTTGTCACCTTGATACCCAAATTCATCTCTTCTAACCACAGCATTCTTCTTGACCCTAAAAGCGTTTTCATGCCCACTTTAGTTGTCAGTTCTGGTGCACTCAAAATCAGATGGAATGTGATGCTGTGATGGAGAATGGATATATTCTCTACATTTATAGCATGCACAACTCTAAGGATGAACCTCACACTTCTCATGACAAACATGACTATATTGACAGATTTGTTTTAACAAACATACCATCTATTATTACAGCTATATCGTTGTAGTGTGAGAAGTTAATGAGGGAGGCTAGGCACGGGTAGAACAAAGGGGAAAACTTTTCTTTTCAGCCATGTCACAAGCATAAGAATACTTTCGGGGATGTCTGTTTAGAGGGAATAAACAGTAACTGCATGAGGTGAAGTCTCTACTCCATACTGTCCTCATCATGATAGCCTTGGACAGTATTGCCCCTATCAACTTTAAAGACCATTGGCACATGTACCATGATATCACATGCTCCAGATGCCAGACATGGAACTAAAAGGTTCAGTGCGTTTCCTGTTGAAAAACTAAAGCAAGGCCAAGAGAAAACAGCTCATTCCAAGGGGGAGATGGAAATGGATCAAGAAAGGACTCTATCAAAACAAGAATGGTACTCAACAGGAAAAACACTGAATCTTGTAGTTCCATGTCTGGCATCTGGAGCATGTGATGTCATGGTACATGTGCCAATGGTCTTTAAAGTTGATAGGGGCAAGACTGCCCAAGGCTATCACGATGAGGACAGTATGGAGTAGAGACTTCACCTCATGCAGTTACTGTTTATTCCCTCTAAACAGACATCCCCGAAAGTATTCTTATGCTTGTGACATGGCTGAAAAGAAAAGTTTTCCCCTTTGTTCTACCCGTGCCTAGCCTCCCTCATTAACTTCTCACACTACAATGATATAGCTGTAATAATAGATGGTATGTTTGTTAAAACAAATCTGTCAATATAGTCATGTTTGTCATGAGAAGTGTGAGGTTCATCCTTAGAGTTGTGCATGCTATAAATGTAGAGAATATATCCATCCTCCATCACAGCATCACATTCTACAGTCTGATACCCTGAACTCTTCTGTGCTCCTTGTTCTTCCCTCCCCTGAAGGCCATAGCACCGCACTTTAGATAACACTTATGTATGTATTTACTTAGAGTGTATGTGTGTAGTTGGATTTTTTTTTTACTCCTTTTTGGAGCCTACCACCCAGCTCCCAAATAAATCACACACAGAAGCTTATTCTTAATTATAAATTCCCAGCCTTAGCTTGGCTTGTTTCTAGCCAGCTTCTCTTAACTTAAATTATCCCATCTACCTTTTGCCTCTGGGCTTTTCCCATTCTCTTACTTCTATAAATCTTACTCTTACTCTGTAGCTTGCTGTGTAGCTGGGTGGCTGGGCCCTGAAGTCCTCCTCCTTCTCTGGCTACTTCTCCTCTCCTAGATTTCTCTTTCTAGATATTCTCTCTGTCTGCCAGACCCGCCTATCCTTTCTCCTGTCTTGCTATTGGCCATTCAGTTCTTTATTAGACCATCAGGTGTTTTAGACAGGCACAGTAACACAGCTTCACAGAGTTAAACAAATGCAACATAAACAAAAGTAATACACCTTAAAATAGTATTCCCAACATTTCCCCCCCTTTTTTTCTAAACAAATATGAAAGGATTTTATTGTGTACAATAACAACAGTTATCAAGTAAATATTACATTCACAATGTACTGAATTCCAATTCATTTGGGTCTGGTAAATTTAAAGAAAATGCTCCATTACCTATCCTATCTTAGTGAATCTAAAGTTTTATACCTAATTTACTCTCTATCATAAATAAGGAAAACTGCAACTATATCTAGTCTTCAACTCCATCAAAGAGCACAGAAGGATGATATTATTTGAATAAACAAAAAGTGTATTGCATACAACTTTCAAAACTCTAGCAATGACAGAGATATCTGACTACCTGGACAGTCACCCAAAGTTCCTTCTGAAACATTGGGGCATCCATCTTCAGCCTATAGGTCTAGAGTATCAGGCAGACTTCTCAATGAAGCAGGAATTTTGAAGGACTATCCTGCTTTATTTTGGTAAAGTTCAACAGTCTTTTTCTGTCTGTCCTGAATGTCTAGTCTGCACAGCACATTGTCAGCAGTCAAAGGCAAGAGCAGTGGCTAGCCTTGCCACAATGAAAGCAAACTCCATAAGGACTTTCTTCAATGCCCATCTTCTCTGAAGTAAATTGGTGCTTCCATGAGCAGATGTGTCACACTGTCATGAAAAGCCCTAAGTTAACAAAACATTTTAAAGGCCATATTCCAATGGTCTTTGAAAGGTTTGAAGACCACCTATCTATCTAAAATATCTCTCTATATGATCTGGAAAGCATACCTAACATATCTACAAATTTGATTGTTATAAATGACTAACCACTAAACTGTGTTTCTTGATTATCCTATATAGTTTACAATAATAACTTTCAAAAACTAGAACTTCACCCTACATTTCCAAATGAACTACATAGGCACAATACCTCAAACATTCATACAATGTATTGTAACAAAAATAACCTTAAATGTTTATCAATATACAAAAATCTTTTAAACAGGAATAGAACCATATATAAAGTGGAACAGAAATAATGTTAAATTTGTATCAGTACTCTATATCATCCTAAATGATAACAAACATCCGTGACCCACCAAATAACCAAAAACCCCCACCCCCAAGTCTTGGGAATGTGGGCATAGTTTTCCCTAAATTGCTTCCTGCTGGCTGTAGGTGAAGTATCTTTAGGGCTGTGAAAATTTTGAGATAATGACCAAGTCCTGGGAAGACCAGCAGTAACCTTTCTTGATAGATATCACCTGTCAAGTTTCAGGTCTCTCCTGATCAAACATGATTCATATTAACCCTGAAGGAATCCAACAACCTCTTGTCTCCTGTGGGAACAAAACTCCAAAGCACTTTGATTTCCATTTGAAAAATATTTTTTTGGATTCTTTTTTAAAGTTGAGGCATTCCTGAAGTATCTATGTTGGTTCAATTTTGCAGTCTTGTTCACAAGCCCTTGTCCTATCAGCTGTCTTTTGCCCATCAGCAGTCAAAAAATCAAAATCAACTCAATACTATACAGGATCCAGACTCCCTATGTACTTCCCATCTTATGTGGCTTTTCTCTTTTACTCTCTCTTTAAAGACTGTATTTTATATACTATTTTTTCTATGACTATACCCTTTTTCTTTTCTTTAGCCTATGCACATTGTTAAACATGTTGTAACCTGTTCAGAGGGTTTTGTCACCCTAGACCTCTTTTGCTGTGTATCTTTTTAGCCTTTTCAACAACATGAACACATTTTATTTTATTATTAAGAAATTTTTTATTCATTCCACATACCAACCACAGATCCCCCTTCATCTCTCCTTCAGCCTTCCCCTCCCAGCTCATCCCCCATCCCCTCCTCCAAAAAGGTGTTCAGCAAAGCTTTGCACATTCAGTTGAGGCAGGTACAAGCTCCTTCCCCTGCATCAAGGCTATGCAAGGTGTCCCACCATAGGCTCCAAAAAGCCAGTTAATGTACTAGGGATAGATCTTATTCCCATTGTCATGAGCCTCTGAAACAGACCAACTACACTACTGTCTTGCCCATGCAGAAGGCCCAGTCCAGTCCCATGCAGGCTCGGCAGCTGTGGGTCCAAAGTTCATGAGTTCCCACTGGCTTAGTTCAGTTATATCTCTAAGTTTCCCCATTGTGGTCTTGATGCCACTTGCTTATAGAATCTCTTTTCCCTCTCTTTGACTGGACTTCCGGAGCTCAGTCTGGTGCTTGGCCATGGATCTCTGCATCTGTTTCTATCAGTTACTGGATGAAAGCTCTATGACAACAGTTAGGGCAAATCTGATCATTGGGGAAGGCCAGCTCAGGCACCCCCTCTACCACTGCTAGTAGTCTAAGCTGGGGTAATTCCTGTGGATTCCTGGGAACTTCCCTAGCACCAGGTTTCTCCCTATCCCCATGTCTCACTCTATCAAGATATCCCCCTCATTGCTTTCCCTCTCCTCCCCTGTTCCATCTCTATCATCCCATTCCCCCATACTCCTATCCCCCATCCCCTCCCCTCCTCTCAGAGACATCCTGAGTAAAGTGGGGGTGAGGGGGGTACAATGAACAAACTTTAAACAGCTAAAAGCAGAGTGGACCTCAGCTTCTGCAGCTGGCTCAGCCCACTTCTTGGTCAGTAGGGGTGGGGGAGTCAAGCTGAAAGCTCATAAGCCTGGTCTCCATGCTGAGAACTGCTTTCAACCTTCCTAGAGCTTTAAAATGCTGATGTTGGTGCTGTTGCAGGCATTTTTACTTAGGTTTTTTTGTTTTTGTGTTTTTTTTTTTTTTTTGCTACTTAACATACTGGTTGCTTTTAACCAGCAGGCATAAACTCTTAAAGGAGGCATATCCTCCTCCCCACCTCCCCCAGCTTTCTTAAGCCCTATGTGGAAATTCAGCCCATGTTGGAATGCCAAAATATTGTTGGAATGTTTTTTACTCTTTTGGGGACCCACCACCCAGATCCCAGATAAATCACACATGGAGACTTATTCTTAATTATAAATGCCTGGCCTTAGCTTGACTTGTTTCTAGCCAGCTTCTCTTAAATTTTCCCATTTACCTTTTGCCTCAGGGCTTTTCCAGTTCTCTTACTTCTGTAAATCTTACTCCTATTCTGTGGCTTGCTGTGTAGCTGGGTGGCTAGCCCCTGAGTCCTCCTCCTTCCTCTCTCATTCCTTCTTTCTCCCTTTTTACATTGCTCCTTCTATATATTCTCTCTCCTGCCAGTCCCACCTATTTCTCTCTCCTGCCTTGCTATTGGCTGTTCAGTTCTTTATTAGACCATCAGGTGTTTTAGACAGGCACAGTAACACAGCTTCACAGAGCTAAACAACATAAACAAAAATAACATACTTTAAAATAATGTTCCCCAACACGTGTGTGCTGCATGGGTGCACAGATGTGCACATGGAGGTCAGAGTCTTTCCTTTCCTTCCACAGTGTGCGGCAGAGGTTCTCATTCAGGTTACCAGTCTCGCTGGTAAGCCTTTACCCTCTGAGCCATCTCACTAGGTCGTGTCCTTTTTAAATATTTTTCTATTGGTTCCTTAGTGAATCAATAGCCTTTGCCAGAATGTTGGAATCACATAGTATGCAGTATTTCTAGACATTTTCATTAGTGATATGCCTTTATGTAACTTATTTTTCTAAAGACTATGGAGGTAATATGCTAGAAATGAACTCTGAAATGAGTTGCCTATTACACAAGTTGAACCACAGCAGAAGTAAGATAATATTAGAGACACTAAACTGTTGAAATGGACTGATCTGAGAGGAAATCATTAAGGGATTAAAGATGGCTGCTTATTTGCTACAGCCAGTCTGCAACTGAGGACTACCATTTGCAATGAGAACCTGGTGACTACCAACATCACCACAGAGAACAGAATCCAATACATTTTTATAAAAAATAAAAGCAACAATAAAAATGAATTAGGAATTAGGCATGGTGGTATGTAATGGGTAGCTGTTCCAGCTTTGACCTGGAAGTACTACCCCCATTGAGGCTTCTTGTAACTGTCACGCCTATGAGTCGGGGCCTAGACAGGAATCCTCAAGACCTGAGATCTGGATGTGCTGGCTCTCCTGGTTCCTGGATCCTAGATGCTGGAGGTAGATTGAGCAGAGTTCTCCAGAGAATACCGCTGGACTGTGCTTCACCTTTCCCAGACCCTGTAACCTATCCCTATACTTGTAAGTTACCCCACAAAATAAACCTCCCTTTTAACTACGTTGAGTTGCCTTAATACTTCCACCAATAGTGGTATATACCTAGACCTATAATCCCAGCACCTAGGAGACAGAGGCAGGAGGACCAGAAGTTCAAAGTCCTCCTCTTCTTTATAATGAATTCAAGCTCAGCTTTGCTACAAGGGGGCCCAGTAATAGTACAAAAAGGTTAGATCACTCTTTAAAGTCACCAGTTTTCTTTAAGGGGATGGTCACTGACAGTTTGATCGTGCTCTAGTGAGGATGTGAGCAAAACAAATTGGACTTGGTGTTTTCTTTCCTTTTTCTTTCTTTCTCTCTTTCTTTCTTTTTTTCTTTCTTTCTTTATTTCTTCTTCTTTTTCTTATTCTTTTTTTTTGCAAGGAGGTGACAGGGTTGGAGAATAAACCTAGATGGACTTGGAAGTGTGATTTGGTACATTATGTCAAAGGCCCAAATAATTAATAAAAATATTATATTGGAAAAAATTAATAGTCACCAACTGTTACCATGATTACATTCTCAACATTTGAATTTTGAAAGATTATGTTCAAAACATGGTGAGTTTTAAGTTGTCTGGTTGCTAAAGTACATATGCCATTTAATAGAGGCTTTTCTGAATCTAAAATAATGTATAGTTAATAATATATACTATTAAAATTCATCTTAAGAGAAAATATGTACAAGATGTATGGCTCACATACCTATGCAGAAAAGAGAGATTTACTTGTTCACCAAACATCTAGCAACTTGGTGTCCTGTCAGGCTGAGTTCAGACTCATCTGCATAGCTTCCTGAAGCTTTGAAGCTTTAGGCTTCATCTTCAGATACTTGCCTTTACTTACTACAAGTGGAGCCATCGTAACTCTGTGGTGTGAATACCTCCCAAGATCTTGTAGACACCAGATAGCCCTGACTTGCCTAGCTCACAATCCAGGGACTTCTCTAGTAGAGAGACTATAGAAGCTGGAGATTGCACACAACTTGAAAGGCTTGAACTGAAAGCTGTACAACTGTTAGATCATTGAGCCCTTCATTTCTAAGCAAATGAAATATGCTCCTGAAAAGAGGAATTTTGAGAAGGCTTTTGACATTTGGATGGATTTTGATTACACAGTTAAAGGGAAAACAACAACTTACTCCCCAAGTGGTGTATCTGTATAACTGATTAATTCCGAGAATGTATTTCTTGCATGGGAAAGCCGATGGGTTTTAGTGGTCATTTCAGCATCACACCCATCTGTCTGTAATGAGTGCTTATCACTGATTGAATAACTAAATCAATACCTGCAGTACTGCTTGTTGACCTCTTATGATATCTTATGAAATTCAAGACAAAATGAAGACTTTTAAGAACTAGCCTTAAAGTCTTTTAGGGATCAAAAGAGACGCTACAATAAGTGAGAAAAAACTAAGTATGTGAGGGTGAAAATAAGTCTGCTCACCCATGTTCTTTCTGTGCATATCTCTTTATTGTTACATCTTGTTCTAGTCTGTTCTCTTCCTGTTCTAATCCTCCTTCTCCTTTAGCCTAAAAGTATCCTTTTTAGGAGGCTTGAAGCAATAGAAAACATTATAAGAGTTACCTCTCATTGGTCAAAAGCACATTACCAGGGTAAGCAATAAGAGCAGAGCCATTTACCAAGGCAACACAAGATTCCAAGGTTACAGGAGTTAGACTGTGACCAGACTGAAGGGGGGCACAGTGCCCAGTGACAAACTTTGAGACATAGCTTTCTTGTCAGCAGACTTGGCAAGCGAAGAACTGGAATGCTTTCCTTAGGGTACTTTATGTAATAACCTTGGTATGACACCTGTGACTCTGACCTTGTACATAACTGTAAAGTTTTAAACTTATGATCTATTTACAAAGGTCTCTAGTGTAGCTGTAGAGTTCCTCTTTGGGTTCCACCAAGCTCCCATAGTCCCGCAGCCCACTTATAATCACTCAGATGCTTATATTACTTAAACTGCTCAGCCATTAGCACAGGCCTACCACTGTCTAGCTCTTACTCTTAAACTCAGCCCATTTCTATTAATCTATACCTTGCCACGTGGCTCGTGGCTTACTAGTAACTTACATCTTGCTATTCATCACAGCGGCTGGCACATGTCTCTCTCTCTCAGTCTTCCACTTCCCAGAATTCTCCTCCCTCTCTGTCCCGCCTATACTTATTGCCTGGCTACTGGCCAATCAACATTTTATTTATCAATCAATCATTCACAGCACTTTAGTCCAGTTTGAACTTGCCCTGTGGTTAAAATGAGCTAAATGTGTGCAGTTCAAGTTAGACTGAGGAGAGATTGTTATTTTCTTGTGTTAGTCTGAACAAAAGGAACAAAGCAGGCTTTAAGTGTCTACGGTCCACATCGGACAATAGATCTGGCTATGAAACATCTCCCAGTATATTTTCTGTATATCAAAATTGTGCAGCTAATGAAAAGTCATCTTCCTGACTATCCATGGATATGTGTGTGCCCATAAGATTGAGAGGCAATCATGAGATTACATATACACATTTCATGAAAATGCATGGTGATGGGGAGATATCATATCTGTTATTGCACAAGAAATTACAGATGAAAGCAACAGTATTCATAGTTGATGGCCTGCAAGCCTTGCTTGAACAGGGTACCCCATCTGAGAAACATTTCTCTGGTGGGATGACATCTGAATTATCAATTACTATAAGCTGTATTTGCATCCTGTCCCACAATAGCTCTTGACAATGGCTCCTGACAAAGATATAGCTAATTTCATTTCATAATGAATAAATGAATTAGTAAGGAATAATGGCCAGATCAATATAATATATTTATTCTTTGGAGTGAATTGATCATAAATTATTGGAAACCATACCCAACATTCTAAAGACATGGGAGACTATTATGAAACAAATTGCTGGCAACAGGTTTCACAAAAGTTAAAAATAATCTGGCAGATAGGGAGATAAAATACAATCTACAAAATTGTAACTAGAGTAAATTTGTTCAAAAATGTTACGCGATAATAGATTTCCCAAAACATCAGGATTTGTAGGCTCTGTGTCTAAAGAAGCTAATGAAACTAAAACAAAAGTATCTTTTGTCTCAAAAAGAAACACCTTCAGCTGAATAAATTCACTAATGATGTCAAAATCAACTCACAGTATTAACAACATCCTACTCTGAGAACCAGCATTTTCAGACAGTTCTAATTATAATGAGGTGGTATCAGAAACAAAAGCAATGTGTCTACCTCAGAGAGAATTCTCCAGCTGCATTAAACTCACTTCACAGCATATGTGGTCCTAGTTTCACATTTGAAGGATTCGCAGCCCAACAGCTGCAGGAAAGCAATGCTTATTAACTCTGTTTCATCTTGTGGCTTTAATTTAAAGGTTTCCATATCCTTGTTGATACTGGTAATTTTCAATATGTACTAGAAATAATGACTGTGTCTATGACACATTGAAGATTTTTATGCTGTGCTCTCTCTCTAATGGGGTCACAAAGTATTTAAGTGTAAGGGATTTGTAATCAGTCTGTTATCTACAAACAAAACAAGATGCATGGGCTTTTGTGTGGACTTCAAATAAATAAGAATTTCATGTTCCTCTCATCAGACATAAGCCATGGAGACAATTTGAGGCAATGTGTTGACTTGTCCTTAATAGAGGGACAAAGAACAAGATTATATAAATATTGTGGTTGTACAAAGTCAAGAAAGAAATGTTTCAAAATGCTAATATGTTAGGCAAGCCTTACCATACTTTCCATATCTCAATAGCCACAGACTAGGGACATTCCAGTCCCCACATAACACAGTGCATTGTCCCTTTGTGGAATGAAGCTTCCAATTTCAATGGATCCGTGATAATGAGATCCACTTGGTGAAATTCTTCTTAACACCCTAAGAAGGGAAATAATAGGATGCATGGGAATAGGATTTCCATAACATCTCAACACCAACATGGCATAAATATAGGCAAACTGCATATAATGAACAGTAACATGCTCAGAACACTTAGCCGCGGTGCACTGTGGAGATACTGCAGAAAATGTATTTTGTCCACCTCACTTCTAGGTCGTTGAGTCCAGGCATTGCATTCACTACACAGCAGCTAAGGGCAGGAGGTAACAGCCAGTAATGAATGCACAGCAGAAGCAAAAATTTTGCTACCTTTCCAAAGCTATTGTTACATACAAATTAATACCAAACCCAAGGCAAAGAAAAACTTGTTACCTTATTTTTAACACATTAAATGACATTTTTAAAGAAGCAGAAAGCTCTTTTTAAAATTTTAATCAATCAAGATCACAAAAAGTGTCAAATTCCTGTATTCTTCTAAGGAAATGTGAAGTATCCCACCTGTAACCTTCAATTTTATTGTGTTAAATGACCTCTTACTAGATTTCCCAGACATACAAGGTATGTCACAAAGTTAGTACTTGTTCTGTTTGTCACTGAGTAAAATGGAAAAATGAAAGAGTAAAGAAGAGAGAAAGGAAAATAAATTAATTGGATGTCTTTGTGGTATCAAATAGTTTTACAGTTAATATTTTACCAACTAAGTAGTTGGACACTATTATGATGATCATCCTCACTTTAAATGAAAGGTGAAAGGTGAGGGTTAAGGAAGATAATTAATTCATTTCAAGTCACGGGCCATGATTCCTCTATTTAATGAGTAATTTCTATTTAGATCAAACTACCATTTAATAAGTGGATTTAGTGACAGGCATCATTCACTGTTATAAAGATTTGGGGGTGACTCACAAAGTTCAGTTCATATAAAAATTAAATTCAAATGAATAAACAAAATATAATATACAATGACAAATGTTATAAGAAAGACAGGCTACTTTTGCAATGGATGAGATGAAGGAGGACGTTTTCAATAGACTGGAGAGACTAGGCTGTTTTGAGGAAAGAATGTTTGAGCAAAGACAAGATGTGTAAGTATGAATAATGTAGAAGGCTCTGACACTACTATTCTAAAATGGGGGAAAATTCCAAAGTTGTGAATGTGAGGGACAGGAAGGATATTCTTGAGGAAGTATGTGAATTAAGACAAGATTACTGAATGTGAATCAGCTATAACAGATCTTGTCGTGGTCCAGTAGACTATGACAGGGTATTTGTATTTTATTTTCAACACAATGAAAACAATTTGCTTTAAAGTTTTAAAAAGTATCCCTTATATTAAGTTTGAAAAGTAGACTGAAGCACTGGTTTGAGTAATGTGTGTCATTAAAGCAGAAGAAGTTTCACGATAGGTACAGCAAGAAAAGATGGGCAAGACACACAAGTCATTTGCTTGAGTACATTAGAGAGCTAACAAAGCATGGGAAAGAATGAGCTAAACCCTAGGAGATGCAGCCCAGGAGAGTGAGACCAATGTATGGGATAGCCACTCAGCAAGAAGCACTGAAAAGAGCAAGATGAACAGCAATGTCCTGGTCCTCTGCGTCTAGAATCAGTTTACACTTCAGTATCTCCCCAGATGAGGAGCTCTCAGAGACATGAAGGACTGTGGATAGAAACTTGGAAGAAATGCGTTTTATCTGCAAATATGAATAGGAATAAATATACATCAAATTTACTGAAGTATGGCTTCAACTATTCTCAACTCCTGTAACTTAACTAAAAAGACTGTGAGCTGTTACCAACTCAGACTTCTTCTCCAGATGAAGGTGACAGATGTCTTGAGCCTCAAATTACTTTGAAACTTCTCATTTAGCCTAGAAACAAATAAATGATAAAGTTATGTAATAAAAACAATGAGAAACAATAGATGATAGAAATGTAAGATCCAGATTATTAAGTTATCAAGTACACACTTTAAGAGAAGCAAAGAACAATTTGGAAGCATGGCAGAGAAAGAAAAATCACAAAAAGAAACTACTGGAAATTCTAGAATTAAATGACAATAACGAAGATTTTAAGTAAAGAATGTACTTAACAACAGGTTAGACACAGACAAAGAGAGGACCGGTAAAAAGAAAAGCCGGTTAACAGAAAATATAGAGAATAAAAGAAATTGTTTTTTATTTCATTTATAAGTGGTTATTCTATGTAATATTTTGCAAAAAAAAGATCTTGGGGAAAATTTCCTACAGAACAACACCATCTAAGTGAAGTAAAACCCATTTCTCATGCCACATACAAAATTAATTCTAAATGAATCCTCATAGTGAAAGTAAAAGCTGAAACTATAAACTAGATAGATCAATCTTCCTGACTTGTGTAAAGCAAAGGTTTTCTAAATATAACACCAAATATTTTTCCATTTATTTATTTGTTTGCTTATTTCGTTAGTTAGTTAGGGGCGTGTGTGTGTGTGTGTGTGTGTGTGTGTGTGTGTGTGTGTGTGTGTGTGCCTGTGTGTACTTGAGTGTGACTCTGTGGGAGTCAGTTTTTTGCCTTCTACTATGTAGGTTCCTTGGATGGAAGCCAGCTCTTTAGGCTTGGAAGCAAGCGCCTCTGCTCACTATGGCATCTCACCAGCCCAAAACTGAACTCCTATGTGAGAGATGAGAACACATATGAATCTGATGTAGTCAAAATCAAAAACCTTAATTACTTAGAATATAATAGAGTCAAAAGTGTACCCAGCAAGTGAAGGAGATGTTTGAAAACCCTGTATCAGAAAATCTGTGGCACCAAAATATGCACTAAAAAACAAGATGATACATACATAATTCAAGTAAATTAGAGAAAATAATTTGTATGGACATTTCTCCAATGAAGATGTAGGAAGGGCCCCAAGTGCAAATAAAAATATTAGCACAGTTAGTCCCTGGAGGATTGCAAGTAAAACAAACAAACAAAAAACAGTAAAATAGCAATGCACATCAAGTAAGATGTCTATAACTAAGAAAAAAAAAACCCTGGAAAATAACAAGGATTGAGGAGGATGTTTAGGAAATAAAGCAGTGAGAATGGAAAATAGTCTGACCTTAGTAGAAGTAGTTCAGTAAGTCTCAGAAAGCTGAACATGCTGTTTGTATGTCCCAACAATTTCACGTTCTCAATAGCATGTTCTCAATAGCAGATAACATCTGCCAAAACCAAGGCCAGTACACAAATACCATTATTCATAATAGCATAATAGCCAGAAATGTAGGGAAGAACCCAATGCCACATTCCCTGATGGGCAAATAATTAAAATGTGTTAGATACCTACAATCACAAGGATTAAAATAACTGTGATTTGACTACAACAAATCATACAAAAACACTTTGGTAAGTAAAAGTAGCCCTTCAGAGAACTATACACTTGTCAATTCACTTACATAAAACATCCGGAAGAGCTAATCTGTACAAAACGAAAGCAGATTAATATTGGTGTAGGATGAAGGCTTAGGAACTATTCTGAATGAACGCTGACAGCTGAAGGCCCTTGCTCTGGAGTCATAAAAACATTGTAAATTGACTGCAGTGACGGTTGGCTAACTGTTAACACAGTAACGACCGCAGTTCATCGTGCATTTTTCAGACCGGTGATTTATAGGGTACACAATTTTTTATCTTAACTGTTACATAAACATAATGTATAAACACAAATAAAAATGTATGTGTGCATGTGTGTGTCTGTGTGTGTCTATGTGTCTGTCTGTGTGACGAAAGACAAAGACATGTGAAGGAGAGAATATTAAATTACAACCGAAGTAAAACAAATGAATCACGAAGTTAAGTCAACAGATCAAATGAAGATCCAATATCAGTTAAATTAGTTTCTAATAACTCAGTGATGCATGTTTCCATCCCTACTGTAAGCACTGAATGAGGAAGGTGGGTATGGTCTAGGTTACTGTAGAGGGACAGGTAGAACAACTAATTAGTGATGAGAGTTAGTCAAGGGAGAAGATAATGTTAAAAGACGCAACACCAAATGAAACTGGAGAGTAGAGTGGCTTCTAAAAAAAATCTTCATTCGCATTAATATTAATGAACTAAATTCTCCAATTAAATTGTGAGACTGAACAGTCCAGTTCCATGATGCTTACAAAAGCCACACCTACAATATGAGAATATCAGGATATCAGAGAAGGAAAATATAATTATGGAAAATTATGCTATGAAATTGTTAGCCAAAGGAAATAACACATCCATGTGTGCTTCTAAGTATTTATATGTCATAAATTTGGTTATGATAGATCATGCGTATGCACTGTGCATTTATGGACATGTGCATGTACACACACACACACACACACACACACACACACACACACACACAAAGGTCCAGGAAAATAAACATAACATTATGAGCATTTTATACCAAGTCAAACTGAAAAAAATCATTTTATAAAACAAAAAATGATGTAAGGTAGCAGAGAGCCTGAGTCCGTCACTATGGTAGCAGTCGCTATGGTAGCAGTCACGTACATGTGTCAGTTAGGTGCTGATTCAAGTAGAGACTTCTTCCAGCCCCCAAGAAGTCATAAAGGAAGGAATCAAGAGTGTGTAAGTTTAGATACGCTCTAGTTACAAAGAGCTGCTATGTAATTCCATAGATTCAAAGACTGAGAAAAGGGTGTGCTGAGTTGGATCATTTGTGGTACGTATAATATATATTGGAGAAAACTCACATACTGAACAAATTTAATGTGAACAATTCAGTGACATTTAGTGGACTTAAAATGTTTTTTGATTTCTATGCCTTCTTCCCAAACATCTCCTTCACCTCAACATTAAAATTCCTCAACTTTTAATTATTCCACCGTCTATTTTTTCCTCTCAACATCTGGCAACCACCTATTCATCTTCTGTTTCTATGGATTTAACTATTCTGGATGTTTCAAACAAATGGAATCATACAAAGTGTGGCCCGATGTGCTTGTCCTCTTTCAGTTATAATAGTTTTCAGAATCTATCTGCATTGTAGATTGGGTTAATGATTCATGACTTTTTATTGCTGAAAAAAATGTAAAAATGTACATCACAACTAATTATGCCAATAATTTGTTGATAGACATGTGGGATGTTTTATTTTGGGGCTATTATGAATATTGCTTACATGGGTATGCTTAGACACATAGTCATACAGACACAGACAACAACATGTACACACATATAGAGATGCACACACAAAGATAAGTGCATATACACAGAGACAAACCTATATACACACCCAGACATGTGCATATATACATGCACACATAGACACATGTGTTCACACATACAGACAGATGCACAGAGGTGTACCTACACAGGCAGATACACACATATAGACAAACACTGGGATACACAAGGACACACACACACACAGACACAGAGATACATACAAACACACAAATGACACACATATACACACACAAACACATACAGAGACTCACACACACCCAGACACATACACAGAGACACACATACATAGAAACACACACATACACAGACACACACACACACATACAAAGAAATACACAGAGTCACACATACAGATACACACAGCACAGATATACACATGAAATCTGGTATCATTCTGTAGCCCAGGCTGGCCTTGAAATCATGGCAATCCTTTTAAAGTCAGTTTCCAAGAGCTGGCATTATAGGCATGAACTGCCATGCTCAATTTATATACATGTAGATTTTTAACCTGTTTTTTGGAGAATATAATTACATCATTTCTCTCTTCCTGTTTCACCCTCCAAATTTTCCCATATACTCCCCACTTTCCTTCAAATTCATGGCCTCTTTTCACTAAGTGTTGTTGTATGCATATATATTCCTAAATATAGCCTGTTCAGTTCGTATGTTATTTGTATATGTTTTCAGTGTTGACTTCTTGATACTGGATGACTAATTGTTGTGTTCTTTCCTGGTGAGACCACTTCTCCTACTGCTAGTTTTCCTTAATTTCTTAGAGTTTTTGAGTAGGATTGAGGCCTCATGGGCTTTTCCCCCAAACCAGTTTGGTGTCATCCTTGTTCAGCTCAGGTTTGTGCAGTTATGAAGTTAAGATTTTATGGATGTAGTTTCTGCTGTTACTAGGAGACACAGTCTTATAGCAAACTCCCTAATCCTCTGGTTCTTACATTCTCCCAGCCCACTTTTCTACAATGTTTTCTAGTCCTTAGATGAGTGAATATTTTGTAGATGTAGCCCTTGGGACTGGACTTCATAACTCTGCATTTTAGTTGGTCATGGTTTTGGTAATGGTCTCCATTTGTTGCAAAAAGAAGTTTCCTCTGGGAGGGCAAAGACTACACTCATCTGTGAGTATACTGGCAAATGTTTGGATTGTTTATAGGGATTATATTGGTTTAGGAAAGTAGAGGGTGTAGATATTCTATGACTTTGCTAGTAATGATTAGTTAGCTAGGCTTTCAGTACCAGGCATGCTATCACTCTTGTTGAGAAAGTCTTAAGTGCAATTGGAGAGCTGTTGCTTATCCACGGTATGTGTACGAGCACTGTACCATTAGGGTTATTGTGCCATGCTGGGCATTGATGTGCTTCATAGGTATTACATGGGTTTTTTAAGTTCCTCATTTGAAATTTGGAGGAATTTCTGAGCAGTGTTATGCTTAGCTGTTGGAAAATTGCCAAACTTTTCCCCAGAGTGGAACCACTTTAAATTCCCAGCAGCAGTGTGTAAGGCTTTCAATCTGCACACATCCCTGACAATACTTATTGTCTATCTTATTAACTCCATGAATTCTAGTTGGGATAAAGTAAGAGGATATTGAGGTTTTCATTTGTGCTTAGGATTCAGGATGCTCAGCATCTTCTCATATACTTATTGCTCATTTTTAGCTCCTCCTTGGAGAAGTAGCTATTCAAGTATTTAACCCATTATTTTAAAATCAGGCTTCTTGTGTTTTGTTTTCTACATTCTTTTTCTCTGTTCTATTTCCCACCCTATAGCTGAGGATGGACTCAACCATGTGGTCCTTCTGCCACCTCCTACTGAGGGCTGGGCTTGGAGAGGTGCACCACTGCTCCCAGGCTGACTCATGAGGATTCTTTCCCTAAAATTTGTATTTGTCTCTTTATCTGTGTGTTTTTCTACATCAGAGTATATGCATGGGTTTGTACACATGCACTTGCCTGTGTGTACACAGAGGCGAGCAGCAGGTGTTTGGTCCGCTAGAGCAAGTATTTGTCAGAGGCCCTGCTTGTTAAATGGTTACTGGGATCTAAACCCCAATCATCCTCATGACTACACAGCAAACACTGACATGTTGAGCCACCTCTCTTCAAAGGGCCTTTTTAAAATATTCTGAATGCCAGATACTGATTGATACCTGGGAGGTAAATACTGGCTCCATTTGTATAGGCTGCCTTGTCATTTTTTATAAGGACTTTTCAAAAGTAAAATATTTAATGATGATGTAGCTTGCCCTGCCTCTTTTTGTTTTTTTAAAAAATAATATATATGAATCTATTACCAAGTCCAATGTCATGAAGATATAGCCCTGCATTTATTTCCTGGACTCTATTAACTTTTTCTCTAACTATGATGGTGAGCAACTGGTAGAAAAAGGTATTGAGTTTTTTCTTAAGAGGAAAGTGGAGATTTTTGAATTGTTTTTTGAATCTGCATATTAATCCAGGAAGAATGCACAACTTGACAATATTATATTTTATGAAAATGAGCATTAGTACAGTCCATTTACACAGATTGCCTTTAATTGTTCCCATTAATATCAGTTCTGAATGAGGGTGGTATGATATTAAACAATGCTTAACAGTAGCTCTACCCACCAGATACAAGCAGCATCTTTTCATCATACTGAGATATTGGCAGTGCCCCTGGATGGCAAACTTGCCATTCACTTAGAAGTCGTAACCAATAGGAATGAGGAACGTGGTATATTAACAAACCCATAAGCCTATTAACCAATGGTGATAAGGATTATCAACTAAGGGTAACATGAGAAATCACAAATTGCAATTTTGTATGAATCTTATGAAGATTCTGTGGAGTCAGGAAAGCCAAAGAAATTTCAGAGGGAGCCAAAAATTAGTATGGGTTCTTTTCGCTATCTTTGTTGGTTTTTGCCTAACTGAGGCCTATAATTACAGCATCATTTGGGGAAGTTGATATTTTGTAGAAAACTCAGGATTTTAGGGTGTAAATTAAAAAAAAAGTCAAAAGCAGAAATTAAAGAACTCCCAGAAAGAGAAACAATTTTGAGCATGACCTCAACCATCATGAACTGATTTGTGGTTATCTCAGATCCTTATGTTCAAAGTTTCATCTCCAAAATGACTGTATTCGGAAAAGGAACTTTATTTTGAGAGTTAAAGCCTAATGAAGTCTTAGGAATGAGGTCCTGATCTTATAAGTGTTGTCACAAGAAAGAGATGACAGGAAGCTCAGATTCTCTAGACACACAGAGAAAAGTTCATGTGAGGATTTAGAGAAAGTTTGGCCATTTGCAGGCTAATGAAAGAGCCCACTCAGGACACCAGCAATGATGTGACCTTGACGTGGAACTTATAGCCTGCATAACTGCAAAATAAATAAATAAATAAATAAATAAATAAATAAATAAATAAATAAATAAATAAATAAACTAACTAAAATAGGTAAATAAATAGATAAATATCTGTTGTTGAATTTACTCAGCCTTTGTTATTTGGTTATGACAACCTTGGAAAGCTAATATGTCTGTATTTGAACTCTGTCAAAATCTCTGCATGCCTAATAAATCACAGATGTGGGTATGATTCAAAGCAGTTTTCAGCAAAAAGATACAAAATCAGAACTGAGATAGGAGTTGTCACCCGCCACACAGAGTGCCTTCTGAACCATGTAAGACTTCTCATCTCTTTTGAATAGTCCACCCTACAGCAGATCTGTGCAATGTGGTTATAAAGAGAAGGAGGCTTACATGGATGTTCTACCATAGCCTTCAGGTCTGGAGTCCTGCAGAGCTGACTGCAGAGCTCAGGGGTTTCCTGGGAGAGCGAGTGGCTCCCTGCACCCTCTCTAGTCTTAGGTAAGCTACTTCACTGAAGACTGAGAAGATTTCATAAACTTCATATAGCTCAATGTAGTAGTAGAGAAACTAGACGAATTTGATATTAGGACTCGATGCCACAAATTGAATACACATCTCAAATATCATATAATGGAACTTCATTTCCAAATTCATGTGTTTCATGGAAGTAGAACTTACAGGAGGTGGCGAGGATTTTATATTACCAGGGTTATGTCCCCATGGTTGAGATTTGTAGCGGATAGGAGCTAATAAGCTGGTTCTATCATGACATGTCATGGCCTTCACTATATTATGAAGTAATGAGAAGTTCCTCATCAGATGTCCAGAAGATGCAAGTGCCATACTCTTGACCTCCTAGTCTCCAGAACCTTCAGAAAAATAAACTTAATATTTATAAATTACCCGTCTCCATTATTTTGTTATAGCAACAAAAATGAACCACGTCATGATGGCTCTTCTAAAGTCTACTGTCTTATGCCAACCACATACAAGGTCAGTAAAAATTACAAATCTCTTGTAATTTCACTTTTCTTCTCTTTTTCCAATTGCCTCGGGATCTTGAAGGTGTCATAAGACTCTTCTCTTTGAAACTGTCCATTTTAGGGCCAGAAAGATTACTTAGTGACTACAGTGCTTGCTGAGAAAGTATAAACGAACCTGAGTTTGAATTTTGTGAACCAACGTGAAGCCTGATGTGGCAGTCAGCCTGAAATCCTAGACTCTTCAGTAGAGATGGGAGGTGGAGGGAGGAGAACTCTGGAAAGCTAATGGGCCAACTGACCTGGCTTATGAAGTAGTGAACAACAAATAAACCCCACTTAAAAATGTGAAGGCACAGACTGACAGATGAGGTTGTCCTCTGACCTTCACTTGAGTGCACCTGCATTTACATCCACACAGACATTCACATATGGTAGGCGTTCACTTCCATCAGACACACACACAACACACATACCCGTACACACATAAAGTTGTTTATCCCACTATTCAGTTTTCTAATTTTTTAGTTTGCTAATGTATTAAAAATAATTTATCTAGCCATTGTGCATTGTTTTCAATGCTGGAGTATGAATGTTTAATAATTTTATATTTTATAAAATAATAATATTAGATTGATATTATTTGCCATGTAGAGCAAATATTTTGTGCTTCTATGTCAGTAACAAAAATAAAAGTAAAATAAATCATATATAGAAAACTGAGATGAATTTTATGTATATTATAAATAATTTTAGCAGGCAATTTTTTGAGGAAAGATAAATGAAATTTCCAGCTGCAAAATTACTTTTCTTCAAAATGCTTCAATGTATGTGGTAGGAATCAACTTACTTGCTGACACATTTTCTAGCTTTTAAATTTTTTAATCATTTGTTTGGGGAATACATCATTATTAAACCACCCAAGGACAGCAAAGGTATCATTATATGCAGATGGTGAGCCGGGAAGGAGAAAATCATTCTTCTCCATTAAATGAGAAAAATTATGCCAGGCTTGCAAGAGGCCATGCCCCCAAACAGTATGACAGTAAAGCAAAGTAAGTTCAATTGCTTATTTTGCAGATATGGCAGCAGTCACCTTGCTAAAACTGGAAAAGCATCCTTAGGATGCATGTGGGAAAGCCAGCTGCAACGATAACTAGTCTATTTCTTGACACACAAGTAGGGAACCCATGACTCACTTTCTTAGTGTAGCAGAGAAAGCAAGAGGTCATGTCCAACATAATGTATACATTGTTCACTATCTCTCTACTGTCTTTCCAAAGCTGATCATAATACTTTGGATACAGTAAAATCCCAAGTGACTTAACCTATGGCAACATAGCACTTTCTTTCTCTGAGAAAGAAATAAGGAGTAGCTTTTCTTTCAAAGCACAGGCGCTATTTATTGATAATGTCCTGAAGTTCAAGCCTTTGACTCATTCAACTGAAGAATTTTGGTTGAGTTATAGTAAAATGGAAGATGCTTGGGGTGACAAGGGACCTTTGTGCATACCCATGTTATGTGTGTGGGTGTTTGTACATTAGAGTCTGTCGAGATTTGGAGTGGTTCAAAAGCACAGAGCTCAGTAATGGCAAATCTGAAAAGAAAGCCCCCAGGGACCACGAACCTTTGTTCTCTCAGCCACAGTGAATAAGAATGTAGGTTTTGGAAGTAGATACAAATAAAATCAAACCTTAGCTTTGCCATTTAGTTGATATAGAATTTTGAACAACTCAAGGATCCATGGGAGCTTATCTCTGGATCTCAGTTTCCTTATTATCAAATAGAAATATTAATGTCTACTTTCTAAGAAAACAGTGAAGTGTAAACCCAAAACTGCAAAGTTCTCAGCAAAGTCACTCACTCAGTCACTGGAGATATATTGATGTTGCTCCTGTTATATGCTCCTCTGACCTTGACATGAACAATAAGCTTGTTTCTCTCTATCAAATACAACATATAGCTGATTAATATATAACAAAACAAGTTGTAATCTTCAAGAAATATCAGTGTTGTGAAACTTGTTCCCTGTCAAGAGATTAAGGAAGACTTTGGGGTAACAATTGAAATAATAGTATTTTTTTTTTCCTTTAAAGATGAAAGGTTCTGATTTTTTGGTCCCACCAGGTCTGCTGGTTAATTTTGATTGTCAACCTGACACAAACTTAGACACATTTGAGAAGATGAAACCTCAAGATGTGTGCATGTTTGTGGGGCCATTTTCTTGATTGCTAACTGTAGATGTAACCACCTGTCTTATTAAATAAGAAACACAGAGCCAATGTAAAGATAAAAGCCCAAGAGGTCAGAGCTAAGAGCCTTACCTTTCCTGCTTCAGCGATCCTCTTCAGCCAAGAGAGACCTCTCCGAAAGAGAGACCTAATTCCTGTCTGTTCGTCTTTATATAGACTTTCTGTTCTGCCTTCTCATTGGTTGTAAACCCAACCACATGACTGCCTCATCACTGCCTGTCTATACAGACCTCCAGACACACATTGGAGCATGTGTCTCCAATGCTGGCTGTATCCTTGAACACACAGAGATGTACCTAGTTCTGCCTACCAAGTTCTAGGATTAAAGGCGTGTGCCACCACCACTCTCCGGCTCTGCTATGGCTTGCTATTAGCTCTGACCCTCAGGCAACTTTATTTATTAACATACAATTAAAATCACATTTCAGTACAAATAAAATATCACCATATTTCCCCTTTTATATTTTAATAAAAAGAAAAAAGGAAAAAGGTAATAAATAACATAAGAAAAACTATATACAAAAGTACATTAACTATATACAATATATACAAGTAATAAATACCTAAACAATGTCTAGTCCATTTGTATTTGACAAATTCAGAGAAAATAATTCCACTACCTATCCTATTTTGGTAAGTCCAAAATGTACCTAATTCACTTTCTATCCTAACTAGTCTTCAACTATAACTAACTAATCTTCAACTATAATTAACTAATCTTCAACTCCTTCAGAGACCCAAGAAGGAAATAA
The DNA here is from genome assembly GCF_949786415.1 of Peromyscus eremicus. Taxonomy (NCBI): domain Eukaryota; kingdom Metazoa; phylum Chordata; class Mammalia; order Rodentia; family Cricetidae; genus Peromyscus; species Peromyscus eremicus. Next base: position 6,641,330 of record NC_081435.1, read on the forward strand.
TATTACCTAACAAAAATAAAAACAGAAAGTGCATGCAAGCAACTTCCAAAAAATTTGTGAGTTGACAGAAACAGACAGCTGCCTGGATAGTCACCTGAGGTTTCTCCGCAGTGCTGGGGCATCATCTTCAGCCTATACGCTTAGCGTATCTGACAGACTCATTTGTGAAGTAGGATGTTCACAAGGTCAACAGTTCAATCTCACATTGGGTGAGAGCAGTCCATGTACCAGAAACACCTGAATTCCACTAGTGTCATGTCATGATTCAGGATTTTAAATTCTGGAAATTGTTGATGGTTTTTGAATTCAGCTGTACGTTCTTCTTGGCTATGTGTGTATGTGGCTTCATCTCAGCATCCCCTTCTTCTCCACATCCCTCTATTAAATGCCAGTCTACTATTGAGAGGTGTGAGCTTAGTTACTCTTCAAAAATAACTGTTTCAGCTGCTGTTCCATAGCACATCAGAAGCCATCGGCCCACTGCCTGTTCAGCTGCCTTTGAAGAAAAGGGCACTGTACCTTTTCCGGATTGTGAAGGCCACTTCAGGGATGGTGCCATATTGTCCTGGCCTCAGAAGATGCCTTTTGATAAAGCCATAACCACATGTGTTTTGGCAAGAATCAGCAGTCCTTTGTTTCGTGTCCTGTCTGTCCTGTTTGTCAGCAGTTGATTTGAGGATATTTTGTTGTCCAGTGGATAACTTTTGCCACAATGAAAGTTAACTCCATATGCAGTTTCTTCAATGCCCATATTTTCTCTGAAGTAGATTGGTACTGCCAGGAGCCGACATGTCTCATAGTCATAACAAAAAAGAAAAATTTTCTACGTTATTAAAACATTTTAAATGCCATATTCTATGGATCTCTGAAGGGTTTGAAGATGACCTGTCTACCTAAAATATATCTGCTCAATTTTAAAACATATCTAATATGACTACAAGTTCTATTGTAATGTCTAACTACTAACTTTCATTTCTTTATATCCTAATAGTTGTTAATAACAACATTCAAGGATCAGAAAATTGCATTTCATTGTTAAATGAATGGTATAAGTACAATTAGAAATATATATATATATAGCATTTTCTAACAATATCAATTTCAATATATATAATTTGTATACAATATAAAACAATCCAAACCAATGCAAAGTATTTAAAAGTAGTAATTGTCTTTTTCTTTTCTTTTCTTTCTTTCTTTTTTTAAAACAAGAACCTTAAATCTAATCTCCTTTGCTTAGCCTTTTTCCTAACCCTTGACAACAACTTGTAACCAACCCCCCTAAACAATGAAAATAATCCCAGACCCAAAACCCATTAAAAAGCCCAAAAAACCACCTGCCCCACACCACCTCTTTGGGAATGTGGGCGTCGTATTCTTAAAATTGCTTCCTGCTGGGTATGGGCGAAGTTATCTTTATCTTGAAAGAAAAATTTTAGGTTAATTGTCAAATTCTAGGAAAGGTAACTATATCCTTCGTTATCCAGTCTGTGTATAATGCCAAAGTTCAGGGTTTATCTCAAGTCCTTATTCAAATAGTCTTTGAGACTGGATCATCTCAGCTAGCCATCTCAAAATTGCTCTGAGCACTTTGTAGTCCAAAGCTGATCTGTAGATGATGTTTGTCAGCTTAATGATATTATTATTGTCCATGTGGAATTGTTGTTGTTGTGGGGCCCCATTTATTTCTGGAGACTTCGATTGATGTTAGGCCTGGTCGTGATTTTCTGCAGAAAACTGATAAGAGACTTGAACACAAAGACATATATATGCAGCTAATTGAAGCCTTTTTTCTAGAATTAGTACTCTATATGACCATTCATATCTTAACAAAGTTTAAAATGTATATCTATCTATCTATCTATCTATCTATCTATCTATCTATCTATCTATCTATCTGTCTATCTATCATCTATCTATATATTAATCTTGTAAATTGTGTTATAAAATTCATACTTTAAGAAAAGTTTAAAGAATCAGAATAGAATCAAAGAGTTGAGATTAGTAATAGAATAGTCCCTTAATTAATTTGGCTTTTCTCCTGTCCCATAGCAGAAGATGGCTCTTTTCTTCTGGCATGATACAGGGAGTTTGCATTTTCCTTTTAACAACATGCTTGAGTTTAAAGAAGGAGAGAGCCATTCTCCAACTTCAAAGTCAGCTTTAAATTTTAATTGAACTGGGACTATTAGAAGACCAAAAGTGTTAGATCTTTAGAGAAGAGCAGAAACAAACATTTAGGAAGACATAAAATTTTTTTAGATGATATACCCATATGCCATTTCACTCTGTTTCCTGGGATAGATGATTTGTCCCTTTTCTTCAGTTGTCTCATTTGTCCAGTGTTCTTCAGATTCCTTAACCTTCATTCTCCTAAAAGACAAAAACAAAAACCTTTCCCCAAGACTAATTTTGGGGATATTCCTTTTTGGCAAGTTATTATCTGATTAAATGAAAAGGCATATGTTACTGGTATAAGTTAGTTTAAATTGGATGTTCATGCTGGTTGATGAACTATCACCCCCTCAAATTAAGAGGTCTCTCTTGTTCAAATCGAACCTTTATCAATTTTGATGGTACCCACAGCTTATCTTCTCCTGTAGAAACAAAAGCAAACCTTCGTCCCCAATGTAACACATATCCTGGTTTCCATTCTGAGGTCAGCACATCCTTAAAGTATATAGGCTGATTTAATTCTGTAGTTTCTTCTATTATCCAATGTCTCTCTGCAACTGTTGTTCCTTTCTCATTGGCATTAAGAAAATTCAAAGTTAATAGAGCATTATGCAGTCTATTTCTTGGGGTTTTTGTTACCCCTTTCTGTTTATTTAGCATATCCTTTAGAGTTCTGTTTGATCTTTCTATATCTGCTTGACCTGCAGGATTATGTGGTATGCTTGTCATATGCTTTATATTGTAATAAGCAAAAAATTGTTTCATTTTAACAGAGACATATGATGGAGCATTTCCAGTTTTGATTTGTGTAGGTATACCCATGATGGCCATAACTTCTAGCAAATGAGTGATTACAGAATCAGCTTTTTCAGAACTCAAAGCAGATGCCCATTGAAATCTTGAATAAGTATTGATGATATGGTGTACATATTTCAATTTTCCAAATTCTGCAAAGTGAAATACATCCATCTGCCAGATTTCATTCCTCTGAGTATCCTTTGGGTTACATCCTGCTGGTAATGGCGTTTGATTGTAGAAGGAACAAGTAGGACATTTCTTTACTATTTCTTTGGCTTGTAGCCAGGTTATGGAAAAATCCTTTTTTAAACCTTTACTATAGACATGATGTTTTTTATGAAATTCTGAGGCCTCCAGCACATTTCCTATCAATAATTTATCAATCTCATCATTGCCTTGTGCTAGAGGGCCTGGCAGAGCAGTATGGGATTGAATGTGAGTTATATATAAAGGATGACTCCTTTTCCTGATTGTATCTTGTAATTGAATAAATAGTGAAGTTAATTCTTAAGCATCAGGGATAAATTCTGCAGTCTCAATATGTAATACTACTCTTTCAGCATACTGAGAGTCAGTTACTATGTTGAGAGGTTCTGAAAAATCCATTAATACCAACAGAATAGCATACAATTCTGATTTTTGAACTGAATTATAAGGACTTTGAACCACTTTACTTAAATTTTCTGATTTGTAACCTGCCTTTCCTTGTTTGTTGGCATCTGTATAAAATGTATGAACTCCAGATATGGGTTTTTCCTGTACAATTCGAGGCAAGATCCAATCAGCTTTTTTTATAAGATCAATTCTATCGCTTTTGGAATATTTGCTGTTAATTTCTCCCAAAAAATTACTGCAAGCTCTTTGCTAAGGTTCACTTTCTATCCATAATTTTTCAATGTCCTCCTTAGTTAAAGATACGACAATTTCTGCTGGGTCTATTCCTGCTAATTGACAAAGTCTCAATTTTCCTTTCCAAACAAGTCAGAGATTTTTTGCACATAAGTTTTTAATTTTTTATTTGGTTTATTTGGTAAAAATATCCATTCCAATATAATATCTTCAGTCTGCCTTAATATTCCTGTAGGAGAATGCCTAGAAGGTAAAATAACCAAAATGCAATCTAGCTTTGGATCCATACGATCCACGTGCCCTTCATGTACTTTCTTTTCTACCAAAGCCAATTCTTTCTCAGCTTCAGGTGATAATTCTCTTGAACTATTTAAGTCCTTGTCACATTCTAAGGTTTTGAACAAATTGTTCAGTTCATCATTTTTTACCCCAACAATAGTTCGTAGATGAGAAATGTCTCCAAATAATCTTCGAAAGTCATTAAGAGTCTGTAGTCGATCTCTCCTAATTTGCACCTTTTGGGGTCTAATTTTTTGTAGCTCTATTTTATATCCTAAATAATTAATAGAATTTCCTCTTTGTATCTTTTCAGGAGCAATTTGTAATCCCCAGCAAGGCAAAATTTTCTTTACTTCTTCAAACATTCTTTCTAAAGTATCTGCATTTGAGTCATTTAGTAAAATATCACCCATATAATGATATATTATAGATTTAGGAAATTTTTATGTATCACTTCCAATGGCTGTTGTACAAAGTACTGGCACAGAGTTGGGCTATTCAACATTCCCTGTGGGAGGACCCTCCATTGAAATCTTTTAATCGGTTGAGAATTATTATAAGTAGGCACTGTGAAAGCAAATCTTTTTCTGTCTTTTTCTTGTAAGGGTATTGCAAAGAAACAGTCTTTTAAATCAATAACTATGAGAGACCATCCTTTTGGTAACAGAGCAGGCAAAGGAATTCCAGATTGTAGAGAGCCCATTGGCTGAATTACTTTGTTAATTGTTCTAAGGTCTGTTACCATTATCCATTTACCAGATTTCTTTTTAATAACAAATACAGAATTCCGAGGGCTGGTTGATTCTTCAATATGCTGAGCATTTAACTGTTCTTCTACCAGCTCTTCTAAAGCCTGGAGTTTCTCTGTTGTTAAAGGTCATTGCTGAACCCATACAGGCTTGTCTGTTAACCAATTTAAATGTAGAGTTGTTGGTGTTTTTGGAAGATCATCAGTTGTTGTGCCCTGTTCTTGTATAATATGGATGGCTGGTGACCACTCATTAGAATAATATCTTCTTTTTTTTTTTTTTTTTGGTTTTTCGAGACAGGGTTTCTCTGTGCAGCTTTGCGCCTTTTCCTGGAACTCACTTGGTAGCCCAGGCTGGCCTCGAACTCACAGAGATCCACCTGGCTCTGCCTCCCGAGTGCTGGGATTAAAGGCGTGCGCCACCACCGCCCGGCAGAATAATATCTTCTAATATTTCTCTCAGAAACATGTGCTGGTTTATGATTTGTTTCTGAGATTGGAGGGATGTTAATCTGAGTATTCTATTGTTGCAACAAGTCTTGACCCCACAGGTTCATAGCTATGTTAGCCATATATGGTTTTAATTTTCCTTTCTGTCCTTCTGGACCTATACATTCAAGCCATCTTGCACTCTGTTTCACTCGAGATAATGTCCCAATTCCTAACAGTTGAACATTTACCTCCTGAAGAGGCCAAGTTGGATGCCAAAATTCTAGTGCAATTATGGTAATGTCAGCACCTGTGTCTACCAGACCAGACAACAAAACACCATTTATTTTTATCGTTAATTTTGGTCTTTGTTCATTAATAGAAGTTTGCTAAAAAATTTTCTTTATGTTTTCTCCTGAATTTTCTATTCTCTCTGTTTCATCATCCCGACCAGCATTATTTATTCCAATAGGCATTTGGTTATTTAATTGCTCTGAGTAGGGGTTTCCTCTACGACTGCAGAAAGGTTTGAACTGGATTTGCTATGGGGGCCTGCATGAGGCCCCTCTGGGAGTTTCCCAAAGACCGAGGCAAAGGATTACCTTGCCTGTCCCTTGTTGATCTACATTCATTGGTCCAGTGTTTTCCCTTACCACACCTTCTGCATACTCCAGAAGGTCAGGGCATTCTGTTGCCATTGTTCCTTGAAGAAACATTGTTTCTAAAAATTACCTGTTTACAGTCCCTTTTCAAATGTCCTTGCTTTCCACATCCAAAACATCTAACATTCCTGAAACCTTTTGAAATTGCTTCTCCTACCCACATATCACCATGGTCATGAGCCTCAACATTAACCGTGTCTCTAATCCAATCTTCCAAAGGTGTTGATCTTTCCTTTAATGGCCTGATTATTCTTTTGCATGCTGCATTCACATTCTCAAAGGCCAAAGATTCAATTATTATCTGACTAGCTTCTGAATCCGGGACCATTCTCTTTACTGCTGAAGCCAGTCTTTGTAAAAAATCTGTGAAAGATTTTTTTGGGCCTTGTATAACCTTTGTAAATGACTCAGTTTTTTTCCTGGTTCCACAACTCTGTCCCATGCATTCAAGGCTGCCGTTCGACATAGAATTAGGGTTTGGACATCATATAAACATTGTGTTTGTACTGAAGCATATTGGCCTTCTCCAATAAGCTGATCCTGGAAGACTTATATTCCTTTATCCCTCCATTGTTTTTCTATGTTTTTAGCCTCATCACTGAACCACATTTGCCACTGGAGCCTTTGACTGGGTTCAAGAACAGCCTGTGCCATCTCCCGCCAGTCCTGTGGTATAATCCCATTATATGTTGACCAAGAGTTTAACATTTGCTTTACATATGGGGAATGAATGCCATAAGATACTATTACCTCCTTAAATCTTCATAAATCTAACATGTTAATTGGAGCCCAAATATTTTGTGTAGTCATTTGATTAGGCAACTGCTGTACGGTTACCGGATAAATTAAGGGTGACTGTGTGAAAACAGACTTTCTTTTTGTAACCTTATGATCCAATCTTGAAACAACTTCACTGTTAATTTCTTCTGTCTGAATTTGAATTTCTCTATGATTCATTTTTACAGGTTTAACAAGTTTTTCTAAAACTGTTATCCTGGCACTTAAATTGATTATCCTTTTAAATAGTAAAATGAGGATAAGCATAGTAATAAACTGCATAATTCGATCAACATTAATCTCATATAGTTGTTCCATTGTCAGACTGCCTAAAATTTCAAACAAAGCCCAATTTTCTTCCAATGTACACATAAAACCCATTTTTTTTAATGTGGAGAAAATTTCTCTTTTAAATAGTTTCCTTTAAAATATCTGATACGTTAAGTGACTTACCAAGTCTGCGTTGAACAGTAGAAATCCGAGGGAATTTCAAAACAGCCACATAGTGTCCGAGATGTGAATCCAGAGAGAGAGAGAGAGAGAGAGAGAGAGAGAGAGAGAGAGAGAGAGAGAGAGAGCAAGATAGCATAGCCACAAGTTCTGCCTAAGAGCTTGAATCCAGCCACGTGTTCCCGCTTGAGCTTAGTCAAGCCTTAGCTCTGGCTTCCTTAAGCTCCAACCACCTGCATTTGCTTTATAGGCAGGTGCCCTGTTCGTCAGGGCAGGCCTGAGTTGTTTGTAGCAATGGCTTTAAGCTAACTGCTTGAGGCTATGGTCAGTCTGGCCTGAGGCCAAGCCAACCTGGGCCCGGGCTAGGGAGCCGGCCGCCCAGGTGCGAAACTGGATCTGCCTGGATTCTTGTCACGTTGGCCGCCAAATGTAGATGTAACCAACTGTCTTATTAAATAAGAAACACAGAGCCAATGTAAAGATAAAAGCCCAAGAGGTCAGAGCTAAGAGCCTTACCCTTCCTGCTTCAGCGATCCTCTTCAGCCAAGAGAGACCTCTCCGAAAGAGAGACCTAATTCCTGTCTGTTCGTCTTTATATAGACTTTCTGTTCTGCCTTCTCATTGGTTGTAAACCCAACCATGTGACTGCCTCATCACTGTCTGTCTGTACAGACACATTGGAGCATGTGTCTCCAATGCTGGCTGTATCCTTGAACACACAGAGATGTACCTAGCTCTGCCTACCAAGTGCTGGGATTAAAGGTGTGCGCCACCACCACCTGGCTCTGCTATGGCTTGCTATTAGCTCTGACCCTCAGGCAACTTTATTTATTAACATACAAATAAAATCACATTTCAGTACAAATAAAATACCACCATAGCTAACTGATACAGGAAGGCGCAGCGCACTGTGGGCTATACTGTTTCTAGGCTAGTAGGCCTGGGTTGTATAAGAAAAGTAGCTGAGTAAGCCAGAGCAAGCAGTGAGCAAGCAGCATTCCTGTCTGATCTCTGCTTCAGTTCCTGTCTTTAAGGTCCTGCTTAGGCCCCTTCCCTGCCTGGGTGGTGAACTATATAACCTGTGAGCTAAAATAACCCTCTTCCTCCTCAAGATGTTTAGGGTTGTGGTATTTTATCAAAAGAATAAGAATGCAAACTTGGACCCCTGCTGAATGTAATGATATAAAATGGCAGCATTGTCCACACCGTAGATTAGAGAAGACATTTGCTGCATAGCTGGAGACTCACACTTTATGTAGAGTTTAGGTATTTTGTGTGAGGAACAATGGAAGGAAAAATAAAACTTAGATGTTCGTAGATTTTAAGAATGCAGGCATGCTCCTGAGTGAAAATGGAAGCAGATTAAATTATTGGAAAATATTACTATATAAACTATAAAATGTTTCTTATGCTATTTACAAGAGAAAGTACTGTGTGAATTTAGGGATTAATTTAAAAGAAAGTGAAATCAAAATTTGAACTGAAAATATGGAAATGACTAGAAAAAAATGTGATTTCCTACTTTTTTTTGCTATGACAAAATACATTGAGAAAAACAACTTACTGGAAAAGGGAGTTTACTTAAGCTTATAATTTATTGTAGCAAGTCAGAGGAGAAATTTAAAATAGCTATTCACATCACATTCACAGTCAACAGCAGAGAAAAATGGGTACACATACATGCTCACTTGCTTGCTTGTGCACAGCTTGATTCCTCCATGCTTACATCATTCAGGATCCCATGTCTAGGTAATGGTATTACCTACAGGGGGTTTGGTCTCTTCAGGTCAATAAAATTAATTAAGAAAACCTGTTCCCTCCCCAACACACATAGACATGCCAGAGGCCAACCCAGTAGACTATAGAGAGTCTCTCATTGAGACTCTTTTTTCTTATAATTCTAGGTTGTATCAAGTTGATCATTAAAGCTAACAATCACAGTTATCTGAAGCTTGTATTTAAGCTATTCTAATATTAATAAAAACTCAAGAGTTAGATATTGCTGTAAAAATCTGATAGATCCAAAGAATGGCAAAGGAATGATCAACCAACTAACTCTGCATGCTTCCAAGACAGAATAAGATGTGAATCTCTCTAAACTCTTCCCTTTATCTTCCTGTGCCTTCCTATCTGGATCCTTCAAAACCGTTATGACTAATTTTGGTCAGCCAATCACTGAATCTGCCCTTTGATTTAAGTAAGGCAGTCTTAGTGTATCAGTGCAAACAAATATCCTGCAACATTTCCCCCTTTGTCTAAATAAAAAGAACACATTTTAACTCTAACACAGCAAAATTATAGACAATAAAAACAATTATCAGGTTTAAATAAAAAAGAAAGTAAAATTATATACAATATCAAATAAGAATTATATTCACAACAATCATTCCATTTGTATCTGGCAAGTTCAAAAAATATACTCTATTATCTATCTTATTGGTGAGTCCAAAGTTTTGTACCTAATTCACTTTCTATCATAACTTATATTACCAATCCAGAACTATCTTTTTAGACCTTAAAACATTTTCTTAGATAAACAACTTAAGCTTTTATGTTTCTCAACATTACATTCTTTACATCTCCTTTGTGAGTTTCTTTTTTAAATTTTGTAACAAGAAAAACTATAACTATAACTATCTAATCTTCAAAGCCATCAAAGAACTAAGAAGAATGTAGTATTACTTGAGTAAACAAGAAGTGCAGAGCAAGGTTCCTCTACAATGTTGGAGCATCCATCTTCGGCCTACAGACCTAGAATATCTGACAGAGTTTTCTGTGAAGCAGGAATTTTGAAGGACTGTCCTACCTTGTCTTGACAAAGTTCAGCAGTCACCTTCTTTTTGTTCAATTTGGAAAGCATACTGTCAGCAGTTGAGCCAAGAACAGTTTCTTGCCCAGTGGCCAAATTTGCCACAATGAAAGCAAACTCCATATGGAGTTTTTTTTTTTTTTTTTTTTTTTTGATGCTCATCATCCTTTTTTGAAGTAAATTGGTGCTTCTAGGAACAGATGTGTCTTACAGTCATGAAAAACCTTAGGTTACTAAAACTTTTTTTATTTTTTATTTTTTGAGACAGGGTTTCTCTGTATAGCTTTGCGCCTTTCCTGGAACTCACTCTGTAACCCAGGCTGGCCTCAAACTCACAGAGATCTACCTGTCTCTGCCTCCCAAGTGCTGGGATTAAAGGCATGCACCACCACTGCCTGGCTATTAAAACATCTTAAATGCCATATTCTGTAGATCTCTGAAGTGCATGAAAACCATTTATCTATTTAAAATACATCTCTGTTTGACTTTGAAAACATACCTAAAATAACTATAAGTTTAAGGTTATAGATGACTAACTACTAACCTGCATTTCTTTATTATCCTAAATAGCTTTGAAGGACTAGAACTTTACATTTTTAAATGAGTTGCATAAGTACAATACCTTAAACATGAGTAGAAACATATGTACATTATGTTGTACCAAAAATAACCTTAAATTTGTATCAATATAGAAGAGTAGAACTATATATAGTGTTTTGTAACAAAAATAACCTCAAATTCATATCAATATACAAAAATACTTTAAACAAGAGCAGAAACATATATATGTAATGCTTTAACAAAAATAATCTTAAATGTGTACCAATATACAAAAATTCACACCAATATAAAATATCTGAGCTTAATAGTTGCTTTTTAGTTTAAAGGTAGATTCAATAATCTAACTTTTTATTGTATCGTTACTATATCACCTCCTTTATCTTTTCAGAAAGAGATTCCTTAATCTAGACTCTCTTGTTTAATTTCCTCTGTAACAATGACCAACAACAATTTGGAACCAACCCCCCTAAATGATGATAAACATCCACAACCCACTGACTAATCAAAAACCACCCACCCTACCTCTTGGGAATATGGACATTGTGTTCTTAAAATTACTTCTTGCTGTCTTCTTCCTGCTGTAGCGGAAATAGAATAGTCCCTTAATTTTTGTTTTTCTTCTGTCCTATACCAGGTGGCTCTTCTGAAATGGGACAGAGATTTTGGATTTTTTTGTTTTTTACAAACATGCTTGGTTTTAGAGAAGAAAAGAGCCACACTCCAATTCCAAAGCCAGCTTTAATTGAATTGGGACTATAAAAATAACATTTGCCTTATATGTCTGTAGAAACAACAGAAACAAACATTTGAAAAGATTTATGAAATTTTATCCTATTAGAACTGTGCTACACCATTAGGTCTTTTTTATGGGACATTTTCTTTTGATGATTCAGCCTACTTCTTCTGATATCTCATTTGTCCAGTGATCTTCAGATTCCTTAGTTGGATGTCTTTATTCTCCCAGAAAGACAAAAACAAATCCCTATCCCAACCCTAACTTGGGGAGTTTCTGGGTTTTTTTGCAGTTTATGTCAGATCAAATGAAGAACATTTGTCAGTCTTATAAGTTAGTTTAGATTGAATGGCCACATTGCTTGGTGAACTATTGCCCCTCCTAATTCAATCTCTCCTGTTTGAATTTAATCTTTATCAACTTTGATGGTATCTATAGCTTTTCTTCTATGGAAACAAAAGCAAAACCTCTTCTCCAATGTAACACATATCCTGGCTTCTATTCTGAGATCAACACATCTTTTAAGCATACAGGCTCATTTAATTCAGCAATTTTTTCTACTATTCAATGTCTGTCCACTACTGTCATTCATTTCTCAACAGCATTTAAAAAATTTAAAGTTAATAAAGAGAGACAGAGATTTTGGATTTTTTTATTTTTTACAAACATGCTTGGTTTTAGAGAAGAAAAGAGCCACACTCCAACTCTGGAAGTCTTTATTCCCCCTTTCTGTTTATTAAGCATATCTTTTAGAGTTCAATTTTATCTTTCTATAAACTTCTTGTCTAGTAGTATTGTGTGATATACTTACAATATGCTTTATATTGTAATATGCAAAAAAATGTTTTATTTTACTAGAGCCATATGCTATAATATTGTCAGTCTTAATTTGTATAATTATTCCTATAATGGCAATGTCTTTTTATAAATGTACAATTGCATAGCCAGCCTTTCCTGAACTCAAAGCATTTTTCCATTAAAATTCTGAATATCCATCTATAGTATGGTACACATATTTTAATTTTGTAAACTCTGAAAAATGAAACACATCCATTTGTCAAGTTCCATTTCTTTGAGAACCCTTTGCTTTATTTCTTGCAGGTAGTGGAGACTGGTTATGCAAAGAACAAGTAGGACATTTCCTTATAATTTCCTTGGCTTGTTGCCAAGTGATAGAAAAACCTTTCTTCAAACCTTTGCTATTAACATGGTGTTTCTCATGAAATTCTGAGACTTCTAGCACATTTCCTACCAAGAGCTGATCAATGTCATCATTACCTTGTGCTACAGGGCCTGGTAGACTCATGTGGGATCTGATATATATTATATACAAGGGATGATTTCTAGTTCTGATTATTTTTTGTAACTGAATATATAACAAAGTTAATTCTGAATCATCTGGAGTAAGTTCAGTGGTTTCAATATGTAAAATATCTCTTTCTGCATATTGAGAGTCAGAAATTATATTAAGAGGTCCTGGAATATCAATTAATACCAGGAAAATAGCATATAATTGTGACTTTTGAATAGAATCACAAAGGCTTTGAGCCACTTTACTTACTTTTCCTGACTTATAACCTGCCTTTCTTGATTTATTTGCATTAATATAGAATGTAGTTGTTCCATAAATTGGTGTTCCCTGTACAATGTGAGGAATGATACAATTAGTTCTTTTTATAAACTGAAGTCTCTTGCTTTGTGGATACTGGTTGTTAATCTCTCCCAAGAAATTACTGCACACTCATTACCAATGTTCATTTTCTGCCCATAATGAGGCAATTTCAGCATTAGTAAAAGGTACCACAATTTCTGCTGGGTGTACTGTTAAATGATGAAATCTCAATTTTCATTCAGAATCAATTCAGAAACTTTTTCTACATAGGTCTTTAAGTATTTTACTCTGTGTGGTAAAAAAATATCCATTGTAAGACATTATCTTCCCTCTGCATATAAATTCCAGTAGAAGAATGTGTGGAAGGTATGACCAGAATAAAATCAAGTTCTGGACCCAAGTGATTGACATATGAATCCTATAATTTCTCTATCAAAACAAATTCTCTCTTAGCCTCATCTGATACTTTTTTGGAATATTTAAGTCCCTATCACCTTGTAAGTTTTGAAATAAATTACTTAGTTCTTGATTTGTTAATCTAATTGTGGACCATAGCCAATTAATGTTTCACACCAATTTTTGAAACTCATTAAGTATTTCTAATTGATTTTTCTTGATTTGTAATTTCTCTGGTTGAATGCTTTGTAAACCTGTTTTATATCTTAAGTTGGCACAGCCATATCTGAATGGAATGGTAGGAGTCATAAAGCCAGCACAGCTGCTTGACAAAGATCCAGCAGAGCTGAGCCACATGATGGCTGCCATGCCACCTTTGGTTTTCATCTCTACCTGTTACATACTTTTAATATTTGTACAATTTGAGGATTTTAGATTGATGGAAAATTCCTTATGATTCATGTATGCCTTCTCCCAGAAATACTGCTTCTAAGCTTCCAAGGAAAGTCCTGAACATACTATTCCCTCCACTTTTAGGGAAATATCCTTATTTACTTGAAGGTCTTTATTATGCTTTGGAGGTTGTGACACATAAAGAAACCATAGGCTTTGAGACATTCTTGAAACATCTATCCCTGTACTTACACGGGAACAAGATATTCAAAACAAAGTAAACTTAAAAAGTTGAACAAGATTTGGTGGGTTAGAGGAATTGGCCACAGTTCAGATTATAAGCCTCTTCCCACTATACACTCAGGCAATTACACGGTATACAACTCTGCCTTACATAGAGATATATTGATGAGCAAAGCATGGAGTGGAAAGATGATAAAAGTATGAGATGTCAGGACCTCTCTCTCTTAGAAAAGTTAGCTCATGCAGAGCCACTATGGTGATGTATGACCAAGGAACAATAGAATGCCAGGATTAGACATATAGACAAATTCCATAAAGATATGAAATATACACATCATATTATGTCAGAATTTGAATAATGACTGCAGCCCCTTTACCTTGAGGATTTTTCCTGGGCACTCTGACCACTAAGAGTTAATAATACACTGCTTGGGACATGGGAAAATGCCCAGGGTAGCTTGAAGATTTTAACTTGGTCTAACGTCCTTGAAGCAACCAAAAGTACTAGTCTGAGAACACGCTATCATATTCCTCTGGATTCTTAAATATTAGATTATGGGGTTAATGAGTAAGAATGATGATGTCAAAACTTGAGGGAAAATGATTGGAAATGATGACTCTGTTCTGTCATGAGCAAAAGGAAGTGAAACACTTGTGCAAAACAAAAAATTATATGATCTATGTTTTGGAACATCATGGATATATCCCTGCTTACTAAATTCTGTATAAATGAAGAAGCACTCTGGGTGCTAGTCAGTCAGGCTGCAAGATTCTCCCAGCCACCGTGGCCTGGCTTACTTCCTCCTCCCACTGATTTCTTACATCCTCTGCTGCAACCCATCCACCAACAGGGATGGCTCTTGGCACTAGGTAGTTAATAGAATCTGTTTTTTGTATTTTTTCAGGAGTAATTTGGAATCCCCAGCAAGGCAAAATTTTATTTACTTCTTCAAAAAATTTTTCTAAGGTATCTGCATCTGAATCAGCTAGTATGATATCATCCATACAATGGTGAATTATACATTGAGGAAACTGTTTATGAATTATTTCCAATGGCTGTTGTACAAAATATTGACACAATGTGGGGTTGTTTAACATCCCTCATGGAAGAACTTTCCACAGATAGATACCTTTTAAAAGGCTGGGAAATATTATAAGTAGGCACTGTGAAGGCAAAATTTTCTCTATCCTGTTCTTATAAAGGTATAGCAAAAAGCAATCTTTTAAATCAATATACCATCCTTTAGTTAATAAAGACAGCAAGGCTGAAAGAGCTCATTGGCTGAATCACCTTATTAACAGCTTGGTTGCCATTCTCCATTTTCCAGATTTCTTTTTAATAACAAATACAGGAGAATTTCAAAGACTGGTCAATTCTTCAGTATGCTGAGCATTTAACTGCTCCTGTACCAGCTCTTCTAAGGTCTGTAATTTTTCTGATGTCAAAGATCATTGTTCCACCCAGACAGGTTTGTCAGTTAACCATTTTAAAGGTAGGGCTGCTGGTACCTTTGAAAGATCAGCAGCTGTTGTGCCCTGTTTATGTACAACCTGAATGGTCACTGACTGTTCTTGATAATACATTTTAATATTTCTCTCAAAAGCATTATTTATTTTATGGTTTATTTCTGAGATTGGAGGAATGTTTATCTGTGTTTTTAATTGTTGTAACAAATCACATCCTCATAAATTCATTGTTATATTAGCCACATATGGGTTTAATTTCCCTACCTGTACTTTTGTCCCTATAAACTCAACCCACATTGTACTTTGCTTTACCTGAGATAAAGTTCCAGTCCCTAGAAGCTAAATATTTTCCTCCTAAAGAAGCCAAACTAGATGCCAAGATTTTGGTAAAATTATTGTTACATCTATACCTATTTCATTCAAACCTTCGATTACAATGCCATTTATTTGTATTTTTAGTTTTGGTCTTTGATAATTTATAAAAGTTTCCCAAAATATGTGTTCTACTGTCTACTGAAAATTTTGTCTTATCTACTGATGCTGTTCTGTCATCCAGAGCAGTATAGTTTTTAACAACAGGTATTACATCCTCTAATTGCTCTGTGGATGAGTTTCACCAATGCTGACAGGGCATGGTTGAAACAAATTTGATATTGGGACCTTCAAATGGCACCCAAAGGCATTTCCTAATGGCAAAGATTACCTTGCCTGTCCCTTGTCAATTTGTATTCATTGGTCCAATGCCAGCCTTTACCACACCTTCTGAATATTCCAGAAATCTGGGGCCTTCTGTTTAGATAATTTCTAGAAACACCATTGTTTCTAGGAACACCTTGCTTATAATCCCTTTTCAGATGACCTTGTCTACAACAATTAGAACTGATCTTTTGATTTTTCTTAAAATTAAAAAAAATCACTTATATCCAAGCATTGTAAGTGTGAGATCCAATGTCAGCTGTGTTTTGGACTCATTCATCTATGTGCGCTGAGCTTACCTTTAAAGGCTTAATTGCCCTTTTGTATTCTGAATTAGCATTTTCAAAAGCCATAGATTCAATTAATATTTGTCTAACTCTGGATCAGATATTATTCTATTTACAGTTGAAGTCAATCTTTGCAAAAAAAAAAATCAATGAATGGCCATGTATAGTACTAGGAAATGACTCAGTCCTCTTTACTGATTCTTCAACCTTGTCTCAAGCATTCAAATCTCCAATAGGGGCCAGGGTGTGGCCATCAAACAAACTGTCTTTGCAAATCAGCATATTGGCCTTCACCAAGAAACTGGTCTTGGGAAATATCAATACATCTAGCCCTATTGCATTGTTCTATGACTCTATCTTTCTCTTTCCATCATATTTTCCATTGTAACTTAGGACCAGCTTCCAATATTGCTGTAGCTAAATCTTTCCAGTCTTGGGGAATAATTCTCTTCTGACTTGCCCATGAATTTAACATCTGCTTCACAGAGGCTAAATCCATACCACATGAAATAACTGCTTTCTTAAATCTCCTCAAATCTAACATTTCTGCAGGATTCCAGTTAACTTCTGCATATCCTTGGGGATGCCTATCATCTGGAGGTCATTCTTGTATAGTAACTGGATGAACTAAGGTTGGTTTTCTAATAACTTTGTGCTATTTCTCTCCAGTTTTATCATGCAACGATGCAGTAGGTTCTGTTCTAAATTGCTCTATCTGTGTGTGAATATTTTTCTTTGTTTCATTAGTAGGTCTTCCTAAGTTTTTTATCTTATCAGTCAATTTTTTATATTTGGCATAGATATAATACTACTTTTAAAGGATAAAATATGAATTACCAAACTGAAAAGTATAAGCAACATTATGTCAATCCCATCTATGCTGGTCATCCCTTCATTTAATTTTTGCGTTTTCAAACCACCCATTGTGGAACCATGCAGAGAGCCCTAATTCCCTGAATCATAATATTCCCCATTCTTAACATGGGCTTTATTTATTCATTCACATATATTTATATATTTTAATACATATACACATTAATAAAACCTAATTCCTCCTTTAAAAATTTCTAGGTGTCTCACTAGATCTGCTGACTTTTCAGTTTTTCCACAGCAGCAATGGAAGAGCTGTGCAGGGGCAGCCAGCTGTGTGTGTGTGTGTGTGTGTGTGTGTGTGTGTGTGTGTGTGTGTGTGTATGTGTGTGTGTGTGTGTAGGGGGAGAGGGCAGCCAGGCTAAGTCTGCTTGTTCCAGGTGCTTGTGCTGCTGAGACGTGTGGGGCCATGTGGGGCAGCCAGGTGGGGTGTCCAAACAGCCAGGCTTGCCACTATGCTGCACAGGCTTGGCCTAAGGACCTGCAGCTGTTCCCCTGTAGCCAGAGTTCAAACATGGCTTGTGAGAGCATGAGGCCACCTGGATGACAGGCCACCTGGATTACAGATCCAGCAATGGGTGGCTCACTCTGGTGGCTATAAAGCCACCAGCCATCTGCAGGCAGCTGTGGCTATGACCCAGGTTGTGTCAGCCCAAGTAGGACAGGGAGACCATGATGGGAAAGTTTGGCAACCCATGGCAGCAGAGAGTCATGGTGGCTGTAAATGCCACCATGTGATCTCATCATGCATTAGATGCCAGATGTTGCATTTATCTAAGTTATTTTTATATCAACAAAAACTCAAGAGTCAGATATTGGGTAAAAACCTGATAGATCCGAAGACTGGCAGAGGAATTATCGGCTGACCCTAACTTCATACTTTCCAGATGGAAAAGGTTCTCTCTAAGTCCCTCCCTATAACTTTCTGTCCTCCTTATCTGGGTCCTCCAAAACCTCTATGGTTAATTCTGGTCAGCCAATCCCTGACTTAGCCCTCTGATTTAAAGTAAACTTTATTATAAGTCTTGGGGTTCAGTGGGAACAAATATTCTGCAACAGTGATCATTGAAACCAAAGGAATGAATGCAATTAATTACCCCATACTGGCATTGATCTAAAGTATCTTAGACAGCGTAAACATCAGGATTAGTAGAAAGAACAGGAGCTACTACAGAAGGAAAGAAAGCAGAATCTGTTTCAGACGTGGTGGAAAAGGAAGTAGGAAACCAGTTGCATCCACTGCTGCAGCGACTAAGACCCACAGAAGTTCATGTAACAGGCTCCCAGGGACGGGAAAAAATATTAGTAGACTACTTACTACCTTGGGAGCTGTTTTTTAGACAGAGAATATAATTTCCATTGGCTTTTTCATAATGTAAGCATTGTAGTTGTTGATAGTAAAAACATGTTAAATGTCTGTAGTTGTTGATAGAGAAAACATGCTAAATGTCTGTAACTCTAATTCAATACCTAAGATACAGTAAGGCTTATTTGAAGGAAATATATAAGGATCATCACTGATTCCAATAAAGTGGTCCGTGAAAGGAGAGTCGCAGCTGTATACATGACAGTGTAAAGTAACATGCTTTAGAAAAGTTGTCAGAAAGAGGAATGGTGGTGATGGGGGTGGATTAAAGGAGCATGGCAACAGAAAAGTTAGCAGGACTGTAAAGCCAGAGGTTTATGAGAGGCAGAAACACACAGAGGTTTCCACTGACTGTGTCACTGAAGCAGAAGGTAAAGTATGGAGAGCTCTGGACTGCAGTTCTGCATGGAAATGAGTGGGAAGCTATTGTTTGGAATAAGCTTGAGAGTTAAGTAGGGGTGACTGAGAGGAATGATATGCACACAAAGGCCAGTCTGAGGTGGAGAAATAACTACAAGCAGCATTGTTCAAATTAAATGGGATGATTCTAACAAATGACCCAGTAATGCAGAGTCTATTATTATGTTGAGCAATAAGAACACACAGTGGATCACTGAGTTGGAAGTTAATCTTTGAAAGCACATCCAAAGTTCGTTTTGTAACTTTAAGGTCGGCCTCCAGACAGCATTTAAACAAAGGGTAGCTTAGAGATAGATGAGCATAATTTTAACATTCAATAAGAAATTTATACTTTGGTTTTGGGAAAAAAATAAAGGGCTGAGGATCTCAATGAATTCATAATATCAAGATGTCCAAATATAACATAGATACAAACAATTTAGAATCGTTAACATTTAATTGTTGCTGGATATTTATTAACCAGAAACATCATGGTGTAATTTCACTAAACTAGAAATCGGGTAGTAATTATCCAAATAATCATTCATGTCGATTTGCTGAATGTTAACTCTATGCCAGGGTTAATAAAAGAACACTGGGGATATCAGCATGAGCACAATGGATATGTTGCTTTTCAACAAACAACATAGTGAGGAAAAGAAGATAAAGAGAAGAGACATGATATGTGTGGGTCACCGTGATTACAGTAAGGTCTGCAAACCACCGGACTGGCATTTGCATGGACCTACGGACATGTGAGAGCCCAGCAGAGAGGAAATGTTCCTTAACAATCACAGGATGCCATCTTTGCCTCAGACACTGGAAGAAATAAAACAGAGACAGTGATAATAATGCAACAGAGGCCTCAGGATTTTGAGTGATGGAGACGGTGGTGGTGTTGGTGATGGTGCTGAAACTCTGGAGTACAGAAAAGGCGTTCAGAGGAGACGCTAAGCAGCAGAAAGTGTCCACTGACATGCAGTATACAACCTCCAATAAGAAGAAAGAGCTAGGTCCTGAGAGATTTAGCACTGAGCCAGTCAGAGCAGCAGTGAAAAAAGCAAAGTAGAATTTTAAAAGTGTGGTGAATTGTAAACAGCTAAATGTTCTGAGCACATAGATTCCCAGAGAAGAATGGAGAGTTGCATCAGCCAGGGCTGGTGCCCATTTTACAAACTTATGGACAGCAAGAAAATCCTGTGTGATCACACAGATAAAAGAAACACCAACATTCTAGCCAGATCTGTCAGATTCACAGTGTATACTATTTATATTTCCTTAGAAATATTTTCAGTGACACATTTATAGCAGTTAGATGCTAATACAGGAAAAATATATGCTGATTTCAATTTTGTTCGTTTTTGCTTGGAAGAAAACAAATCTAAGGGAGCAAAAATATTTTAATTTCATTTAATCAAATTAGTCTATTCTTCCTATTATTTCTGAAGAGATCAAAGTCCTAGACAGAAAACCCTTACTTCTGCCTATGTCTTGAAGTGCTTCTCTATGCGTTCCATCAGCGATTAAACATTCCAAGTCTCGCATCAACATCTTGTTGCATTTTGAGTTAACTTTTGTACAGCACAGGGCACAGGGATCTAATTTCATTCTTCTACATGTGGATATCTAGCTTTTTCTCACCATCACTGAAGAAATTATCTTTGTTCCAGTGTATGGTTTGGGCACATTTGTCAAAAATCAGACATCTGTTGCTTTGCAAGTTGATTTCTGGGTTCTCTGTTTTATTCAAGAAAAATAAACAATTAAAACGAAGAGAGAACTTACAACAGTGGAGAAAATCACCTGACAAGAAGTTAGTATACAAAATATGTAAATGATATAAATATGCAGCCACCCAAATCCCAAATGTCCTAATCAGTAAATGGGCAAGGGACCTGAGGGGGCCACTCTGAAGAGGAAGTGTAAATGGCCAGTACATATATCTTCTACACTCTTTGCTATTAGCAAAATGCAAATTAAAAACACATTGAGAACCTTTCCACCTCAGGCAAAGTGGTGAGAAAGAAAACCAGCAACACATTAGGACTTGGGGAGAGAAACCCTAATTCACTTCTGGGGAGCAAAGTACCCTAGACCACTGACAACGAAAACTGCATTAGTTTATGACGTATACTCAGCCGAGGTTCCCAAAAACACATGAATAGATAGAAAAAAGTGTGGCAAATGCACACAATAGAATTTATCCATTCTTAAAGAAGAATCAAGCCACGTTATTTGAAAGAAAGTGAATGGAAATGGAGATCATCATGTTAAGGAAAATAATCCAGACAATCAAAGTTCTCCTGCTTACTCTCACATATGGAATTTAGGAAGAGAAACTCATGGAAATAGAAATCTGCTGGAAATATGGAAAGAAAAAAGAGAGAGAATGTAAGGAATTAAGAAAGGATAATGAAAGACAGGAGTTGTGGCCCACACCTTAAATCCTAGCACTTGTTAGGCAGAGCCAGGCAGATATTTCTAAGCAAGCCTGTACCAAGTAGTGAGTTCCAGAACAGCCAGAGCTACATAGTAAGACCCTATCTCAAAACAAACAAAAGAAATGATAATGGAAGAAGTGTATATGACCAAAGTATATTGTATGGTTGTATAAAAGTCACTGCTTTCTACAATTAATATATGCTAGTTATAAAAATAAATTGGGAATATAGGTAACACCTCAGTACCAAGATGTAATAAAAATTTAAATGGTAGGAGAGAAGGAAAATAACAAGTTATTTACATGTGATGTAGATTTAAGATAACTTGGCATAAATGTCTTTTATTTATTTATCAAAAGTAACCTATCAAAGCTATAACTATTATGTACAAGGTTAACATAGTAATAAAGCTTATGACAGTGACAGGGACAGAGACTGAATTCAAGAGGAAGGTCCTTAGAGCGCTTTGGTTCTACCTGACTACATTGAAAATGGCCTCAATTTATAATTAGACCATTCCATCTCTTCAAAATTTCCAAGTTGTGGATTTTTACTGCTTTCTTTTAGCAGGCTTTCAGATGCACGGTAACTTTCCTTCATTAGTTAATTTCCCATGACCCAGCCAATCCTGGTGCTCAGAAGCAGGACCAGGGCATGTTTATTTTCCCCATTAAAGTAACTAACAAATTGTGCATGAACAGAAATTATGGCAATGTGATGGACACAGCAACAAAGTAATTAAAAAGAGATCATTTAGTAATGTATACTTTAGGTGAGAGAAGAATGAACTCTTAAAACACAACACATTAAGCCACAGCTGAAGCTATAGAAGCAACACAATTTTCTAAATACTTCATAACCCTGGAGCTCTCAAGGGCAGCCAAGCAGCAGACCTTGGTGGAAAGCAATTTTTATAAATCATGTGAACAGGACCCACAAACAGAAAAGCAATTATGACATTCACCCATATATTGGATGGAGTGTCCATGGCCAAAAGTGGATGACATGGGTAAAAGAGCATTTAAAATGTCTATTCAGATGTTTTTACTCCAAGCAAAAGAAGTTAGCGTAAAGTTACTACAAGCTCATGAGAAAAAAGAAGATGGCTGATCCAGTTCTGACTAGTGTCTACACTAGGGCCTCATCTTTAAGGGTGGAGCTACCAAGCCAAGGACAGAGTCTTGGTTAGCAAGGACACTATCAGCATAACTACATAGTTCATTTATTTTCTAATATTGTTTATTCTAATTTTCTGTAAAACATTTCAAATAAAAATAAGTACTAAGTAGAGATTCCCGAATCCAGAATAGCCATCCAGTGTATGAAATGGCCCCTATATCTTGACTGTGTGGTAGATTTTGAGAGTGAAATTATAATACATTTTAACAACTTTTAGGGAAATTATTTCTCACTTATGCTACACAGGACAAAACAGCCAGAAGAGATTTAATTTGTTTGATATCGTAAATGAATAGAATATCAATTTTAGGGATGTCTTTAATTGAATTTTATTTCCTAGTCCAGAGTTGCATATGCACACAGTTAATGACTGGTGAATGCTGAAAAGTATTAGAAACTTCAGAGTTATTTTAATAAAGGGGAGAAGATTTTTTTATGAATTAGTATACTAAATAATATTTGGTATGACCACAGATTAATATTATATAATCAAATTTATATATTGAATTTTTGTGATTAATTAGATTGTGTTATAGTAAACACAAGTATGTAATCCTTATCAAGGTACAAGCAGAGACCTATCTAGAACGTGAAAAAATGCCCTTAAAGGGAGGCAAAAAATAGGGAGAATTTAACAAAATGTAATCTTAAAATTATTTCTAACCAGAAAAAAATCTCAAAGTGGTAATCTATTTACTCTTTATGAGTAAGTCCAACATTATAGTAAGAGAATATAAATAAATTAATGAACAGATAACTCAAATGAAATTCTAATATTGGTATATATTTTTGTGTCCAAAAATTGAATACTTATTTATCTATAGTAAATAAAACTTCATTCGGATTACTATAAATTAATGACTTTCAATTCAATAGGCATGCCACAGGACAATTATAAAGAGTGAGTCATTGATTCTGTTCTTTCCTGGGGTTAAGGAGAAAAGAATCACCAGACTGGCTTACAAAGTGACCCTAGTCACTCTGCATTTAGACATACCAATTTAAATGTAAACTTCGATGGTACATTCTAGCATGTCACTTCTTCAAGAGCAGAATCAAATAGCAACTTATTTTAATTGAATTCTTGGTGATGTTACACAGTCCAAGATGCCCATTTCCCTTTCCCAACTCAGCAAATCATCCTCAGAAGCTCCCTAACCCAGTCCACCTTCCATAGCTCCACTGGCAAAGCTTCTATCATCTTCTCTTTTCCTTAGTCCAATTTTTAAGACCATCTCTCCTTTCATTTGCCCACTACTCCCATTAGAGTGCCTGACCTGATCCCTGTGTATGCTTTACAAGATTTAGTGGTCTAAAGGTTTAATTTCTCCAATTATATGATGTCATAGACTACTAGTGATCAGCTATCTTCACTTCTCACACCTATTAAATAGCTTTTCATGGTTACATTGGAATAATTAGCTCTAAATAAAATTCTACCACCTAAATTTATGTTGGAGTACTTTAAACAACTCACTGTAATATGTAGCAATTGAATATCTGTATCAGGGTTCATGGCTTACCTTGAAGTTCAAAGTAAGAATCAACCACTTGATGCATATCACCAATATTGCAGCCACTAGGTTTAGAGATTTATTGAGACCTTCAAATCCAAACTGAAATGAGTTTTAAGTGTTCTACACATACCAGTTTTGAAGGACAGCATAAAAAAGCAAACTTATATATATATTTATATATTGTACATTTCTTGTATATTATATTTATATAAACATAAGTATAACTTTACATGCTAAAATAATATTTTAGATAGATAGTTTCAAAGAAAAATGTCTTATTAAAATTACTTTCATTTTTTCACTTTAATAATGTGGCTACTAGAAAATTCTGAATAGCACACGTGGCTCATAGCATAGTTCAGCTGAGTACATCCATAGACCCTTGCTGTTCGGCTATGTTCCCCCAACTGGCAGTAGTGCATCAAGAGGGTCTCATGAAAATAAAGAATATTAGATACTCAACCAAGGATACTATATCACAATTTGCTTGTAGAATGTTCTGGCCGTTTTTCTTCCTATGGCACCTGAAGAATGATTTGGGATCTAGTAGAGTGTCAATGTAGATAATGGTCCTTCTCTGTGCCTTTGAAATGATGTTCAGCACCTACAGAATGTCTTTATTTGAGAGTATAGTTAACACGTAGTGAAAGTTAATTTCAGTGAACAATCAGATATCCCCATCTTACTACTACAACTGCTTTATATTTGTATTGAATTGACAATGAACCCAGCTATCCATTTGTTTCAGTCCTGTTGTGAGCTGAGAAATTGATATGCTTCATACATGACAAGTGACGGGAGACTGTGGCCAGCTAAATGACAACACACGATTTTCATGAATGCGATATTTCTCTTCTTGAAACTGAAAGGAAAACTCGGACTGAAAACAACTTCATGGGAAAGTCCAGCAGTGCTTGAGAGGTTTAATTGTCAGCGAGCTCTCCTTTGGGAGCAGAGTGGATGAAGGTCATTGTTAAACCGTGCAGGCAGACAGGCTTGGCTGCCTCTGTCTGCTTTGCAATTTGCAGTTTGGGAATGGAGGGACACCAGGCACCTTTCTCTTCTCTTTCCTGTCTGGTTATTGTTGTTGCTAACAGTTTTTATTTGGTTCACAATTCTGCCACTGCTTGTGGAGGAGTCTGTTGGTTCCTATGCAAAGTAGAATAATGAATCACTGAAGAGAGAGCTGGTCTAATTATAGCCAAATAATCTTACCTGTGATTGCCTCTGATTAGGAGTAGGCTGCTGTGCACGCTGCAGGGGGCTGCCGATTATCACTGAAATACAAGGTGCCCACTGACTACCACAAGGACAAGAACTTGAAATAAAGCAGTGTCTTAACAAACAAGTCATAAAACACACTGAATTTTTTAAAAGAGAAATAAAGTAGTGGCACACTATAATTATGCTGTAAAAATGTATATTAATGTTGCCTATATCCTATAGCTGAAACTAAGTGTTGTTAACTAATGCTTACTGGTGAATTGATCTCATTTTAAAAATAAATTCAAATCAATTGACAAGTAAGTATTCACCCATAGGCCTCTACAGTATTGTAATTAAGCCTCATTTGCATATGAGTAATAATTTTTTAACATACTAACAACAAAGGGTAGTAATTTTTAATATAAGTATAAGTCTGTGAAGCTCTCCTGTTAGGAATCACAATAATGGGGATCCAGGGAGCTGGGTACGAAGTCTAGATTTTGAGCATTTCAGGAAAATTCATTAGTTTTATAAAACCAAAGCCTCAAGAGAGTTTCTTTCATTTTCAAGTCATGTGCATTAAACAGCATAACCAAGCATGATGTAACAGTTTTTATAAAGTGACTTGCAAAACAACAGGGAAACAGGGCAAGAAGAGTGCATTAACTAATACCATGTCATGGTCCATGTAAGGGTTAACCCCAGAAGAACTTCATGATCAATCCATCTTATAATGGTATGCTTGGAGAGTTACACAAACACACACACACACACACACACACACACACACACACACACACACACCCTGAAGAACATCTTAGCTTCCGTTTGGCAACACAGAGTGTGAGCATGATTGCTGTGAGAACGGAAAGGAGGCTGTTGGAAAAACCAAAGAAGAGGGTGCGTTGGGGAAGAAGCATGGGAAAGAGACAACACAAACACATTTTCTTTAGAAAACACTACAGTGAAACTTATTTCTTTATAAGCTAGTAAAAATGAAAAGAAGAATCATGCTTAATTATTTTCACATTGTATTTTTATTAATTCAATTTCAAAATGACACCTGAAATGATAAGGAGTTTCTCAATCCTATAATTATCTAAGAAGATGCTTGTTAAACCACAGTGAGAGCCCACGACATAGCCAGAAATTTCAGTCCTAAATGTATGCTTAGTAAAATTTAAAATTCTATGATAAAAGACATCTACTAGAATGCTTCCAAGCCTCAAACCAGACACTGAGTAAATGCTCCTCAACAGAAGAATGGATAAATATATTGCAGTATGTCTATATCACAATCCTGCAGAATAGGAATGGGAAAATGATTTTATTACTGGTTCTTGCACTAAGAATGGATTTTCTATCTGAAAGGTTTTTAAAAATTGCAATAAAAATGAACAAGGATAACAACAGCTTCAAAGACTGTATAACTATGGATGGTACTCAATCTATAATCCCTGAGTACCTATTGTTTGGGCTTTAACGGGAAGTTTGCCAACCCTATACAGAGCAAAGAAGGATCAAGTGACAGCTCCCAGAAAGTGTATGCATGTGTCACCAAACACTGTGCTGAAGGAAAGGAGTTACATCCACAAAACATGTCTGCCACATAAAACAGACACAGTTAATCTGTGGTCTTCGAAGTCTGGTTGGTGGTCCCATCCCTCCAATGTTGTCACTGGGAAAAAAAAGGTGAAACAATGTTTTTAAGAACTACTTATCTGTCATATGTGTCTTCAGAAAGTCTTCGTAGGCTGTGCATTTATAACATGTAATCATGCAAGACTTACTATGGCAGTAAACAAGAAAACACAATCCAAGTTATCATTAGTGTTTCCCTCTTCTTCAGGTCATACACAGAAAGATCTGGGGAGGTGGAGCTTCTAAGGTATCCAGAGTTGAGGCAACCCATCATCTTCATCACTCTGGTTACTAATGTGGTCATTTCCCAAGTCACTGTGTTCCTCCCATTCAATGTTACCACGTACCGTACAGATAGTTTTCTGTCAACACTGTGAATGCTCGGACGAGGTAGAAGTTTCTTTATTCCTGATTGATTCTTTACCTTCTCATACTGGCTTTATCCATTTCCATTAATAATACAAAATATCAAAAATGGAGAAATGTATTTTTTTTTAAAAAATAGAAGTTTATTATGCTCATGGTTCTGGAAGCTAGGAAGATCAAGAGCTTGATGTAGCCACTTATCCCAGCATCTGGTAAGGGCCTATTGCTGCAGCAGAAAATGAAAGAGGGCAGCCTGTGGCCAGACCATCTGAGCCTGTGAGCTATCCAGGTTCCTCTTTTAAAAATAACACTGATGTCATTGTGCAGCTGCAGTGGTGTGGCTTCATTTAATCCTAGTTACCTCCTCAAGTTATCTCCCACCTCCACATATGCCAAAATATGGATTTGGAGATTAAGTTTCAAATCTGTGCACTCTAATGATAGTTGTTCAAGCTTTAAGATATAGCCATCCATGTGAATCAATACCATGGTCTGTGCTTTAACACAGACCTACAATTCAATAAATTCTTCCACCTTCACAGTGCGAACAAGGTATAAGTTACAACAGTGCATTTCTGGTCAAATGCTAACTATCGTGTGGCTTTTACCTTGTCCAACAAATAATGTAAGCCTTTCATATCATCATCTCCAAGAACGTACTTGTCTGAATGTTTTATTCTGACCTTTTCATTTTGAAAAATAATAAAACATTCTTTCTTTTTTTTATTCATTTTACATACCAATCACAGATCCCCCTCTTCCCTCCTCCTGCCCCTTTAGCCTCCCCGCCAACCCCCATTCCCTCCTACAAGAAGGTAAGGCCTCCCATGGGGAGTCACCAGAAACTGGTACATTCAGCAGAGGCAGGTCCAAGCCCCTCCCTCAGTATTAAGGCTGTATGAAGTGGTCTCCAAAAAGCCTGCTCATGCACCAGGGATGGATCCTAATCCTACTTCCAAGGGGCCCCTTAAGCAGATCAAACTACACAACTGTCTTGCTATGCAGAGGGCCTAGTCCAGTCCCTTGGAGGCTCCACAGGTGTTGGTTTCGATTTCATGAGTTCCCACTAGTTTGGTTTGGTTGTCTCTGTAGGTTTTCTTTGTTATTAATCCTTTCCTAGATATTTTCTCAGGGTTGTCTTTTCTTTGGCTATGTCCATGGCCAAGCCCTTTATCTCCTTCAGTCTTTACTGAAGCCTCATTATTACAAAGAGGCCTGATGTGGTAACTGTATTGGAAATTTTTGTCTTCTTCAGTAGTTCTGACTACCATACTTTTTAAATAGTTAACTTCTTGCATTTAAACACACTATATGCTTATTTATGACTGCCCTTGTTTATTAACTATTATTTCCAGCTGACATATGCATTTTTCAAGAGCAATGAATGGTGACTGATTGATTGAATAGTGATACACCATGTATTTCTCCATCAGTACTTTTGAGAGTTTTAACAAATAGTAGTTGGAGGGAGAGCTGAGTCTGTAATTGCTTACTGTTGCAAGCATGGGGATCTGAGTCTGATGCAGGAATGCAAGGAATAGAGGGTAGGGAGTAAGAGACAGGAGAAGACATAGGCTCCTTGGCCAGACAGTCTATTCCAATTTGTGAGCTCAGGGTTCAGTGAGAGATTCTATCTTACAAAACAAGGTAGCAAGCACCTGAGGAAGACACCCAATGTCAACCACTAGCTTCTACACATATGTACATACATGCATCTGCACATACAAGTACAGACACACACAGGACGTTTTAGTAAATACTATTGGGTGAATGAATAAGCAGTGTTCTTTTCATATACACATCAGTATTTTTGTATCTTTGAGTCTCGCTTAATCCCACAGATGTGTCTATGATAGTTGGGTCTTCACTATGCCTGACTTCCGGGTTTCAAGTTTATATCCAGAGTCAGTAACCAAATTTTCTTCCCCTAAATGTTCTTTTGATCTAACTATTTTGAAGACCAAGGCCTGGAAACAAATTCTTTTTAAACAGTTAAGTGCTCAACCTTTCCCCAAACTTTCTCTGCTTGGAATGAGGATGGCCAAATAAAAAAGCAGCTGTAATTTATCCTGTCACCCATAAGCATCTCTTCCTTCCTAAGAGCACTGGGGATAGAAGTGCTGAGAACAGAGTTCAGAGGTCTCCGCTTTGGGCTTCTTAATACTGACTTACATTTCTGTGGTTTTATAATTGTGGCATTTGATGTCACTCATATATAAGAGCCAACCTTTATGCTTTATTCCAACTGTGCTTTTAATGTCAATATATTGTGCTTTATGATGCTGAGTATTTTCAAATTCTTTATCACACCGGCAGATAAAATACATCAGTTTTTTGACTTATCTTACTTACAAGGTCATGTTCAAACAACTGCTTGCTTACATCAGTACAATACAAATGTGCTTACTAGTTGGAAGGCAGCAACTGACAGTCACATGAAACAGGTTTGCGGTGCTTTGTCCTCACTAAGATAAAGAACAAGATCCTATTGTTGACAAGGGGGACAATTTAAAAGTCTACTTCAATGTGTATTTGTTGCTATGATCGTAACATCAAGCACAGGTCCTAATGTTTCAGGACTTCATAGAGACATGTTTTGATGTCTGTTAACATCAATGGGAAGGGTCATCCTCTAAGGGGATAAGAACAAGTGAATGACAAGGCCAGTGTCCTAGAAGTGCAATGTAAGCCCATTCAAATGCCCACCACTGCGCAGGGATATTAATAGTGGTTTCATAAAAATCATGACATTTTATTAACATTTGTTTCTATTAGAAATGTAAATGACATGAACTTTTGTCCATTGAACATACCTAGAAAAATAATTCATGAAGCATATTAACTTTTAGTGAAAATTATTTAACTTTTTGAAATTAGAAATGATCACATAAATTTATTTATGAGGAAGTGATTAAATACATCATCCTCTAGAAAGCTCCTGGAACTCAGAATCTCCTTTCACTGTTATTAGTATTGTTATATTACATTGAAGTGTTCACAGATTCATCATCTGTACAACTGAGAATGAAGGAGGTCCCAGTCAGCTAGTTATCAGAGCACACTTCAAACACAGTGGCTTCATGACCCATTCATTTGATCTTGGTCGTATAACTTACCTACGGCTCAGTTTCCATATCTGCACATTGAGAATAATAACAACACCATCCATTGAATAAGATTATCATGAAGATGAAGTATATGCAAAATACATAGAACAATGTCTGACATGCATATTCCATACACGAGAGTTATGATTGTTATGTTTTTCCGAAAGAACTTAGTAAGTGTAGCTCCACAAAGACAGGGTTATGTTGCTGCAATCTGCTATAGCATGTTGAATTGACTTCCGTTTTGCCTTTTTGTTAATAGCAACTCATTCTTCTACTTCACCGATCTTGCTTAAGACTTCATACTCACCTTTCAACATCCATTCTAGTTCAGCCATCTCTGCACTATTCACAATTCTGAGTCTCATGTCTACTATGTTTTTATCAAGTTCAGGTGTAAAAAAAAGCAGAAAAAAATGTAATATTCATATTTTATAAGTTTAACTTTATGGATTTAATTGATACTCATTCAAAAATGAGCTCTCTGTGTATGGAGTTGTTTCATACATTATAAATCTTTCAACTGTTCTTTCATAGAGTAAAAGCAACATTTATCATATTACATTTTAGTATGTGTGCTGCCAAAGCAAGCACTATTGTGTTACATTTTAAATGATAGGAATTTCTATACATTTTCTGAATCCTCTGCTTCTTTTCTTAAAATTCTAAGTTTCTTGTTACTTGAGATGGTGACTCGTTTACCTTTGTTGTTATTCATTTAATCTATGGGATGGACCAAGCTGTCTTAGCCAAGCTGGTCACGGTAGAAGATTTCTGAATTGACAGTATGAACAAATTGTTCAAGATACAAGTGCCTATATCTTGACTTAAACAAATAATGCTTCCACTGAGAAACAGAGTCATAGTTTTGATGCACTGTAGAACTTCTAGAAGCCATCACTGAAATCAGTGAATGACAGTGAGATCCAAGTCCTACTCACATCTTTTACAATTTTTCCAACATCCCATGATTTTAACCATGCTTCCTGCCTTCTTGCAAATCATATTTCCTGTTGTGATGCTTAATTAAACCATGTTTGCAAAGCATATTAACTTCTTCCAGAGAGAGATGGCATGGTATTGCATTCTCTGTGTGGGGAGTGACATCTTTTCTCTCTTCTTGGTTCTTAATGTAAATCCCAGGCTACTCTAAACGGGAAGCAACAAAGCAATACATAATCCGAGGTGATAGAAAAACATAACACATTTCCACAGTGAGGTCCTAGAAGACTTCGGGAATGTGTTTTCTTTTAAAGCATATATTCCGAACAGGCTTTCTTTCTAATGCGCAATGGAAAGATGTTGAAAACTAATTCCAACATTGATGATTACTAACAACAATACTATCTCCCTTAATTACGGGGGACAAACGGAATTACCTGGGATGGTCAATTATCTTTTAAGTCTTAGTTTATTCAATTGTAAATATTGGAGTGAAAATAATTGATGCCACACTTACATTTAAGATCTGCCAGCATTAAAGTTCCTGTGAAGCAAAGTAAACAAGGAAACAGATGCTTGAATGAAGAGATTTGTGAGGAAATCTTGGTATCTATGCATCTGACCAAGGATTGATATCAAGAACACATAAAGTACTCAAAATACTTAATACCAAAAACATCCAGGCAATAAATGGGCTAATAAAATAAGCATCATCTTCAATGATGAAGTAAAAATGGCTAATAAGTACATGAAAAATTTTCAACATCCTTAGCCATCAGGGGAATTCAAATGAAGATAACATTGAAATTCCATCTTGTCCCCAGTCAACCAATACAGTTATCATCAGGAAAACAACAACAAATGCTGTTAAGGACGCTGTGGAAAAGGACTACTAGTGGGAATGTGGTCTTCTGTAGCCACTATGGAAATCAGTATGAATGTTGCCCAAAAAAGTAGGAATACCATATGGCCCAATTTAGGGTATGTACTAGATATACTACAGAGATACTTGCCATCTGTTTCTTATAACACTATTAACAATAGCCCAATTATGGGGTCAACCTAAATGTCCATCAGCAGATGAACAGATAATGAAAATGGGATACATATACACATCGGAGTTCTATTCATCCATAAAAAGCAAAATTGTGCCCTTTACAGGAAAATAATGATCACTTCAGATCATCGACTAAGCAAAATAAATCAGACTCAGAGAGACAAACATTAAATGTTCTCTCATTTATGGATCCTAGATTTTAAATTTTCTTTCTTTCTTTCTTTCTTTCTTTCTTTCTTTCTTTCTTTCTTTCTTTCTTTCTTTATTCATTTATTCATTTATTCATTTATTTATTTATTTATGTGTGTGGATATTTTGTCTGCAAGTATGCCTGTGTATCTACAGAGGCTAGATGATAGTGCTGAGTTTCTTGGAACTGGAGTAATAGATGGTTGTGAGATGCCCTGTGGGTACTGGGAATTGAACTAAAAGAGCAGCCCATGATCTTAACCTCTAAGTTGTCTTCCCAGTCCTTGGGTCTTAGAGTTTATATTGACACAGCAAGTTGTATGCATATATATAGTACATAAAGGAAGAAGCTACATTGCCTGGGAGAATGACAGGGAATTATGAATGGGACAGGCGGGAGAAAAGGGAGGTGGAGAGTCAATATGGTCAAAGCACATGATGTACCTACATGAAAATGATGTTTATGACACATATCACTCTATATAATGAATATATACCAGTTAAAATGTAAATATAAAAAAAGATATGTTAGCTAGTCAAACAGGCAGATAGACAGTGCAATTTCTTATATTTATACACATATTTATATTTATACACAACATTGTATATGCTGTTACAATTATAATTGGAAACTTCTTAAAAATTAGGATGACAAATGAGCTAATGATTCAAATATAAATGACTGTAGGTAGGATTGCAAAATTTAACTGAGTTTTTTAGGTATTAACTGCTCAGAATGTCTTCCTGTTTTCTCTTCACATAGATAACCTTCAAGCTGGGTATCGAGCTCTCAGCCTCCTTGGGGCTGTTTTATGCATAGCCAAGTCACTCTGTGCTCTACATTTTCTCATTCTCCACCTAAACTGCAAGTTCAATGAAGAATGGTGCTACATTTTGTGCTTCTTTAAAACCTGCAGAGAGCCAACATATCTAGTCATCAGAGACAATGAGTATGCAACCTTCATGTGGCTTTTATAAAGAAAGTTGACCCTCTATTCTCTGTGTAATCTGCAACCAGAGATTAAGCAAATTGTGCATTAAAATATTCCAAAAAAAGTCTGTGCTGAGCATGTACAGATATTTTACTACTATCATTATTATCAAATAATGTGCTATAATAACTATTTTATTCCATTTTTGTATTAAGTATTATAAGTTATCTCAAATTATTTAAAGTATAAGAGAGGGTTGTATAGGTTACCACAAATATTGTGCCAGTTTATAAAAGAGACTTGAACATTCATGGGTGTTGGTGTCTGTGGGAATCCAATGGATGTTGATAGATGAGTGTATCATTCTTCCATGGCTATTGAGGAAGCTGATCACTATACCAGCAGCATGACCATGAAAATTAAATTGAACAATTCTAAATGCTCATTTGGCATACAAACATAAGAATCAACCAGGGTCTCAAGCTTGATTTCCACTTGTTCCAGGTCGCTACATTCAAATTTCCATGTTTAGAAAAATTGGGGATTGTCATTTAGAAATGTCATAAGAATTAATTCAAATAATATAAACACTTAAAAGATATTTGGTAAGTGGTAAATATTATTATCATCAGATAACTATTATTATCATCATTATTAGTCTTTGAAGAGTATGTACAACTGAGTTTCTTGGGGAGCTCCATAAATATTTAGATTCTTAGGATCCTGCCCTAAGAAACTGTTTCTGGAAAGCCTTGGAACCTGCTTTGAGAAATAGTGTCTCAAGGGTGCATTGTTTATAACTCATCCATATAGTTACAAGACTTTCCAAAGACATTCCTCACTGGAATTTTCAGCAATTGATTCTTTACTCAATATTAAAATACACTGAAGCTTGCTATATTAGAAATCAGGTGGCTTGCTGAAAAACCTGGAAGCTATTAGTTTGAAAAACAAGAATGAAAAACCACCTAGTGTAATTTTTCTGACTAGAGAAAATAATTGCTTTCTCACAGTTTGAAAATTACATAAACTTCTTTTTTAGCCCTCATAGTACAACTGCCATTTCCAATTTCAAAGTAAGTCTAAGGCCTCAGGTTAGCCATATAATCTTTGAACTTCAACATTTGAGAGAATTATTCTTAGGGCAAGGCTGACTCTGGATTTCATTTTATTCTTTTGCCAATTGGCAATATCACTTACAACTGGTATTAAAACTGCTGTCAGTAAAATGTTTTAACCAATGCTTTTCTTCTATATTGTTCTTTAGCTCAGCATTCCAGCACTGCTGAATTTTGAAAGTAAACCACAGAAGATTAAGGGCACTAGGTGGAAACATTGAAAATTGGCAGCAGTTTCTCTTAGTGTGTATTTTCAAACTCTAGAATTATTCTTATTTCAGTCTTTAACTTGCTGCTTAGTTTTTGAAGTATACTTAAGAATAATTCTAAGCCCTTGTAAGGAATGCAAATAGAAGACAAATAAATTGACTTCATTCATTCATTATATATTGTGGTAATAGTTTGTGGGATGTAAGAGAGCAAAACAATAGTATCTGAAGAACATGAAGCTACTTTCTCTTTCTATAAAAGTCTAGATGGATCTAAAGCTAACAAGAGGCCTCCTGATCTATAGGAACCCTGCAAAACAAATAGATCCACACTTTTTTTGTCTTGTTGGTCTGTCATGCTCAATATATAACTGTACGTGGTTATTTAAGATGATGAGCCCACTTTAGGGACTGTGGCATCATTTGTTTCACTCATTTGGTAGCAAAAACAAATTCTATAATGCACATGCAATGTAAAAATGTACAAGCACATAGTATGAATGGTAATTGCAGAGTAGGATTTGCAGGTCACATAGTGTTGCAGCTATTATAACTAGAAGTGAAACTCCTGGGACTGAAATCATTCCTATGTCTGAAATATTAACCTCTACTTCCAGTGAAGAAAGTCAGGCTGTAAATTTGAAAGATTATAGAATACATCCAAATTGATTTCATTCCAAATATGCAAGGATAGTTTAACATAAGAAAGTAATTAAATATTATACCAAACAGATGTAGAATTAAGGGCAGAAACTACACGTTCATTTGAATTTATGCAGAAAAGGGCTTATGGCAAGACCAAAATCCCTTCATGGTTTAAAGCTTTGGAGAACCTGGAAGTAGAGGAACCATAACTCATACATAAGGCAACCCTAAATCCAGCATTATATCAAATGGTGAAGACTAAAAGTATTTCCCCTAAAATCAGGAGTGATGAAAATTTGCCCACTCTCTCTACTCTTATTAAGTATTATGCTGGAATTCTTAGCAAGATGAAGGAATATAAAGGAGATGGATAGGAAAAGAAGTTAAATCATCATGTCTACATCTGATACTATGACTTAAAGCACCACAAAAGCTCTACAAGAAAATTCTCAAACCTAAAAAATACTTTCAGTAAAGCTGCAGGGCACAAAAATAAAACTAGTAGCTTCTCTATATAAAAGTAACATACTTGCCATGAAAGAACTCAGAAATGCCATCCACATCAGCTTTGAAAAGAAAGAAAGAAGGAAGGAAAGAAGGAAGGAAGGAAGGAAGGAAGGAAGGGAGGGAGGAAGAGCCCTAGAAATAGGCGTAACTACGTGCAATCTTCAACTTACAGAAGAAAGAAAATGATGAAAAAAAAAAGTCCCATACCTTGGGTTTTGTCAGAATTAGAACAGTGAATGCAACCTACAGAGTCAACACAATCTCATCAAAATCACAATGACTTTCTTCACATATTAGTGAAACAAATTGTAAAATTTTACAGAGGCACAGGAGACCTCAGATTGCCGAAACAATTCTAAGTGGAAAGAACAGAGCTTGAGGAATCAAAATGCTTTATTCAAGAATATACTACAGTGCACTAGTAATAAAACAGCATGGTACTGAAATAAGATCAGATCAATAGACTAATGGAATGGATTAGAGCATCCAGAAATACATCCACAAAGCTATAGCCATGGAATCTTTCTTAATAACATGTATTGGAACAACAACAAACAAACAAAAAACAAGCCAAAACAACTACAAAAACCAACCAAACAAACAAACAAAAAACCCCAGCCTTCTCAACAAATGTTTCAGAGTATGCTAGATACCATTCAGAAAAATAAAACTATACCTGTATCTCTTATCCACTTCAAATGGATCAAATACTTTAATTTTAGAACTAAGACTAAAACTCCTGGAAGAAAACATGGGTAAAACTGTTTAAAATGCTGGCAATGCCAAAGGATTTCTTTAAAGTCCCCAGTGGTCAGGAACTCTTACCAACCACTGGTAAACATTATTACTTAAAATTAAAAAGCTTCTACACAGCAAAGAAATCCATCAACAGAGGAAGGAACAGCTTGCAGAAGGGAAAGGCCTTTGCCATATATCAATCAAGTGTGCCATTGATATCTTCAGTATAGGAAGTTCTAGGGGATCTGATGCCCCTTTTTTCACCTCTGCTGGCACCCATACACATGTGCTCATATACATACAGACAGACACATCCATATACATATAAATTAAAAATCATAAACACATATATATGTAGCTGTGTGTATGATTAAATTACACATCCTGAAAAGAGAAGGAATAGATATTTAGATGAAGGAAGAGAACCAGCAAGGGGGAGTTGGGAAGCAGGAAAGGGTAGTGGGGGTCTGAAAAAAGCGCAAAGTTTAATGATTTACACGTCTAAAACTGTCACAACGAAACCCATTTCTTTGTATACTTACCAGAACAACAATTTTTAAAAAAGAAAGTTAGTTCCTACAAGGAGAGAGTCTATCAAGGCTCAAAGAAGAAAAGTAGATAAGCTGCCTGTGAAACGAAGCAATATGAATTTTGGGTTTCACCATATTTCAGAATGTAGAATCTCATAAATTGGTTGCAACAATGAAAGGTGAATCCCAACAGAATCACCAATGACAAATTTCTTACCAATAGTGTATTTTTAAAAATAAGAAAGGGACACACTACTCTTTTTTCTTTTCTTGTTTTGTATTACTGAACATAATTTTCTCAAATATAACAGAAATGAACTCTCCCTGTATAAAAATCAATGTGTTCCCCCTCTAGGATTCCAAATTACAGTGCTGTTTTGGAAGCATCATTTCGCTTCTGTGGTAGCAATTTGTCTAAATCTTTGTCCTGTGGCCTCAACGAATGCATTTGGCAGGGAGAATTGGAGGATAGGAAAGGGGAGAGCGTCTGTGAACACAAGTACCTTGGGAAATCAGCAGAGATGGGAAACAAATACATAAAAGGCACCCCGGGCAGAGTATATGCTTTTAATGGGACTTCATTAAAAGTGCATACTTCTTAAAGTTTGCCTCAGCACGGAGGTGGGTTTCTACAGAGGAAGTTGAACACTTAGAAGTTTTCTTTCACTTCTCTTTTCATCCTGTTCAAGATGAGTATAGATAGAACAAAGAACAGCTGCCCGTTCGTATTCACTTTGTAGCAAGACTTGTAGCAGTTTCCACTGGTTTCCTGAGAACTTTAGAATCAAGGCCAAAGGGTAACTCCCTTTATGAAATGGGAAGCTGAGCCACTAGAAAAGTGAAGGTTCAACTGGGACTGCCTTCAAGGGCAATAGCTCTGCATCCTGGAATGTTCTAGAAAATGTCCTTTCCTAAGGCATTGACTCCTGGGGAGATTCTGAATCCAATCCGTGTCTGAGACAGAACTGACCTTCTATAAATATCAAATCAATGAATGAGTATATCAGTAAAAACAAAGACCCAGAATCCAAGAGGTCTTACCAGAGTTCCTAAGATGGAAACTAAGAGGAAGTAGCAGAGTTAATTAATACAAGCAGAAGGATAAAATAGAGCCACAATGAGAATCAGATTAAAAATACACAGACCTGACACAGAAATCTCCACAGGAGACTTCAGTGGCTTGGAGAGCATGGAACAGCCACAGAAG
Source organism: Peromyscus eremicus (assembly GCF_949786415.1). NCBI lineage: Eukaryota > Metazoa > Chordata > Mammalia > Rodentia > Cricetidae > Peromyscus > Peromyscus eremicus. The sequence continues at coordinate 6,679,860 of NC_081435.1, forward strand.
TCTGGCCTTGCACTCTAATTGTGCATCCTCTAGTTGTAAGACTCTGAGAGGTTTCATTTTCTCAAGTAGCAATATTCTTATCTAAAAAGATATAATGCATTAATGCATTTGTATCTTTGTGTGTGTATAGCATATGTGTGTTTGTGTGTGCACATGTGTGTTCAGGTGTGTGCAAATGTGTCCATGGAGGCCAAACATCAGGATCAGTTGTCTTCCTCTATATCCCTTCACCACTTTTTTGAGACAGGATGTCTCTCTGATCCTGGAACTTGCCGGTTTCACAAGAATAGCTGGCAAAGAAGCCGTAGTAATCCTCCTGTCTCTCTTTCCTCACCACAGGGATTAAAAGTAGGCACTATCACACTGGCATGTTTGTGTGGGTGAAAGCACTCAGGTCCTCATGCTTGTGTGATCCCATAGTTCATTCAATACCTTTGAGTCTAACCTGGCATCATTCCTGTTCTAGAATTGAATAAATAAGTACACAACAGAAAGTCTTGGTAAAAAGTGCTTTAAGGATATGATATTTAAAAAATACCTACAAAAGTACAGATATAAAAGACATTTCATGATGAAGAAATCATCAGTGTGTATTACTGGAGGGAAGAATGAATTGGAAATAGAAAGAAGGTCAGTACGTACTTGTGGATAATGAGACGAGTGATATATGAGGTGAGGATAGAGAGCTGGCCAGGGCTGAATACGGCAATGTTCACAAATCAGCCCATGAAGACTAAATGCATTTTAAATGTAATGGGAAATGTATAGCGGGCATCACTGCAGGTCACCATTGCTGAATGTGAAATGGATTGTTATGGGATGTAGACTTGAGCTGGGAGGCAAATTAAAAAGCTATTGTAGATGTCTAGGGGAGAGATAATAATAGTAGTCTGAAACAGGGAAAATGATGAAGAGAGAGAGAGAAGCATGGATTTGGGATTTGTCCTGGAGGCAACATCAACGAAACTTGCTAATAAATTGAATTTGGGTAGTAATGAAAGGGGAAACTGGCTGAAAAAAAAAACTGCCTGTAATGTTATGTTTTTTTATTTGATCTTTTAGTTATTTTATTTTTGAGATTATGATATAATTACATCATTTCTCCCTTTCTCCCTCCAAACCTCCAATACATCCATTACTTGCTCTTTCAAAGTAATGACCTGTTTTTCTTAATTGCTACATATTTTTAAAAGGTGAATCAGAGGTGGAGAAGCAAGCAATCAAGTTAAGAATGTCTTTATGATTTGTTTAAAATATGCATTAAACATTTGAGTGGAAATGCTAAATGATATAAGTGTGAAGCTTTTTAAAGAAGAAACCAGCAAACTAAGATGCAGGAAAAACTGAGAAGGTCTATCCAATGAGAGATTTAGAAAGCTAAGGTATATTCTGTGGAAACTGGGAAGACTTTTCTTATGTGTCTTTTAACACCTAGTACTCATTTGAAAACTGAACGATAAAGGAAGAAAGCTGCCCAGCTCAGGCCAGTGAGCTGATTCTCAGGACCACATATGATGGTCCTCTGTCCACTCTATACATGCCAGGGGATGATCACACCCCTGCCACAATAAGTAAAATCTAGGTTTAAAGAAGATTCCCAGCTCACTGAGCAGGCAAAGAGAAATCTCTGCAGTGGTGAAAGCAAACACTAATGTCAGTGAGGGACTGTGAGCTAAGGAAATGGACTCTGTAAACCCAGGCAACATCTGAAGATGCTTGAAGGATGCGACATTAAGACAGAATGGGGATGTCATGATATTCATGTGTGCAGGTTTATTTTTTAGGCTCCTATCTACAGAAAAGAAGAGAAGATAGATGGTGAGAAATGGAAGAGGACACTGCAGGAGCATCATATTAATGCTGTGGCTATGTTTTCATAGTCAGTGCTTTGAGAGGATATCTTCAACTAAGAATGAGCTGAAGCTGCCAGGCTGTCTCCATGAGTGTGCTGAGAAATTTGTGAGACATACAGGAAGAATTCAGGAGTAATTTTTCTGAGTAGCACCCAACTGAAGAACTATATCTAGTGCACTGAAAGTTTAAGCTATTAATTTACATTGACACTGATGTATGTATTACACAGTCTCCCCAAAGAATGTCCATTAAATTACTCTATGCAGGCAAAGGGGAGGCTGATAGTACTGTTTTTAGATGTCTAGGGTCACACATACAATAGGGGTTAGAGGAGGAGAATTGCAAACTCCTGCCAAGAGATTAATTATAATTGTACAATATAGAGCAAAGAGTGGCATGAGGACCCATCAGTAGGAACTGGTTGAGAAAGTTTGGTGCACTGTGACAGTTGAAGAATGATATGCATATCACAGGACGGAATGAAGTAAGTAGAGGAGGTGATGATGGTTGAAGTTCCAGAAGTAGAGAAGTTACTGTGATGATACTGTCAGGGTATGTTTAAAGAAGGGGATTATCATGGGTTATCAAAATGGAGCAGAGAAAACATTTACTAAGTGAGAAAGGTGAAGAGCCCACAGGTTATTCTTTGGATATTAAAGTTACTTGTAGTTGTGACAAATGTCCGTATGGAAAGAATCTAATGATCCCAGTGTGTAGGTCACCACTGAATTGGGTCAGAGAAAGGATGTTCAGAGAATGAAGGGACTAGGCAGACACTAGAGACTTGCCCTAATTATCCTTTCCCTTTTCCTCTTCTTCTTCCTCCTCCTCCTCCTCCTCCTCCTCCTCTTCCTCCTCATTCTCCTCCTCTTCCTCTCCTTCTGTTTCTACTTCTTCCTTCTTGTCTCCTTCATCCTCTACCTCAAATTTTCATGCCAGCTAAGAAACAAGAAATATCAGTAGTTCTCTTCCAGAACCTCTACCATGATGGTTTACATGACGTAGCACATATAGTGCACCTAAAACAATGCATCTGGTAACATTTCGTACTACTGTTAGAGTCACTACTAGTTAATGATTCCACACTAATAAAATGTTAGTCCTGGGAACACATGAATTCATTTTAATTTTTCCTCTATTTATTTCTTTGACCTAGAATCATAGATAATTAACTCTGGACATGTCCTTAAAAGTCATGCCATTTAAAGGTCTCCAAACGTGAGCCAAAGTTTATTCAGATAAATAAACTACATTTGAGAAGGCAATAAGTACATAGAGTCCTGAGCAATGCATGTGGTAAGTTCCAAGTCTTGGGGCTTCAACAGGCTCCTTAAAAAATCCTAAGGTCTGGCAAAGCTTGGGAGTCACTGCCCAGCAGCTGTGTGTTACAGGTGAGAAAGCTTAAAGTTGTGATCACAAAGCACATTGGCACACACACACACCATGCTTTTAAGCTAAAGCACAAGATCCTGCCTGACTAATCCTGGGACACTGTTGTATCAGTAAGGGAGGCAATACAAATGTCAGTGGATCGCAACCTTCCTAGTGCTGTGACCCTTTAATACAGTCCCTCATGTTGTATTGACCCCCCCAACCATAAAATTATTTCATTGCTACTTCATTACTGTTATTGTGCTGGTATTATGAATAGTAATATAAATATCTGACATGCAGGATATCTGATATGTAACCCCAGAGGGGTTGTGATTCACATGTTGAGAAATGCTGATGTGTTCTTTTCTGCTTTTCCTTGTGTGTATTCTCCCAAGGTAGAGAGCAAATATGATGGTGCATTATCCATCAACTGCACTCTAATCATGTTAAGAAGGTGTCTCCCAGTGTCGAAGGTGCAAGCCACAGTGAGGTAGCTGGTAGCATTATAACCATCATTCTAGAACCAGGACTTTGTTAGCAAAAAAGGACATGAAATGGTAGATATAATTCAAAGAAAATGACTTTTTGAATGAGAACTAGCTAGGGGTTTGGGCTCATTACAATTCTTCAGATTGACAAGGTCAATATCTGAAAATAAATGCCAGCAATAGCCAATCATGCTGACCTTTGCTATCCTAATGAGATGATTTCAAAACTTGTCTGCATAGCAGATTCACCCTCTTGAGATTCTGACCTAATTGAGAGGACTGTCTATACAGTCTTGAATCCAGGGAGTGTTTATATATGTTATGGATCTGACACTGATATATTTAGTGATTTCTCTGAAAAGTTTCCCTGGTAAAAGCTACTGAAACAGTCAACTTTGAGGAAACTGGGTCATGAGCAAGACTGCAAGTCCACCAAATGTAGACTCTGCCAGCAACGGGACAGAATAAGAGAGATCAAGGTGAGTGCTAGGGTCTGGGGAGGTAGCTCAGTGAGGGAAGTGCTTGTTTTGCTAACACAAGTACCCGAGTTCGGTCTCCAGAACCCATATTCCAAAAGAGGAACATGAAAAGTGGGAAAAGGAGAAGGGAAGGAAGAAAGTAAAGAGGGTAGAAAAATAGAAAGAAGAAAGAGAAAGGAAGGAGAAAAGGAAGGAAGGAAGACAGGTATGCATAGTGGCTGTATGGTAATTCTAGCTCTGTGGACACAGCAGGTATATGTCTGGACTCAGTGGTTAGCCAGTCAAGCCTAATCAAAAGACAAGCTCCTGATCAGTGACTGACTGTATTGCAGAAAAAAAAATGTGGACAGCTTTTGAGAAACAACAATGGAAGCTGTCTTCTGGTTTCCACATACATGTGAGTGTGTACCTGGAAACTCATGACAAATGTACACATCAGCATCACATATATATGAACTCCAGGTGGTTCTTGACTTTAAAGGGATAGTAGCTAATTCACCACACTGTGCATTCATCACACTGTGTGGTGCCAAACAAAACAATGTGAAAGTATTTACCATGTTGATAGGACTCACATCAGGAAATGGATGCTATCTAGAGCATGCTGTCTATTCCCATAGGAAGATGCACTTTTCTGTGGTGCTTATGAAGGGTAGGCCAGGGAATTACACATAGAGACATGCATTCTACTTCCAGTCTTACTTAATATATAACAGTTGTGAGGTATTACTGCCTAGCTAACATGCAGGATGCTGACAGCTCAGTTTGTTATGCCTGCTCTGTGTATATTTTACTTTCTTGCTCTACTAGACAAAGAAAATTATTGTAACTGAGAGAAATAGGTACAGAGAAGAATTATGACCCCGTACACACTTATTTTTTAATTTACAAGGAGCAAACTTTTGGCAGAGACAATGCTGTCTAGGGTACCTCTAGGACAGGATGCAATTGAGACAGAACACTTTGGCCTTCTCCTGAGACAAATGATGGCCTCCTCCAAATGCTGCTCATGACCCCAGAGGTTTTATGTCAGTATAAATAAGGAAGGAGCCTCTAGAAATAGTGTGTAAGGTAAATCTTCCCTAAGCACAAAGGCTTGGAAATGAGAAGCCTTAAGTGGCTGTAACTTTTGCATGCACCTAATTATCACCGATAATAGCAATGTCTGAAGCCTGAGGAACAGGAGGCTGTTGTCTTGAGCTGTGCTGCGGCTTGTTCTCTCATCCTCACAAGCTTCTGCCTTCTGACTCTGCTGATCCCCCTTGTAGAACTCTTGTCATCCGGGCGTTCACAGTCCATGGCAAACAGACAATTTTTGAGAAGCTGTTAGATGCCACTCATGTTCATTTCCCTCTTATTAGATCTCACTTTTGGAGTCTTGCTTTACTTTGAACACATTTTCCAAGGCAGAGATTACCCCACCCTTCTACAGAAGGGGAGAATCAATTCTCAGAATTCCTAGCAAGTTCCACAGACATTAGAATGAGAACAGACATCAGAACAAGGAAGACCTGTTACATTGGTTGCCCAAACTAAAAATGGAAGGGATATACTAGATTAAGAAAAGGAGTAGGGTCTGGCAGTTTACATCAATTTTTTTCAGTCTAGTTTTCCTTTAAATTTTAATAAAAATATAATGATATCACTTCCCCTGCCTTCCTCCAACTCTCCTCATGTGCACTCCGTTCAATCCTTCCCATGCCCCCTCACTCCCTAATAAGTTGATGGCCTCTTTTTCCTTAATTATTGTTACATATATATGCATAATATATAAATACAACCTACTGAATTCATTAAGTGTTTCTTATGTATATATAGTTTCAGAGCTCATCTTACTTTGTATATGATAACCACTAGGTGGAATCATCTCTGGGAGAGATTAATTCTGCCTCTATCACCAGTCATTATCTGCCTTCATTTTTTTTTTTTTTTTGGTCTAGGGGTGGAACCTCATAATACTTCTCCCTTCCACATTAGAATGCCTATTTGGTAGTGTCATTGTTCAAGTCTTATGATGACACGCATACTATTAAGGTATCATGGATATAGATTCCCTGTCATTTCTAGGAGCCACAATCTCACAACAGACTCCTTGTCTCTTCGGTGATGCTCCCTGAGCCATAGCTGTGGTATTGTAGAGCCCACTGGGGCTGGGCTCACCACAGTCTTTACATTATGACCAATTGTAATCATCTCTATTGGTCTTTGTCTACTTTATAGAGAGGCTTCTCTGATGTGAGTTGAGAACTACACTTATCTGTGGGTATAAGGATATTAGAATGCAGTTAGGAGTTATGCTGGTCTAGCAGTGGTAGTTGGTTTTCCTCTAAGATCCAAGAACTCTAACCCTAGGAAGTCGAGTAGGTTTCTAGTAGCAGACATGATTTCCCTCCTGTTGAGTGTGCCTTAACTCCAGTTGGACAGCTGTTAGTAACCACCAAAATATCAATGCCATTATTGATTGTAGCTGGAGTTTTCTCCAATCTTGCCCAGGCCGCAGCTGCTCAGATCCAAGTAAACATACAGAGACTTATATTACTTATAAACTGAATGGCTATGGCAGGATTCTTGTTACCTAGTTCTTATATCTTAAATTAACCCATTTCTATTAATCTACAAGTTGCCACGTGGCTTATATCTTACCGGTACTTTTACACCTCGCTTCCACTGTGTCTGGCTGGCAACTCCTGACTCAGCCTTCCTGTTCCCAGAATTCTCCTCTCTGCTAATCCCACCTATATTGGCTACTGGCCATTCAGCATTTTATTTATCAATTAATCAGAGCAACACAATTGACATTTAGGGATTTCATGCAATGATATCCATTGCTGTGGATCATTGTCACCATAGCTTGGTAGGACTATTGATTGATTCCTTCCCTTGTTGTAACACCTTTTAGTACTATGGAAGCTAATCCAAAAAAAAAAAAAAAAGGAAGCTGTAGTATGAATCTTAAAAGTTCTTATTAATAAAATCAAACCCGAGGCCAGTCATTGGGGTCAATGCTGATAGATCAGAGAGACAGAACAGGCCACAGCTAACCTCACCTGGCCAACTTCTCAGCTGGTCTTGTTTCCTCAGACTGGAAGCCTCTGTGTCCTCATATCCCAATGGCTCTCAGCTGAACTGTGCTGCTAGAAGTCTGAAAGCTTAACCAGCCAAATGCTGCTAGTTTCTGGTCCTCACACTGTATATACCTTTCTGCTTTCTACTACCACTCCCTGGGATTAAAGGCTTGCTTTCTGGGATTAAAGGCTTGAGTCACCATGCTTAGCTGTATCCTTGAACACATGGATTTCTGCCTCTGGAATGCTAGGATTAAAGGCGTGTGCTACCACTACCTCTATGTTTAATATTGTGGCTGTTCTGTCTCTGACCCCAGATAAATTTATTAAGGTTCACAATATTTTGAGGAACACAATACCACCACAGGAAGCTTTTAGGTTAGATACAGCTCTAGTCTTCTGAGCTCATATTTAACCTCTGAGCAGCAATCAAGGTCAATAGCAAAAGCCTATGTTGTTTTGAGAGTCATTTGGACTACTCTTACCAACAACTTATATGGTGATTTTTCATTCCTGGTATTGGAATTTTGTTAGATTGTCTATGGCTTGTGAAGAAAGCATTGTCCGCTCAGGTGGCATAATTTCATTTTATATATACATATATGCATATATATACATATATGAATGTATATTTACATTCACTCTCATATGTATTATATATAATTTTAGATAAATAAAGTAATGAATCCTTGAGGCTTTATCAAATGAATAAATGTCCTTAAGCAGATAAGTAGACAATGAAAATGTTGTACATATATACAATGAAATACTATTCACCTGTAAAGAAAAATGAAATCATAAAAATTTCAGGTGAATGGACGAAACTTTAAAAGATTGTACTGAGGAAGTTAACCTAGGTCCAGAAAGATATGGTATTTCTTACTTGAAATTCCTAGCTCAAAATCTTCAGATGTGAGTCTGAAGTTACCTGGAGTAACTGCAAAAACCAGGAAAATAAAAAGGGATGATGGTGAGGGAAGAGAAAGGGGACAAGCAGGATATAGGTGACATGAGTAGGAAAATGGGAAAAATGGGGATGGAGCTTTAACTGGGAAGTAGGGGTTCAATACAGAAGGAGAAGAAGGGATAAAGAAGCTTACACTTGTAATCCTAACACCAAAGAGGATGAGGCAGGAGGACCACTGCAATTTCATGGCTATCATGGGTATGTAGTAAATTGTAGTCTAGCCTGGGCTACAAACAAAGAAAGAATCTTTTAATTCAACGAATGAGTCAAGAAATAATTTTCCACCTGATTCTTATACAGCTTAAAATTTTAACAGATCATTTGTCATATCACTAAAGAAAATCACTGTTATGTTTTGTATATCTTCATAAAGGTTTCTTAGACCACATATTTAACTTAGTCTTACATATAATAAAGTTTATGCTTAAAATGAGAAGATAAAATACAACAAGTAATTGGTGGCTATGGAATACACCAGGATTCAAAAAATTTAGCTTCATTTAATTTTTTTCCAATTTCTTTTATCATTTTACTTTCTCTAGGGAACTATAATGCAGTTACTTTGCCTTGGGAAAGGGAAATTGACTTATTTTCCATCTTTTTATGAACTTTGCTAGTAACTTCAGCCCATACCCTCTAGATGCTCTAAGAAAACCCACATGAAGTTTAACTGGGGGAACCTGGTGCTTGAAAATTCCCAGATGTGGAGCTCAAGCATCTACCTGTTAGAAGGGGCTTGAGTGATGGGGGATGGCACTCAATGTTCAACCCCACTGGGTCTATCATTCCATAAGTCTTTCTATATATTTAAGGTATAAAATTTGTTAGGCTTTATAAAAATAGTAAAATTGCCTTTCTTACATCCTGAATTAGTAACAAGATTCCAAACAACACTCAGCCCCATGCCCCAAGATGGTTAAGTTAAAAAAAAAAAAAAAATAGGATTACCAACTGCACAAATTTTACTGCTCCATGGTAATTTACCCACTTTGTTTTTTCAGATTAAACAACATTTTCCAAGCAATGTGTGTATCACTAAATAAAAACTAACTCAATAATCTTAACCAAAAGGCAAAGGATATGGAAAAATCTTCCCTTAGATGCTGGGGAATCCAAAGCTAAATAATCCTTGTGATAGTTAACATTCCACTAACTCAGATCCTCAGTCCAGGGAGGTATGCAGTGTTGACAGAACACAAAGTAGTTACTAGAAAGGATTCTAGCACAACTGAAGCCCTGTGAGACTGTGGAACTTTTTTTTTAAAGTCAAGATTCCATTTGTTGTTGTTATTTTAAAGCTGTTTTCTTGAAGTATAATTGGCACCCACTAAAACATCTCTTTAACACAGTTCTTGGAGTCTGACAATATAGGAAGTCTTTCACTTTGTATATTTCCTTCGTAGAGATTTAATCAAGAGCTGGTCATCATCTTCCAGTCCTGCCTCCTGAAAACTCTTGGTTATTATACAATATTTTACCTTTTGGATCCAATTTATTTCACTCTGTATGTTTAAATCACTCATAGAACCTGCTATATCAGATGCTCATTTAATGCCTTTTCACACTTTATTATAAATGACCCACTTTGTTCATTTGATCATAAGTTGGTAACATTGGAATTATTTTCAATTTTGGGATATTTTTACTTTATCTGCTATAAATTTTTGCATAAAGTTTTAGTGTGAACAAGTGCTTTGATTTGTACTGAATAAATTTGTAAGAAGAGCACCAATAGTTACCATGTGGGAGTTAGTTCAACTTTTGAATACTTCCTATTGGCCATGACATTTTGCATTCTACAGCATTTGAAGTTTCTTTTGCTTCACATTGTCACAGACATTGTTGTGGTGGTATTTTACTTGTACTGAAATGTGATTTTAATTGTATGTTAATAAATAAAGTTGCCTGGGGATCAGAGCTATTAGAGCCATAGCAAATGCGTGGCGGTGGTGGCGCACGCCTTTAAGGGCCTGGAGGGCGGTACATACAGGCAGTGACAAGGCAGTCACATGTTTAGGTTTACAACCAATGAGAAGGCAGAACAGCTAGACTATAAAGACATACACACAGGAAGTAGGTCTCTTTTTCGGAGAGCTCTCTTGGCTAAAGCAGGATAGCTGAAGCAGGAAGGGTAAGGCTCTTAGTTCTGACCTCTTGGCTTTCTTCTCTGAATCGGCTCTATGTTTCTTATTTAATAAGACGGTTGGTTACATCTACACATTGTATATGACTATTTTGCCTTAAATAGCTGCTTTACTGTGGTGCTTTTGGTCTCTGTCTTCTACTTTGGTTTCTGTAATGTCTAATCACAGTAAATACCTAATTTATCTTTATATAGCAACCATGTCTTTTGTAACGATCAATCAAATCAAACTAGTTTCTTTTTTCAGTTGTTTACTAACTTTTGAAATATGAGTTGGTTATATATTTATGAATTGTATTTCTTTCTCAAGTATGTGTTTTGCAAATACCTTTTTCAAGTGTTTATTTGTTTTCATTTGAACAGAGACTTTTAAAGAGACCACTTTAATTCACTGAACTCTGGGTGATAAACATTCTCTTTCATGCTTTATGCTTTTTGTTTTCAATCTGGAAATCCCTTTGCCTAATGGATAGCAAGAACTGTGCCTTGTGATTTCTGGTGGAAGTCTTTATGTTTTATGTTTTACATTTAAATTTATGGTGTATTTTGAATTCATTTTAATAAATCTCTAAGATATGTGTAAGGACTGATGGTTTTGAATATGCAAACACAATTGTTCCAGTAACTTTAAAAAAAAATGCTATGATCTGTTCCTGGAAGGTCCTTGGAACCTTTGTCTAAGATCAGTTATTATACATGCATTGATCTATTTCTGGACTATCTATTCTTTTCATTGATCTGTGTACTTATCCTTTGCCAAGATCTGGTCTTGATTAGTCTGCACATTGAAATCAAATAATGAAGAGTCCTTCCTCTTTATTGTTTCTTTTCCCCTGTGATGCAAGTCTTTGATCTATTACATATGTTTTAGAATCATTTATTTTTGCTGATTCCTACAAAAATCCTACTATTTTGATAGGGATCATTTGACTGCACAGATAAATTTAGAATGGAGTTGACATCTGTCACCAATATTCAGTCCTTTGATTAATGAATCTGGTATATATTGCTGTATATTTAAGTCTTATATGATCTCTTTTAATATTTTGTAGTTATAAGTATACAAAATATTCATCTTCTTTATTAAACTTATTCTTAAATAATTACATTTGGGATGTTCATTTTTAAATAGTATTGAAATACAATTTACAATAATTTATAGGTAGCATGTAGAGACACAGTTAGTTTTTCTTTCTGTTGACTTTAATTGCCAAGTTCCATTTCAGAGTTGATATCTTCATTTCCAATCTACATGTACCTATATTTTTTCTTACATCACCATACTTTTACTTTTAGAATAGACATACGCTTTTATTTGTATTTAGTAAATACCTGAAGGAAGTATTACTAAGTCATAAAGTAGAGTGTGTTTAACTTGTGAAGGCATGCCAATGTTCAAAGTAGGTGTGGCATTTTGTGTCCCCACCAGCAACTTATGATATTTTCTTTTGCTTTCCATCTTTGCCAACACTTTATATTGTTATTTCATGTTTTGAGTATTAAATGTGGCAGACATCTGTAATTCTAATACTCAACAAGTAGAGGCAGGAGGACCATCATTGTGTTGAATAGGAGTAGTGAGATCAGGTATCCTTGTCTTGTTTCTTAAAAGGTAAATCTTTAACACTTAAAGAAAAGTATTAGCTGTATGTTTTCTGTAGACACAATACACACATATGCTCTTTTGTGGTTTTTGAGAGCTCTTGGCACGAGCACCTGTTGAGTTTGGCCAAACCAAGTTCTACAGAACTCTGATCTTTTTTTTGTTGTTGAGAGGGTTACTTCACTTATAACCTCATGAATCTCAGATATTGTTATTGTTTACTTGTTCATAAATTTTTTCAGTCTTTAATTTCTAAATTTGTCTTGTTTACTAAAGCAACAAAATAGCATTTATGTAATCTGTGCTCCTTTCTCAATGTTTTACTTAAAATCTTTTTACATTGTTAAATTTTAGGTGCAAGTTATTAGTGGCTAAATAAAATACTACAATATATACATATAATAATAATGCAATAATAATTGTTACAATTCAAACAATCAACAACAGTGTGTATCAGTTACTGTTTACTATTGCATTTATTAATATTTTACCCTCAACAATTCCATGATCAGGCAAATCATTATTATAATGATTAAGCCAACTTCACAACTAAAAAATCTTCAGCTCACAGAGCTCACAGAAATCTCAATATCTCTTAGAAAGGAGGAAAAGCTGGATTCTTGTCTTGTCAGTTGTGAGTCTTTTCCACATTATGCTATTACACACCTTCTATAGAATCACTAAATAATACACATTTTCTTGTGTCACTGACTAACAACACGACAATAAGTCTAACTGGAAATACAATTCTCACCAAATGTCTCACTAAGCCTATAAAATACATGCATAAAGAAGGATTAGGAGGGCAGCGTTTGAGATAAAAAAAATATGGATTTTTCAAGCAGTTTTGAGGCATTCTGTCTAACTGCTTTTCTAAAATAGTCCAATTGACACATAGTTATAATGCAACCGGATGAAGACTTGTGGTTTCATTTGTTAGTTTTTGTCACGTAAGCATTAGCAGGGCACTTTATTTATGTCAAACGTACTTCCATGTTTATTATTAATCTCTGTTCATTTCCTTGACTACCATTCATGATTTTTGTCAATTTTAAGTGTACTCACATTTAAATGAAAAATTTACATAGCAAATCAAGAATTTTTCAACATTCATTTTGTGCTGGATATCTTTGCCTTTTCTTCTTAATTTTTTTTGCTGTTTCTGACAGTGGTTGTAAAGTCAACAAAGTTTCTTCTTCCTTTATATCTTACCACTCATAAATATGATCAATCTGTGACCTGGAGATATAAATCTTCAGTTAAGAGCATTAGTTATTCTTCCAGAGGATCTGGGTGAGTTCTCTTCCTTGCTCCCTTAGCAGATGACTCAAAATGGCTAGAAATCCTTCTCTATGGGATCTAACACCCTCTGCTGGCCCCTGCAAGTACCTGAACACACATGGCATAAACACACAGACACACACAGACACAGAAACAGACACAGACACAGACACACACACACACACACACACACACACACACACACACACAAATTATTTTCTGAGAAATCTGTATTAGACCAAACATATCAACATATTTTAATCAGCTGTTTTATAATTTTAGAAATTCATATAAAATTAATTTTCTGTGCTGTGAATTAAGGAACTGACTTGCACTTTTACTAAGTAACAAATTGGTAACATAGAATCATTATTTCATAATTTATTTTTACTGAATGTATTGATAATAATTCCTCCCTTCCCTGATTAAGGGAAACTGACAAATAAAAACTGTATATGTTTAAGATATCTTAAATATATTGTGAAATGATTAACTCAAGCTAATTGCCATGTCTATCACTTTATGTTTTTCTGTGGTGGGAATATTTATGGTCTACTTTCTCAGTCATTTTTAAGTGTATAGGTACCATGCTCTACAGTAGATCTTCAGGATGTACTTTCCATAATAACAGGATTTGTGCATCTTCCCCGACATCTTTTTATTTCCTAGCATCTTGCATTGAGGTCTCCATAGCCACTACTATGTTCCTAACCTACCTCCTATCCTATATAGCTATCTATCTCACCATCCCATATTTTCTTTGTCACTTCATCTGTCCATGAACATTTATATTGATTTCATACCCCAGAGGCTATCAATAATGCATCAATGAACAGTATCTCTTTGACATGCTCATTTATTTATTCTGGCTGTATATACAGAAATTGGGTACAAGGTTGGGTGACAGTTGTTCTTTTAAGTTTTTAGGGACCTCCACACTTTTCCATAATGGTTGTGCTACCACTTTATCTTAATATAAGATTATTATGCATGTTCATGTTCAACCCTTTGTGATAACTTTATTCTTCTCTACTGACTTATTATTATTAGCAGAGCCATGGAATGTGAAATAATCTGGGACTCTGACTTGGCATAACCACTGCCATATGACCTGAAGCACATTGCTTAGCTTTTTGGAGCTCCATTTCTCTCATTTAATATACTTGCTTTAAATGTAAAATAAATAGGATAGAGATAATACTTAGCACCTGGTATACAATAAGCTCTTCAAATATTTTTAGTGTTAATTATTTTATTTACTACTTCAAGTCTATAATTTTAAATATTATAATTGTGATGAAGATCAATAATATTTATTCCTGATTTATATGGAAGCCCAGCTTAAAGCCACATGGCTCATATGAATAAGGTTGTTTGGGGTGTCTCATAAAAGAAGACTAAAAAAAACCCTTTTTTTACAGGAGAGGAGAATTGAAACTTTCGCCATCCACCCACAATCTTTGTCTTAGAAAAAAATATAAAAGTGTGGCTGGATATGAAACATCAGCCCCCTTGGACCATGAAGTGAGAATGGATGGGAAAAATGAAGTGACCAAAAAAAAAGATATGTTGAGCATCTTCTTGGGATGGCTGCAGTCCTCTCTATATTTCTATTTGAAGCAGTAAAACTTTATCTCCTAACATGTCATATTAAGTTTTTAGTAGAATCTCATTGTTAGTAGTATGTTTGACCCCCATATTTGCTACAAAATTCTTGCTGTTCTGCATAAGTACTTTAAGTATAAGGTTTCTTTTCATCAAGAACACAAATGGGGCTTTGAACTTAATGAATAATGGGAAGAACTTAAATGACAGGCTAGATACTTATTCCTGCCCATTCTACTTCCCCTCACAAATTCTAATCTAGAAAACCAATATTTGACCTTTTTCAGCTTTTATCGATTAATGTATGCTATTTAATTTGGATCAACTCCAAATGTTTTAACAATAGATGTATTTATTAGGATGTGATATGTAAGAGAGAATATTTATATATTCCTAAGTACATGAGTACATTCTGCTCAGTCTTATAACATTATTTGTATGCATGTTTTTAGAGCTGACCATTTGTTATTGGATAATAAATTGGTGTGCCCATTTCTGGGGAAGATTATTTCTTCCAGTAGATGCATTCTTTAGTTCCTTATAGTTCTTTTTGTAGAGTTGAGACCACCTGTACTGTCTCTTAGCCACATTACCATGTGTATTGTTGTTGTACTTATTCAAATCATGTCAGGCAGTCATGTTTGTGATAATTATTGGTGTACATTCTGACATTACAAGGAGGTACAATCTCAGAGAAAGTTTCTCAATTCCCTCTCTGGCTCTTAAAAATCTTTCCACTGCTTCTTCTAAAATGATTCCTCAGCTTTTGGTACAGTAGCTGTATTGTAGATGTATTCCTTGGTACTGGGCTCCAAAAATATGAATTTTAATTAGTTGTGGTTTTCTATAATGGTCTACATCTGTTTTAAAGAGAAATGTCATTAATGAGGTAGGAGGGCTACACTTACACGTAGCTATAATGACAAATACATAGAATGTACATAGGGTTTAGTAAACCCTATTTAGTAGGTTGGTTTAGTAAAGTAACTGTTGTAGGTTCTTCTACAAGATCCATGTCTTCACTAGCCCTAGGTACTTGCCTAGGTTGCAGATACCAGGCATGCTTTCCCTCTTTTTCAGTGGGTCTTAAGTCCAGTTAAAGATCTATTGGTCACTACCAAGGGGTGTGTGCTACTACTGTATGCTTGGAATTTTGTGCCGTGGTGGTCACTGTTGTGATTCATAGGTGTCATAGATGGATAGGACTTCTCTCCTTTGTAAGAATGAGTGGTGCCTTTATCTTTGAATAGTGGTACCATGGTACCATGAAAGCTATTCCTCAGAGAGGAGACTTTCATGTTAGTTCCAGTTCAGGAACTTTCAGGGCTTGTGTTTGAAGTGCATGGTGTCTTCAACAATAGGTACTTACTTCCACCTCATGGGGTATTTAAAGTGTGAGTGTGTATCATGCAATAACAACATAAACCAGGAAAGTAAAAAGAGGTCATTACCAGGGTGCAGGATGAGGGAGCAATAGAGAAGGGAATACTAGGTCACAAATGATCTCATGGGGGAAGTGGGAAAGACAGAGGACTCTAAGTAGGGAAGGGTATGAAGATAAATACAGATAAGGGGGATGGGTAAGAAAACAGTAAGGATGTCTAAAAAAGTAAAAAAGAATTGCACTATTAACTATCTACCTAAAACACCTATAATACATGTAAGTCAAGGTGTAGCCATACATATGTAGTTTAAATGAAAATTTTCCATCTGAGAAGATAATGCTCCTTCTAAAAGCCAAATACCACCAAACAAAATCCCCAGTGCTGGTCATGAGAAGTCCTACATTGATTTGTTGATCAGGGTTTTCCAAGAGACTCCCAAAACATTAGAGTCTATGGCTATTGACCTTTGTTGTCAGTACATTTTATAACTTGTGATCTTATTGAATTTGTTTATTAGTTCCATTAGAGTTTGGTGAAGATTTTAGTATCTTCTACTTACAATGTGATAACTGTATACAAGGGCAGTTTGGCTACCTCCGCTCTCTATTTCTTAGTGTTGTCTAATTTCTCTGGCTGAGACGTCTTGTACTCTGTTTAGTAAACATTATAAAAGTGAACTTCTTTGTCTCATTATGTTCTTTACTTTATATTATCCAGCACAATTTTCTCTAAGTGTTTGTCATCTATGCCTTTATTATTTTGAGATCCAGTCTTTCTATGAATAATTTGTTGGGAATGTTTTTTAATCATAAAAGGATGCTAAATGTTATTTAATGCTTTATTGCATCTATTAAAATGATCATATAGTTTCTGTGCTGGATTCTGTTAGTTTTGTGTATCACATATACTATTTTAAGTATGCTGAACAAACATGCATTCCAGGGATGAATCCCCGTTTATCATAAAATAGTATCTTTGCAATGTGTTCCTGGATTCAGTTTGATAGTATTTGCTAAAAATGTTTGTGTCCATGTTCATCAAAGGTATTTGCCTATGGTTTTCTTTTGTTGTTTTTGTGTTCCCATTTGGTTTGTTGCTAAGCTAATTCTGTATTCACAGAATAAGTTTGAAAGTGTTCCCTCCTATTCAATATTTTGGATAATTTTAGAAGACTTTTATTTCTTCACACATTTGATGTAAATCAGCAGTGAAGTATTAAGTGTTGGGAATTTCTTTGACAGAGACATTCAGGACTCAATCAAGCAGACAAAACTTAGTAGCACATATACACATATGCTTACTTATTATAATACAAAAGAGCTGTTATTGCAGTTGTGAATAATTCCGTTATGATACTGTGATATCCATATCAAACAAAATAACTAGGAATAAATTTAGCTATAGAAAAGAATGCTCTTTGCAATGGAAACTAAAAAAATTGATAAACTTAACTGAAAATGTATAAGTAAGTGGAAAGAGATTCCATATTTATGAACTAAAAGAATTAGTAATATTAAAAGTCCATAATCAAAGAATCAATCTTTAAAAGTCTAAAAAAAAAAGTCCATATTACCCAATGTGTCCTAGAGATCAAATATAGTCTTCATCAAAATGTCAAGGACACTCATCAGAGAATTAGAAAAAAATTCTTGATTTTTTTTTTCATGAGGAATTAATTCTTGGTATTGGATAGCACGGGATGGTGAATATGGTTAACAATGCACTGTATACCCAAAGAGGAGAGAAAAATTAAAATATACTCTCAATAAAAAAGTCAAAAGCAAACAAGGTATTGATGTCTTCAGGAACAAGGCCTTGTCCTCTAGATCTGGTGGAAAGCCATGAGGACTGACAAGAGCCTGCACTGTACGATGTTCCTCTGGGACTCTCTGACCAAAGATTTCTCGGGGAGGTGTCCTACACCTAACACTGAGACTGTTTACTAACTGCCTGTAGATGGAGCACTACATAACCACACATGGTATTTCCCTTCAATCTCCCTTTTTTAAAAAAAATAAATAAATTTACAAGGCAGTAGGTTTCCATGTGGCCTTTTCCTCCACCCTTTGTTTTGGTTACTGTTCCCTGCCCTGCGTCCTCATTGCCCCCGTGCCCTCCTCTCTCCTTAAATCTTTCTACCCCTGGTGTTCCTCTACTGTCCTCTTACCTCTGTTCTTCTGTCCTCCTTCCCTTTAACTATTGCCTGAATGACCTTCTCGGTTTCCTAGCTTCCACACCTACTCCAGGTTAAACAACAAAGCTAATGAATAGAAGCTGGGATCCATGTGTGAGAGACCATGTTCGGTATTAGCCCTTCTGAGCCTGGGTTACCTCACTCAGCATAATTTTCTCCACTTCCACCCAGGCTCATTTATATGCAGATTGAAAATTTTGTTTTTCTTTAAAACTACGTAGAATTCTACTGTATGTGTTTAGCATATTTTCATGATATATTTATGAGTTGATGGACATCTGGGCTAATTTCCGTTCCTAGCTATTGTAAATAGAGTAGTAACGTACATGGGTATACAGCTGTCTCTGTAGTATGATAGTTCTTAGAACCTAAGACTAGAAACAATAGAGTCGCATCATCTGGTAGTTTTATCTCTAGTTTTTTAAGAAATCTCCAGACTGAGAAAGCAAGATGGAACTGAGTTGGAGGAGGCTTCTTCCTTCCTGGCAAGCTTTCAAGTACCAGAAGGTGCTGTGTAGGCTGCTGGGATAGGGTATTCATGATTCTTACCCAGCTGTGTACCCTATAAAGTACAAAACCAATGTTCCAGGAAAATCATGTCACCTTTGCACCAACAGCACAACTATGACAGGGTAACCACTGTGCTCTGACTGGATTTGAAGGCCTGCTCGATGGGAAGGAATTCATGCCTGGTGCTATAATCCCAGTCAGCAGCCCGTACCTAGGGAAGTCATGGACCCAGAAGGGGAAGAACTTACTGTTGCTTTTAACTAAACTGATGCAGAATCAACTCAATTTGTAAACATTTATGTTCATGTCCATAGTCCTAAACTAGACTCAGTCTTAATCAAGAAACCTCTCTTTACAATGACCAATACTGACTAAAGAGGCTCATGGCTTCCCAGTATGATTAGAGTAAGTGCTGGCTACAGGCTCAAGCCCTAAAAAAAGACATTTGTCACATCTCCTCTAATACTCACAGAACATTGAGAAGAGGACCTGGAAGGGATAAAAGAGGCAGGAGCTAGGGAGAAGGGCCGGAAATGCCTGCTTCTAGTCACAGCAAATGCAGCCATCGCTGGCACGGGTCACAGAACTTGCAGCTACTGACCTTGGGCTTGCAGAAGACCATCTGTATTAGCAACCAATCATGGTTAGGTGAGAGGCTAATGGAGTCCCACTCCTTACTGTGAACTATTGGCTGTTAGTAGACAGTGGGAAAGACGAAGTCATCATCTTCACTTGTGGACTCATTGATGAACTCACCAGGTCCCAATGGATAGCTCAAATCCATGGTCAGATGGATGCTCCCGGCTAAACCCTGTGGTTTACAATACAGAACAGACATGAATGTGGGGAAGAGACTTTTAGGGAAGAGGAGGTATAGGAAGGGCAGGAAGGGAGATAAATAATATGAGGTGACAGTATTAAGTATGTTTTATATGCATGTGCGACACAATCAACAAATTTAAGCAATGCAAACAAACATGAAAACCATTAAAGATGATAGGAATGCTAATAACCCCAAACTGATCTGATCACTAGGCCGTGTACACATATCTCACACCGTTACATTGTACATCACAAATAGGGGCTTATGTGATGAGCACAAATTAGATTATTAAACATTTTGAAAACTCACCAAAATAAAAAAAAATAAAAAAAAAAAAACCAAAATGTACACAGAGAGAATGCTGCTGTGGGGATCTGCATACTTGTGTTGTGGTTATCAGTCAATGGGGCACGTTTGGCAAGGTCTTCAACTTCTCCAGGGACCTCCATAGCATCTTCCAGCACTGAAACAGGATTGCAGTTGGGTAATTCACATAGTCTCGCCTCCTAGAGGAAAGCTTTTGTTATTCTGAATATGTTCCAGGTGCTATATCTTGATTGAACACTGTAATTAATCTGTTTTTCTCCATTTTTGAGACAGCACTGTTTTTTTTCAATAACATAGATAAATACATTAATATTGTATTTTTGTTGAAAGATTCATATTATACTCACTTTAAAAATTGGTAAAGTTCTCCAGAAAGGAAACAAAAAGGTTATTTTCTCCAACATTGCTTCAAGGCTTCACCGTACACAAGAGATGAACCTCAGAGAGGAGGGTGAAAGCAGGTGGTGACTTTCAGGAACTGGATCTTCTATTTGGCAGTTTGCGCTGATCATTAAGTCAGTCATAAAACCTCTGCCATGTGTGTTTCGTTGGGAATGGGAGCTCGGTATCACCCTAAAATTCCTTTTTCTTGGTGCAGGGGGTCATTCATGCCTTCTAGGAAGGTGTATTTTCTAATAAAATCAGTAGTGTCAATTGCACCGAATTGTAACATGAACTTCTAAGTGGTCTTATTAATAAAAATAAAATAAAATAAAATAAAAACGGTGCCAGAAATTGGGGCAAATTCTGAAAGATCAGAGAGACAGAACAAGCCACAGACAACCTGACCTCACCAGCTCCTTAGCCGATCCTGTTTCCACGAATCCTCAGACTGAAAGCCTCTGAGTCCTCACCCTTGAGGGTCTCAGATGACCTGTTTAAAAACCTTCCAGGAAATCCTCAGCCCAAGAGCCTCTGAGTCCTCACCCAAAAGGATCTTAGCTGTGTAGCTAGAGTTTTCCTGCCTGGCCCACAGTCAGGACAAATCTCTCTCACCCGCCAGTCCCACAGCCACTCAGACCCAACCAAATAAACACAGAGATTTATATTGCTTACAAACTGTACGGCCATGGCAGGCTTCTTGCTAACTGTTCTTATATCTTAAATTAATCCATTTCCATTAATCTATACCTTGCCACATGGCTCGTGGCTTACCGGCATCTTCACATGCTGTTTGTCATGGTGGTGGCTGGCAGTGTCTCTCTCACTCAGCCTTCCACTTCCCAGCTTTATTCTCCTCCTTGTCCCACCTACACTTCCTGCCTAGCCAATGGCCAATCAGTGTTTTATTTACCAACCAATCAGAGCAACACATTTGCCATACAGAACATCCCACAGCATAGCTGAACTGCTGTTAAAAAGCCTCTAGTTCCTAGTCCTCATGCCTTATATACCTTTCTGCTTCCTGCCATCACTTTCTGGGATTAAAGGTGTGTGTCCTTCCCAAGCAAAGACATGAGCTCTCAAGTGCTGGGATTAAAGGTGTGTGCCACCATGCCAAGCTATGTTCCCAGTGTGGCCTTGAACTCACAGAGGTCCAAATGGATCTCTGCCTCTGAAGAGATAGGATTAAAGGCATGTGTACCACCATCTTCTGGCCTCCATGTCTAATCTAGTGGCTGGCTCTGTCCTCTGACTCCCAGATAAGTTTATTAGGGTACACTATTAGGATACACATTATATTGGGGTGTACAATATATCACACCACACCAAATTAATTTATTTTATATGAGTTTAAGAGAGATTATTCAAGCGATCAAAGTGTTCATGTGCTGTAGGGCAGGAACTAGTCACAGCATTCCTTTACCTACACTGAGTGGTCTACTTTGGTGCCTGCTCTGCTTGTTAAACTCAACACCAAGAGTGGCCATGGTTAGAGACACAGTTCCTAAGATGATGTCCCACCAAAGGAAGCATTTAGGATTCTGACATCCTGTCGCAGAGAGTTTCTCCCCTGCCTGTCACATCATACTGTTCCAGCATGTGCCACTACGAGTTAATCAAACACACTTATTTCAAATGGTACTTCCTCACCCAGCAAGCGGGTTCTCCCTCAACCCATCACACCAAATTACCTCAATAGCTCACACTTTGATCTCTTGTTGAAGAATTCGGATCTCTATTCTTTCTTTCTTTATGGTTTTTCAAGACAAGGTTTCTCTGTGTCTACCTGACTGCCCTGTAAGTCACTCTGTAGACCAGAGTGGCTTGAACTCAGAGACCCACCTGTCTCTGCCTCCTGAGTGCTGGGATTAAAGACATGCACCAGCACTGCCCTGCTTTTTTTTTAACACTGCACAGAATTGAAAACTATTTTCGGCTCTGTGGTATATTATATAAACTACTGCAATGAACCTCACTGTAAACACTGTTACCATGGTGTTTTATTTATCAGCTAATTGTTACACCATAGCATATCATATGTGCTAGGTATTAACAACAAATCACACGATTGTTTTTCTTCCCTCTAGAAATCCAGTTTAGTGAGAGACCAGCATGAGGAGATTCATCCCTGGAAAACACACACACACACACACACACACACACACACACACACACACACACAAATCCTCAAGAATCACTTTGGGTGAAGAAAACATCACAACAATATGATATTGGGTGTTTAATGCTGAGGAACCACTCAGTACTCAGATCTATGCTCCTTCAAGTGAATCCTAAACTCATAAAACTCTAGGGTGTCCTCAAATTGTCCTGATAATGTTAAGCCAACTGAGAAAGGAAATGAAGAAATCAATACTCATTGATCAGGCTTGTTGTTCAGATGTGCATTATTGGCCATGAGCTTTATGTGTATTTACATGTAATATTGGTAATAATGATATTACTGTTATTACTGTTATGCAATCCCCATTTATGGAAAAAAAGAGAATCAGGAGTATTGGCTATTGGCATGTCCAGTAATTGACAGAGCCTGTATTTTGTATAGTTTTGTAAGATCCAAAAGTCTATCCAAAAGATATAGCTCCCACCTGTGACCCTCTTGTTGCCCTGAGTTTCTGATCACTGAGGTTGAGAGAAAATGTAGGAAGCAACTTATCTTCAAATTGAGCATTATAGCTCAGCGTTTATACAGGAGCTCCTAAATCAGTCAGTTCTTCCTTAGAGTCTTGTCTCTGTTACTTGCAAGCTTGGACATGTGATTTCAGTTTGGCTAAAACTCAGACTGCAAAACATGAATACTAAAAATTCACTTCCTTCAAGGAAGTTGTGCAAGAATTACATTTAAAAATATGCACAGAAACACTCCACTCTACATTTAGCATATATATTTACTTAATAAATATCAGCCAAAACACATTTTGTGCAACTGAATATGCCCAGAACTAGAGAAATCTGTTTGGCTTCCTGACAGAATTCAGACATCCAGGAGCTACTCCAAATCTCTATAGGAAAAACCCAGGATTTCCTGAGAATCTGTTAGAATTATGAGCTAACAATATAATCTAGGATTTCGGAGATAGGTCAGAGTAGATGTTTTGTGGACTTGCTAGGTGAACCAAGCATCTTGAAGACTGACAGTACATGAGTCACTTCTGATTTGTCTTGGAGTGCCCATCCCAGACACAGCTCCCCAGACCTGGGAAGTATGAAAGGCCTACTTGAATATCTATTCAAGTCATGAGAACATAAAGGGAATTGCCTTCCATGACTATTCCTTGGTCTAAGAGTATAAATCTGTCCAAATGGTCCAACTGGAAGTTGACAAACTATCCACCATACCCGTAATTGCTTCTCTACTCCTTCCAGAAATCTGGGTAAGGGAATCAGATTCAGATTTAGTCATATGTATTGTGTGGTTACCAGACATATCTGAACATCTAACAGATGTGTGCAGGGCATCCTGGGACCTGGCCATTCTGTGAATGTGATCACATAGAAGCTTAAAATACAAGTTAACTCTTTTGAAAAAGCTATGACCTAACATTTTTTTCATTATTTTACCTCTAATGGGAAATCTGCGAATGTTTCTATAGGAGAAACGTGTAAGATTTGAACAAAATACTTATTTTCGTGTAAATAAAATTGTGTGTGAGAAAGGAGAGTGGGGGTGTACTTTTTTCTGTGGCAGATAGTCTCTTCATTCTTTCTTTTTAAAATGGTTTTTTATAAACTGCTCTGTACTTTGTTCTTATTTTCTGAATTACATGTTCTTGACATTTTTTCATCTTCATATTCTTATTTTACCTTTGCTATTGAACCTACATAGTTACTATTTTGCATATTAACCTATTGTATCAAAATAAACTTTTCATGTTCTCTTGTCTCCTTTAATTTTTATGAGTTTTATTATTTCTATTTTGTCACAACCTATAATTTGTCTACTAACCCTACACAAAAGATGAGCATGTAGTTGTTCAATTATTGCCCAAAGTGATTATCAATGTTGTTACATTTTAAGTAGAAAAATAGTCTTCCTGGTATCTCTGAGGTATGAGCTACAAGTTTAGAAATGTTTATGAGTTTGTTTTATCCCAAGGCTTTTTATTCAAATAACTCAAAGGTTTATAGAGTTGGAAATGCTTGCTGGGGAGCAGGGTATTGTGGAAGAAGACATGTGTATTTCTTAGTGAGCTGCTAATTAGCTTAGTTACCTTAAGCACATAACAACCTCTCTGGGTGTCAGTTTTGTCAACTTTGAAATAAGAGATTGAATTAGATGTTCTAAGTTTCCTTCTAGCTATGCCTGCCAAATGATTCCATTGACTGCAGCTGATTGAAAGATGTCATATAGCATAAAAACTCATACTTGCAGGACTCCATCCTTAAGCAAACCATGCACCTGTGCTTTTTAATGTCTTTTCTGTTTTCACTCTCACTAGAATTCATCTGGAATCATTATAGCAATTAGACACCTATATGCAGAAAGCCATTAGCTCAACTATGCTGATTTTTAGATGCAAAGTTTATTTTGAGAAAAATGCCCAAGGAATCAACAAAACACAGGATTATATCCCAGTATAAAACAGGACATTATTTTGCACACACACACACACACACACACACACACACACACACTAGCCCTAAAGCCATTATCTTATTTAATGGAGAAACAATTTAAGAACATTTTAAAGTCAGAAAGAGCACGTGATTTTCTTTCTTCTATTCAAAGTGTAATAGAAGTTATTTACTAAAGATATTTAACAAGAGAACTCAATTAAAAGCATATGATAGAGAGAAAAGAAGTAAAGCCACCTGTGTTATCAGGTGATATGAGAGCATACTGAGAAACTTGTGCAGAATCAATGATCATCACAAGTCAGACAATGAGAGACTTCAACAAGCAGAAGGATAAGGAATTAACAGAAAAAACCAACAGCTTTCGTATACACAAAAGTAAATGGCAAGAGAATAGAACGGCAGGGGAACGCTCATTTATAATAGCAATAAGAAGATAGTATTTAACATTAAATTTAGCAAGGGGAGGTGTATCTGCAGTTAAAGCACTTCCCAGGTAAGAGAGAGAGAGCAGGAGCTTGATTTCCAGAACCCACTCGAATTCTGAGCAGGATGTGGCACGGGCAAAGGCACCCCAGGAGCAAGCTGGCCGCCAGACTAGCTAGACTGACAAGCTATCAGCTGCATTGAGAGACCTTGCCACCATGAGCGAGGTGAAAGAGCTTTTTCCATCAACCTCAGACCTCCACAGGTATGTATTTAAACGTTAAAAATCACCTCACCCTTATATATGTGTTCCTATACATACATGCACCTATATTCACACTACACACACAAGCTGGCTAGAAATAAGCTAGAAACAAGCTAAAGCTGGACATTTGTAAGTAAGAATAAGCCTCTGTGTGATTTATTTGGGAGCTGGGTGGCAGACCCCCAGAAGAGAAAAGAGATAAAGACTAAAGACAAAACAACAACAGTACCATAAACTAAATATGCTTTCTGTAAACTCTCTACAATTAAAAAAACACAACATTGACAGATAAAAGACAACAGACCAGTGGAGCAGAAGAGAATGTCCAAGATCAGGCCTGTCCTCAAGGGAAATATACTGTATGATGAAGGCGGCATCTCAAACACCTGAGGTAAAGGTCAAGTTGTTAATAGCTGATGCTTCCTCACCATGAGAAGAGTTACACAAAATAGATTAGGGATTTGAACTTAAAAAAGAAAGAAAGAAAGAAAGCATAAAGTCTGCCGGGCAGTGGTGGCGCATGCCCTTAATCCCAGCACTCGGGAGGCAGAGCCAGGTGGATCTCCATGAGTTCGAGGTCAGCCTGGGATACCAAGTGAGTCCCAGGAAAGGCACAAAGCCACACAGAGAAACCCTGTCTCAAAAGCAGAACAAAAAACAAAAAAAGAAAGAAAGCATAAAATTCACCTCACTCCTCAGTCCTCTCTTCAATTTTTCCCATCACTTTTCTTTTTTAACTTCATGTAATCCTTTTTAAGACCTACTGATGCACTAAGTCAACTTAACCCTTCCTGAATGCTCATGCCTGTAGAACCATCTATGGGATCATTGTCAGCATCTCAAGGACTGAATCCCTGAAGAAATGTGACTGTCTTCTCCAGCAGTCATCAGCTGCTCCACAGATAGGGGTGGGTCTTCATGAGCCCCTTCCCATCAGTGCTGAGGTTTGGGCTGCCCTGAGCTTATGTAGGTCTCCAGGGGCAATCTCTGCCATAGACATGTGTGAAACAGTGCTGTCATGTCTAACAAGTACTATTTCACTGAAGATGTGGACTCCTTCTGGCTCTTGGAAGAAGGCATGTGATACTGAATCCCCTTCAGAGCTGGGCTCGCTACAGTCTCTCATTCTCTGCACATTGACTAGCTGTGGTTCTCTGTATTAATCTTCACTGACTGCAAAAAATGCTTCAAATAAATACAAGAAGAAAACTCACTTCCCTTTGAAACTTGTAAAGAATGGCTAGGAAATGACTCAAAATTCAAAAGAAGTACAAAGTAAAACTGATTAAATAAAGATTAAAAACTATTTGCAAGAGTAAAAAATCATAGACAAGGTCAAAGGACAACTGAAAACCTGGAGAAAGGAGTTTCAGCAGGTGTCACAAAGAAAAGATTAATGCTCCAAATACACAGAGAACTCTTAAAGGGTCAACATTCTAAACACACAGAGAACTCCTGTTTAGGGGAATATGATTCAAAATCTAACACAGAAAAAATGGGAAGGACATAAACAGCTCATACATGTTACAAGATATCTCCAATATACATAAGATATCAAAATACTTACACTTAGAGAACCCCAGTCTAGCCAGTCGTAGGATATGCTGAAGAGGTGGGGGCAGGAGGGACACAAAAATAGCAAGCTGAAATGAAACAAAATGTATGTCCTTCCTGACGTCACAAAGAACAAATGTTCAGAAAGACAATCTGTTTTCAAAAGTAGAGACTTCACACCTTCATCCATTTCATAAATGGATGTAATTTGTATAATTTTGGAGCAAAAACAGCCTTTTCATAATGAAGTGAACAATGAATTTTCCTTTCAATGCAACAGCTCCACTTCTAGGAACCTATATTGAAAAAACACTTTCAACATACAAAATTGCATACAAATAAGTTTGTAAGTTAAAGCACCAAATATAAATGCAAACTATCAACAACAGTTTAGCTGCCCATACAAATGATTAAATTTTGACATATGTGTACAATGAAGTGTTAAAAATATAGCGATTTATGAATTGATATGATTCATAAATAAAACACTTATTTTTTATATGGATAGTGTAAAAATGAGTAATATAGTACCTTTCATGAAACAAGAAGAAGCCATAAACAAACAAGCATGTATTTACTTATTTGGACATACAATTCAATACAAAGATAAACCAAAAGCTGTAGCTATTATTCAAGTGGATAATGGCATGAGTTACTTGGAATGATTGTCTGATATTGTATTTCCCCATTACTCCTATGATTAAATACATAGTAATATTTCACATAAGCTTTACCTAAAACCTCTAAAATAAATTAGAATTCTGTTATTAAAGACAAGGATATAAATGTGGAACTGTGCTATCTAATTTAAACATATAGATGATAGATGATAAATAGATAGACAGATTATGCACTGATCATAGATAAATTATAAATAGTTAGATGGTAAGAAGAAAGAATATTAGGAAGATAAATAGATAACAAACATTCATATATGGCATATATACATGGTAGGTGATAGTGGATTGAAAATACATTCATGTACACAAATATGGATGCCAGATGATAGATGATGAATTGATTGTTTGTAAATAAATAATAGATAATGGCTATATAGATATCTTAGTTTGCTCTCTGTTGCCATGATGAACAGCAAAGACAGCTTGGGGGATTTAGAGAGAAGAAATGGGTGGGAGAAATGTAATTATATTACACTTTCAAAAGTAAACAAAAATATATGTGTGCATCTGTTGATATTGATTGTTCCTACTGACAAACATTTTATAAGGAAAAAAACAACAACTTGAGGAGGAAAGCACTTACGTCAGCTTGCAGGTGAGTCCGCCACTGAAGGAAGCCAAAGCAAGAACTCAAGGCAGGAACTTGGAGGCAGGAACTAAAGCAGAGACCATGGAGGAATACTGCTTACTGTCTTGCTCTGCATGGCTTATTCTGCTTTACTTATACAGCCCAAAACAACCTGCCTAGAGGTGGTACTGTTCACAGTGGGCAGAATTCTCCCATGTTAATCATTATTTTAAAAAAAAAAAGTGCTTTACAGACAGGTCCACAGGGCAATTTGATGGAAACAATTTCTCAACTGAAGTTTTTTCTTCCTTGGTAACTGTATTATCTGTCAAGTTAACAGCACAGTAGTAGACAGATAAATGATAGTTGACAGACATATAGGAAATAGACAAATGGATGAATGATGATAGATTAAAAAATTATTGAAAGACAGATGATGAATATAGAATCATCCAAATCACCAATCTTAAACCAAAAAGAGATCAACAGCCTAAATAGACCTATAACAAGTGAGAAGATGGAGCTAGTAATTAAAAGAACTTCCAACTAAAAATCTTCCAGGCCCTGTTCACAGCAGAATTCTAGCATGGTTTTTGAATGATATTTTCCAGTTAAAGCAGGTAAGAATCACTAGATATGCCGTTGATTCCAAAGTTAAGAGAAGATGCACAAGAGCCTGGAACATTTTATAGAACTAGAAATCAGAAAATCCCCAGAAAAAATATAGGGGGTTGTGGAAAGAGCTGGCAATATGAAAAGTCTTTTAATAACCAAAACTGAATAATTTAAATAAAAATAATGACATCATCTGTTTGATTGAATTTTTTTAGAGACAGGGTTTTTCTGTGTAACTCTGTCCTGGAGCTTGCTCTGTAGACCATACTGGTCTCAAACTCACAGAGTTCTGCCTTCTTCTGGTTCCCAAGTGCTGGGATGAAAGGTGCATGCCACCCACCACTGCCTGCAACAGCATTAGATTTTTAACTCATAGAATAAAATAATTTTACAAGTCCACAAACAAAAGAATCAATAAATATTCAGAGGAAAGGAAAGTACTAGTTAATAAGTATAGACAGTAAATATGACATCACTATAGAAGATAAGATGAACTGGATAAACTAATTAGTGGTGTAAGTTTAGATAGAAGCAGGTTTTAAGTCTCAGAAAGAATTAACTTTTCAAGTGAAGAAACCTGAAAATAACACTGTGAGAATTACTAAATTTGACATTACCAGTAATGAGTCATAACAATATCATGAAGTTCTTGATAGGATATATTGAATACTACAAGTTATTTGTGTTATATTCTCAACAAAAATGCATAAACTCATTACAATCATGAGGGAAAATCAAATTCAACTTGATGGCCATTTGGCAAAATAATTTCTGAGTTCTCTTCAAATGAGGCAAGGTTTTAATGGACAAGAAAGCCCATGGCTAGTCATATTTTAGAATTGAGAAGTAAAAACAGTTAAAATACTTAACTGATACAGAAAAAAAGACACCATATCATGACATGAGTTTAATTAGTATATCAATATTAATTTCTTGGATTTTATAAGTATTGTGTAATACATCATCAGGAGAAGCAGCTAACTATGCAGTCCCAATCGATGTCCATGAGTCTATGTACTTAAATCAGAAGAACAGTAAATTCATATCTAGAATCCAAGCTCTTCTCATGGCCTTCATTCTGTCTTGTTGACCTTGAGCCATCTTTCCAGGGTCACTAATATCCTCCAAGGTAGTTCCTTGGTTCTGTTTTCCTTACCAGAGTCTTCCGTGGAAAATATCAGCCATGTTGCATCCCTTCTTTCTTTAAACTCATCCAGTAGCTCTACTGTCATGGAGGAAAGTCAAAGTCCTATCAAAGGCTTCCATTCCGCAGACTGATGCCATTTGCTACATTTCTTCATTTAAGTCCTTGCTGGCCCGGTGGCCATACCCTAAACTCCGGGTCTTGAGTTAGCTACTCTGTGTTCAGAACCACTTTCATTCCTGCCTCTGTGCAGAATCCCTTCTACTGAAATGTGCCAGGGTGACACTATTCAGCAGTGACACCTGCATCCCTCCTCCCTCCGAATCTCAGCTTTTCCTCCAGGTCTATAAAAATACTTGCCTTCTAGCACATGAACTGGATTATTCACTAGATTTTCTTTCTCCTCTTTTTCTCTCCATTGATGGGCCCCTCCTCTTAGTTTTAGTTCCTGAAAAGAAGGTATTTCTGCTTATTTTCGTTAATGAACCTCTTAAACAGGAACAAGTACTTGATGGTATTCCGTATAAATGATATGAAGTCTTTAATAATCTATCCACTCATATTATGAAAAGAAATGAGAGACTTATGTTTTATGATTAACTATCAACTACATCTTTGCAAAGTGCATATGCACATCTGAGGTTAACATGTGGTTTTCCTTATTTCTTCTTCACAAAAGTGAGAGAACATTCCACCACAATTTTATTTCATGCAATTATTATGAGCTTCTGGGAAATGTTTTGATACCCTCTTAAATCAGTTCTGTTCTGAGCTATATTGCTCAGCTGAACTGATTACTAAACTCAATTAAACTAAGGTTGAATAAACATGAATAACAGTCAAGACATGAACACCAAAACTTAATGTTTGATTTTTTTTTAATTGAGAGTATAGGTCACAGACATTTTTTTCATAAATTTATTTCACCACAAGCTTATATTTACATTTTATCAGTGTCACCAGTCATTGTTTATTTTAGGTTCATTTATTTTCTAAATAAGATCCAAACACAGTTACTATTCCCAACAGATCCACAAAGGTCATTCATGAATGGATTTTTAATTAGTCTTATAGTTTCGAAGCCAATAAATAATAGTCTTTGTGTGCCTTCCCCTGGCAGTGGCCACACATTTGCAGCAGTATAGGCCAAAGTAACTGACAAGTATCTAGACCAGAAGGCTAACTTTTAAGAAAGCTTTGCGCTTTGCTTTCTTTTGAGTGCAATTCCTCTTTTTTTTTTTTTTTTTTTAATGCAAAAGAAGAAATGGGTGTTGGCACTGTCGCCAGCTGACACCCGCTTCTGGCCCGCTACTGAGCTTTTAATCAGGCTTTTGTTTTGTTCTCTGTTTCTGGGCAGTTGCCCCCTTTAACCTTATCAAAACAGTTAAATTTCTCCAAACTGTCACCCACAAGCCGTGTCAGCATCTTAAACACAGCCACAGCTGACATGGCTCAGCAAAGCCACGTTGATCTTTCACCCCCGAAGGCACTCTGTACAGCATACCAGGCCTCGCCACCCAGAACTTGACTTCAGGTTCAGCCCCTTCACCTCTTCATGGGGAAGGAGGCTGCATGGCTCCACAGCAGCATTTAACAACAGTTCCCCCTTTTGAGTATTAACACCTTGGCTCTTCTCTGGGCCTGACAGCTAACTAAAGGGTGAAG
Source organism: Peromyscus eremicus (assembly GCF_949786415.1). Classification (NCBI taxonomy): domain Eukaryota; kingdom Metazoa; phylum Chordata; class Mammalia; order Rodentia; family Cricetidae; genus Peromyscus; species Peromyscus eremicus. The sequence goes on from NC_081435.1 coordinate 6,711,852, forward strand.
TTTGAGGAACGATGCTAAGAGAAACAGAAGAAAGTCCTAGGGGTTGCATGCCCTGCAACCCAAGAATACCACTGCAAACTCCAATGACATGCAGTGATGTCTTGTTTCAAGGCATGCATCCTATCTAACTCTCAATCCCTGATTTTCCAATCCCCTTCATGCTGAGAGAGAGAGAGAGAGAGAGAGAGAGAGAGAGAGAGAGAGAGAGAGAGATCTGGAAGAGATATTCAAATACAATCATTCCTGTAAATCTATGGATTCTGCACCTATGGATCCAATTCACCTTAGCTTTAAAACATTCATTCAAGAAAAAAAATGCATATATATATATATATATATATATATATATATATATATGGCCCAAATATTATAAGGCAATGTTGGTATAATATTTACATGGTAATAGGTATTTTAAGGCATGTAGAGATGATCTAAAGTATAGAAGAAGCTAGGTTGTAGTTATAAACATGTACTATATTGTTTTTTGTTTTTGTTTGTTTTTTGTTTTGTTTTATTTTTTATTGTTTTGTATAAAGGATTTGAGTAACTCTGGGTTTGAGTTCCCTAAAAGAATCCTAGTAGCAATTCCTCATGGATGCTGAGTTCCTAGGCATTCCCATTTCAAACAGAGTTATAGAATGTAAAAGTCTAAGTGAAGTCTTGGTTACTGGAGGAGAATCTACAATCACTAATTAATAAACCATTCTAGTCCCTAAAAACAATCTATAAATTGTCCTTATACCTACAGATAAGTGTAGCCTTCACTGCTCACTGAGGAAACTTTTCTTTGCAATGCAAGGAGACTACTACAGAAAACCACAACCAATCAAAATGTAAGGTTGTGGAGCCCAGTCCTAATGGATACATCTACAAAATACGCCTGCAAGTTCAGGCTCACGGAATATTGCAGAAGTAGTGCGAGGGTGGGGTGGGGGTTGTAAAAGCCACAGAATCAGGGAGTCTGCTGTGAGATTGTGTATCTTAGTAACACCAGAAGCTATATCCATAAAGTCTTACCAACATGACGGCCCAAATGTGAGCTGAAGAAGGATGAGAATAATGAACATGCCAAACTGAACATAGAAACGCTCATGAGGCCTTAACCCTACACAACAAATTGCAGACAACTGAGGACAGCTAGAAAAAGGAGAGATAGCCTTTCTCTAACAATTCATAGAAACCAAAAAAAATCGAGGCCATCAGTTTGAAGGAGAATGGGCATTGGATAGAGGAAAGGGAAGGGAGAAATACAATCAAATTATAATCTCAAAATTTTTTGTCTGTAGGAAAGTGACTTGGATCTACTGCTTCTAAACAAGGTCTTTTAAAAGAATACCTTGATAGTCTGGTCTCTTTAACTTAATCAATGATTAGAAAATGACCAAATGCATGTGAACATAAGTAGCTTCATGACAGTTATCAGTGGTAGGATGCAAGTCCTATGACAAGCTGCTGGAGAGCTAATAAGAACTAAAGAACTATTTGTGCCCCATCATTGACAAGCATCATATTACTGGATTGTAATGCTTCCATTATCTGAGTCTAGAAACACCACAGGGATAGCAAAGGTTACCATACCTGTTTGCTGGGCTAGAACATTATGGCCATCTGACAGGGTCCAGAGAAGCACAGATTAAGTCCTTATGGTTTGGGTGACAGACCTCAACAATGGATGCATCCTCATGTGTCTTTCACTCTAAGGTTATCTCAATCTTGCTTGCCACCTACCTACGCAACACTTTATCTTTGATTTTCCAGATGCATGAGTTTGAAGACAATAGGTTTCTATTTCAATAAACAATCGCCCTTAAAAGTCACATCTATAAGTAAATTGTCCCATACTGAATAGATAGCTCAGTCAGTAAATTGCTTGTCATACAAGCATAAGGATCCAAGCTCCATCTCCAACACCCATAGGAAAAGCTGAGCATGGTGGTGTGTGCTTCTAATCACAGACCTGGGGAGGCAGATGCTGGTGGACCCATGGAATTCATTGGCCAAACAACCTAGCCCGACCTGAGAGCCCCAGGTCCCAGAGAGAGATTTATCTCAAGCAAAACACAAGGGTTCCTCAGAAACAACACTATGGTTGACCTCTAAAATACACACACACACACACACACACACACACACACACACACACACACAGATACACACAATCTCTCCCTCTCATAATAACTCATGCACACACAAAGCCATTCCATGACCTTTGCATGATGTAGTTTATCTCTAAGTTGTTTTTCACTCTGCTGTCATAGACAGTAAAATCTTACTTTGAAATGATTTCTTTACTAGTTTCCCAGTACTTTGTATAAACACATTCTTTTGCATTAACTGCATCATATAATCTGTACAGTTTAATTAACACTCCTATAAGCCCTTCAATACAACTGGAACTGCTGGAATTCTCTCATTATTTGCAATACCTCCTGTTTGTGTCAGGTTGCAGTCTCGCAGGAATTACAGAAACAATAAGGTACTTCTTGCTCTCAGAGTGTGGCCAGAATGTAGAGGCAATAAACAACTAGAAAGAAATGCCATGTGCTAATTACTCTGTTGGTGAAATCAGGATGATGCATTTTCAAGGATTGGGCACAATACATCTCTACTCTTCAAAAATCATAATGTTCAACCATTGCATGAATGCTCAAAGGTCAGGAGCTTACAAGCATATCCTGTAAGACAGTGATGGAGATGACCTTCAATAGCCTTATTTGTTCACAATTACACTGCTGAAAACAGCTGAATCTCACAAATCAAAGGGAGACTCATGAAGTACATTTTTTAAAGGACCAGTACTAAAACAAATTGAATAGATGAAGACCAATGTCCACTAAGTACTCTGTCTAGAAGTCTCTGAAATTGCCAAAGCATCGAATTTTAACTGCTGATTTTACTGGCAGTGACACTTCCCTTCAGGGATATTAATCTGATTTCATTTTCATTTTACAGTCTGACTGCAGTTACTATTCTCTCACAGCAGATAACTAACTATCATGGGACATTAGGCAGTGTTTTTCCTGGTTTCCTTTTAGAATTTGCTAGTATGTTCCATATGCTTCTTTTTGTTGTTTTTCAATAGAACTTTTAAAGATATTTCAGCAAAACACAAGCTTTGTTATGTGAGGTTTATGAGAAATTTTCCTCAACAGCTGGCCAACTTTATTTATAGCAGGAACCAGTCATTCAGTGTACTTTCTAAGCAGTTCACATTTCTTACATCACTTCTTTAAGAAACTTGTAATGATTGCTTTCTTGATGTATTCTCTGCAAAGAATCATAGGGACCTCCAGAATTTTCATGTAATATTTATGTGGAAGGAGTGGTTCATCTCAGCCTCTAAAAGGCCTCTCCAAAAGCAAAACTCTACCTCACTGGAACAAAACAAAGGGATTCTTCAATAGCCTCTGAATGCTTGTGACTGAGGAGATGAGTGGAGAAATCTCTCTTTTTCATGTTTAACATCTTAGATACTAATAAGGTGCCCAATGAAATCAAAAGCAGAGAAGGAAGGTGACTGGCCAGTAAGGAGCCCATGGTAGTTATATCCTAGAATGAAGAAAGTCTTGATCACAGAAATGAAAGAGTCTGTTATTACCAGGAATTGAGAAAGCCATGGAAGTATCTTTAAATGGCCACAGATGATTGAACCAAAGATGATTTTGAGGGTTCATTTCCAGACTTGAACACATATAATCCTGAACTCAGCACCTCTTTGCAAGCATAGATCTTCTTCTTTCTCCTCCTCTTTCTTACACTCTTCCCATCTTAGGCATCGAAGGTCCATATCTTCTAAAGTGGCCTTTATTAACAAATTTTTACTTGGTCACTCTTACTTTAGTCCTCTCACCTTTTAGCATGCTGACATAATCCAGTGGGAAATTATAGCCAAGAGTTTTCCTGGTTCCACCCAGCTCACAGCTACTCAGACCCAAATAAACACACGGACACTTATATTAGTTAAAACTGTTTGGCCTAATGGCTCAGGGTTCTTGCTAGCTAGATCTTACACTTAAATTAACCCACAATTCTTATTTATGGTTAGCCACTTCACTTGGTACCTTTTCCCAGTTCTGCCTTCACATCTTGCTTCTCATGGCAGTGGCGGCTGGCAGCGTCTCCTGATTCAGCCTTTCACTTCCCAGAATTCTCCTCTCTGCTTATCCTGCCTACACTATACTTCCTGCTTGGCTACTGGCCAATCAGTATTTTATTTATCAATCAATCAGAGCAACACATTTCACAGCATACAGAAAGACATCCCCAGCAGGAAATGTGTTAATCTCAGTAGATCAATGCATGCTAGTGGTTGGATGGGATTTCAAGTTGTGTGATTCACTATGCTCTTCAGCCAAAGATGCTGGAAAATTTGAGATTAGATAACTAAAGCATGAATAGGAAATAGGCACATATTAATTAGGAGGATAATCAAGCATCATTGCATGTTTCTGTTTTCACATATGCTTTTTTCAGATCTTCATAAAAAGAATCCTTTTTCCAATGGTGGAAAATAAGACTTTCTTTGCTGAAAATAGTAGATTATTAAATTTTGATAACTTCCAGAAGACTGCAATATAGAGACTTATAATTATTAAGTGTTTCCTTTATTGTCTAACTCCAATCTATAATATGAAAGATAGTATATAATGATATATAAGAATGTCATAATTTTAGATATATTAGTAAAAATAAATAATACGGATTTCTTCTTACACATTTTTAACAATGCTAGTGATTTAACCTGCCATTTCCAACCTTCATTTAATATAATATAAACATTTCTAGGGCAGAATCTAAAATCAGTATTTTCTTGGACTCCATATATTAAAGAGCAGAAGAAGACACTGTATGATGATATTAAAAGTAACTAGGATGATTAGCATTATGTCATGCATCTGAGATATCCACTCCTCCCCTTACTACAAACTTGAAACTACTTAGTTCTGAAAAATAATCCCTGTTCTAGAACTCAGCAGATCAAACTTTCATAGAGTAGTCAACAATATTAGTCTGCTCCCCAGACTTACATTTCTTGTAAAACCTGATCCTTATGGTTTACATATCAGGCTTGAATTTCTCTTGTTTATCTCCATCTTCTGTATATAAACACACACACACACACACACACACACACACACACACACACACACACACCCCCCAAATCTAAAGTCCTTGGCTTTGTTCCATGCATCTCTGCTCATAGAACAGCTATGCAAAGAACAATCAGTGAACTGAACGTCAGAAAACACACATTTACATCTTAGACCTTCCTTCTATCATCAGCAGAATCTTCTGGTAACATTCATTGATATTTATTGTATCAGACACTATTCTTACCACTTCTCATTCATTAATTCATTTTTTGAAATATCAGTATGACATGAACATTATTACTACTTTCCCCATTTCTCTTCTACAGAGTCTTTAGCACTGACATGTTAGCACCTGTGCTCAGGTGGGCTAGTAACAGAATTACAGCAACTGACAACTAATTAATTCTCTTTGAACTTCCTTCTTCTTCAGTGAGCTGGTGATAAGGATGATTTTCTTATAAAGTTATGCCTGGATGACTCAAGAAAATGTGTACAAAAATTTCAAACTACATAAAGCTCTATAAAAGAGGTTGTAGGAATGTAGTTCCATAGCCTAATACGCATGAAGACTTGGGTTCAGTCCCAAGAAAAGCATACAACTGTTCTCCAATGGTGCAAGCTCGCAATCTCAGCACTCAGGAGAGGAGGGCAAGAGGATCAGGAATTCAAAATCATCCTTCGCTGTATAGTGAGTATGAGATCTGCCTGTGATACATGAGACACCATGTTAAGAAAAAGCTCTATAAAATAAAAACATAATCGCTACTGAGTAACACTTTGAAGGCCCACCTTGTCTGATCTTAGAAAACCTGCATGGATCTAAGCCAAGTCTATTTTACAATTTCTTCTTTTATCTTAGATGTCTTTTTTTTGCAGGTTCATGTATATTTACTTTACAAACATGAGCCACCCCAGTCAAGTCCAAGTCCCTGGAGCCATGCTGGACATAGCAAAGCATCACATCTAGAAATTGATTTTTTGGATGTAGGATACTCCATATTACTGTTTTTTTTAAACTCTGTGTTTATGGCACACCTAATATCTTGTACATGAGCAGGGTAGATTTTCCCAATCACTCCTCATTTTCATTTTTTTTACTGCAGATTTGTTTGCAAACTATACTTTATGACTTTGAGCCTCTTCTTTAAGACTATCTTTTAGAGAAATAAATGCACAAAAACTTGGACACGAAGGGAATCTTTTTCTTCCTGTAATAGAAGAAAAACTCCATTATCTCTCACAGCAAGGCTGCCGTGGTGTTGCAGCCCTTGTTCACACGCTGCCTTGAATGATTATATTGGGACATCTGGGATAGCCAAATTAGCAGCAGGCGGAATGTGTCTGCATGACTCTGCTTTGAGGCACAGCATCTCTTCCTGGGGTGAACCTTGAGGGAGACAGAGCGCAAAGTCATCTCAGAAGTTTCTTTCTGATTTTGCCTGCCAGCATTCTTTCATTGTCAAATTGCACAATTTTGTATGAACATGTGAACAAAGAAATAGATCCAAAAGTATTGATTTATGGGAAAGTATGCAAGTATTAGGAGCATGTTTAGAAGTAGTGTCCAAAGTTTCTGCCTTCAATTCCTATTTTGAATAGTATACCAATGATATTAAAAGCTTAACAAATATTTAAACATCTCAACTTGTGCAGCACGACCCTTGCTCAAAGAGACTTTACATGCTATCTTTTAAATACAATATATTAAGTTATTCTTTGAGCATTCACATATGGACACTATATATTTTGATCATATTCACCCTCTATTCTCTTCCTTCAATCCCCAAGCTCCTCTCCCAACTTTACACACTCTTTTTTGCTCATCTTTTAAAAATATCCCACTGCATCATATTAGTGCTGCCCATATGCACAAAGGTGATAGACCAGCCATGGCAGCATCATAAAACTACTAGGGACCAAACTCCTAAAGGAAACTGCTTTGTCCTTCCCAAGTAGTTATCATCTCCCAGGATTTCATCAGCTAGGAGTGGGAGCTTATCTGCCCATCTCTATTGGAATGTTGACTGTCTTGATTTTGTACAGGATTCCTACAGGCATCTAAACTTGCTATGAGTTCCTGGGTGCAATGGTTCTGTCATTTCCAGATGACACAGTTTCAAAGCATCACTTCTACTTTCTGGGCTTTAAGTCTTTACAGCCTCCTCTTGCATATTGTTACACCTTATGAGGGGCATGCATTCCATATTTCAAAGAATATATAAATATGTGAAAAATTATAACTCCTTGACACAGTATCAACAGGTCAAAAGAAAGGGTTGTCATAAATACTTATGGTTTATACATTATTTGGTGTTCAGTTTAAAACAGTGAAACCACTGAAGAAAACAATGTAGATGACCCTTCAAATTAACAAAAAAATTTAATCCCATTCCTGATTGTTTACCTAAAACAATTGAAATCTAGGTATCAAAGAAGATTCAGTGCAGCACTATTCATAGAATCAACACTTGAAGATAATCTAAATCTAAATGTCCACCAAGAGATACATGTATAGAGAAAATGTTTTTTAGATATGCAATTGGTTAATATTCAGCTATTAAAAAGGAAATTCTGTAACATGGGGCAACATTAATGAGCCTCAAAAAGATTGAGGTGAGTAAAATGTGTCGTTCATGGAGAATACAAATACTGCAGAATTCCACTTGTCTTTAATATCTAAAATTGCCAAATTCAAAGAAATAAGGACTATTATAGTGGGCTATGGGATAAAGTATTATTTCATTAATTAATTTTTTATATTTATTTATTTTTGTTTTGTTTTACATCCTGAGCAGAGTTTCCCCTCCCTCCTCTACTCCCAGATCCTCCTCCACCCCCACTCCCCAATCTACTCTTCCTTCTTTTATCTTCAGAAAAGGGTGGGTCTCCCAGTGGTATCAGCCAGCCATGGTATATCAAGTTGCAATGAGACTAGGCACCTCCTGTTCTGTTAAGGCTGGCTGAGGCAACCAGGTGGGAGGAAAGGATCCCAAAAGCAGGCAACAAAGTCAAAGATAGTCCCTGGTCTCACAGCTAGGAGTCCCATAAGAAGACCAAGCTACACAACTGTCATACACATGCAGAGGGACTATGTCAGCCCCATGCAGCTCCCTGATTTTTGATTCAGTCTCTGTGAGCCCAGGTTAGCTGATTCTGTGGGTTTTCTCCTGATGTCCTTGACTCCTCTGGCTCCTACAATCCTTCCTCACCTTCTTCCACAGGATTCCCCAGGCTCCGCCTAATGCGTTGCTGTGGGTCTCCACACCTGTTTCCATCAATTGCTGATTGAAGCCTCTCTGATGACCACTGGGCTAGGCATTATCTATGAATATAGTAGAATATCACTAGGAATCATTTTATTGACTTTTATTGCCAGTCATGTTTGGTTCTATCCTAGGTCTCTGGGCTATCTTGCCTCTGGATCCTGGCCCTCCAGGCAGTGTCAGGGGTGAGCTCCCTCTCATGGCATGGTTCTGAAACTGGACCAGTTATTCATTGGTCACTCTCACAATTTCTGCTACATTTACCCAAGCACATCTCATAGGCAGGAAACCTCACAAAGACTCAACAAAAAAGAAAATTATAGACCAGTATCCCTCATGAACATTGATGGAAAAATACTCAATAAAATACTCACAAACCAAACCTAAGAATATTACAAAAAGATAAAATAAAGTGGGCTTCTTCCCAGAGATGAAAGGATGCAGGGATGGTTCAATGTATAAAATTCTATCAATGTAATCCTCCATATAAACGAACTTAAAGAAAATAACCACATGATCATCTCATTAGATGCTGAAAAAGCCTTTGGTGGTGCACACCTTTAGTCCCAGCTCTCAGGAGGCAGAGCCAGGAGGATCTCTGTGAGTTTGAGGCCAGCCTGGGCTACCAAGTGAGTTCCAGGAAAGGTGTAAAGCTACACAGAGAAACTCTCTCTCAAAAAACCAAAAAAAAAAAATCAACACCCCTTCATGATAAAAGTCTTGGAAAGATCCGGGTTACAAAGGACATACCTAAGCATAATAAAGGCAATATATAGCAAACCAATAGCCAACATCAAATTAAATAGAGAGAAACTCAAAGCGAGTACACTGAAATCAGGAACAAGACAAGGTTATCTACTCTCTCCATATCTATTCAATATAGGTTTGAACTAAAGGAGGTCAAAGGGATACAAATTCGAAAGGAAAAAGTCAAACTTGTGCTATTTGCAGATGATATGATAGTATACATAAGCGACCTCCAAAATTCTGCCAGAGAACTCCTAAAGCTGATAAATACCTTCAGTAAAGTGGTTGGATACAAAATTAACTAAAAAAAAAATCAGTAGCATTCCTATATACAAACAATAAATGAGCTAAGAAATCAGGGAAACAACACCCTTCACAATAGCTACATATAATATATAATATCTTGCAGTAACTCTAACCAACCAAGGGAAAGACCTGTATGACAAAAACTTCAAGTCTTTGAAGAAAGCAATTAGTGAAGATATCAGAAAACAGAAAGATCTCACATTCTCATGAATCAGTAGGATAAATAAAGTAAAAATGGCCATCTTACCAAAAGCAGTATACAGATTCAATGCAATCCCCATCAAAATTTGAACACAATTATTTACAGACCTTGAAAAAAACAATACTTAACTTCATATGGAAAAACAAAAACCCAGGATAGCTAAAACAATCCTGTACAATAAAAGAACTTCTGAAGGTACCATCACCTCTGATTTCAAGTTCTACTACAGAGCAATAATAATAAAAACCACATGGCATTGGCATAAAAACAGACAGGTTGATCAAACGAATTTAATTAAAGGCCCAGAAATAAATACATAGACCTATGGACACCTAATTTTTTTTTATGAAGAAGCCAAAATTATACAATGGAAAAAAGAAAGCATCTTCAACAAGTGGTGCTAGTCTTATTGGATGTTGGCATATTGAAGAATGTAAATACACCATATCTATCATCCTGCACAAAACTCCAGTTCAAGTGGATCAAAGACCTCAACATAAAACCAGATACACTGAACGTGATAGTGAGAAGTAGTCTTGAACTCATTGGCACAGGAGACAACCTATTAAATAGAATACCAATAGCTCAGGCTTTAAGATCAACAATTAACAAATGGGACCTCATGAAACCGGAAAGCTTCGGTAAGGCAAAGCACACTGTCAATCAGACAAAACAGCAGGCTACAGAATGGGAAATGAATTTTACTGACTCCACTTCTGGTAGAGTACTAATATCCAAAATATATAAAAAACTCAAAAAATTATGTATCAAAAAAAGCAAATAATACAATTTAAAACTGGGAGACAGATCTAAACAGAGAATTCTCAATGGAGGAATCTCAAATGGCTGAGAAACATTTAAATAAATGTTTAACATCCTTATCCATCAGGGAAATAAAATAAAAGCAATTCTGAGATTCCATCTTAGAACTATCAGAATGGCTAAGATCAAAACCACAAGTGACAGCTCAGGCTGGCAAGGATGTAGAGCAAGGGGAACACTCCTCCATTACTGGTGGGAGTGCAAACTTGTGTAGCCACTTTGGAAATCAATATGATGGTTTCTCAAAAAATTGGGAGTAAATCTACCTTAAGACTCAACTATACCGCTCCTGGGCATACACCCAAAGGATGCTTCACCATACCACAAGGACATTTGTTCAACTATGTTTATAGCAGCTTTAATTTTAATAGCCAGAAGGTGGAAAAAACCTAGATGTCCCTCAACCAAAGAATGGATAAAGAAAATGTGGTACATTTACACAATTGGGTATTTATTCAGCTGTTAAAAATAATGACATCGTGAAAGTTACTAACAAATAGATGGGACTAGAAAAGATCACCCTGAGTGAGGTAACCCAAACCCAGAAAGGCAAACATGGTATGTATTCACTTTCAGGTGGCTATTATCCATAAATAAATGATGGCTTATGCTACAATTTACATATCCAAAGAAGCTAAGTAACAAGGAGGGCTCAAGGAGAGTATACATGAGTTTCACTGTGAAGAGGAAATAGAACAGATATCAAAGATGGATGGAGGAGGGGGCTAGAAAGAGGGTGGGGATGAGAACAGGAGGCATCAGGTAGCGGGTGGATGGAGGGAAAGAGTACTGGGGGAGACAACCACAATTGGGGGCCATCTCTGGGAAGAGTTAGAATCCTAGTGCAATGGAAACTCTCAGGAATCTATGAGAGTGACCTTCGCTAAGACTCTTAACAATAGGAGATACAGAGCCTGAATGAGCCGTCTCCTGTAACTAGGCAAGATTTCCAGTGGAGGGATTGGGACACTAACCTAGCCACAAAACCTTCAGCTTACAGTTTGTCCTGCCTACTAGGATTAAAGCATTATTAATTAACAGACACAAAGCTCCATCTAAGCGGGAGGAATGAGTTCTAGTCAGATTTGTATAACTTTGTACCTACAACCAGTTGCACTTGTAACGTATATCCAAAAATTTTTAGAAAGTAGATATTACATGAAGTCTTACCACAATAAAAAAAGGAAATGAGGAAGACAGAAAGAAAGCAACAAAGCAAACTTATTTCCCTGCGTTTATCAGATTTTCCATCCCAGTGATAGAAACACCTGGTGCAGACAACTTAAGGGAGGAAGGATTTAATTCCACCTAGATTTCAGAGGCTCAGTCCATGGTTGTGGATTGAACTTATGTTTTTAGGAGGAATGTCATGGTTATGGGAGAATTGAAAGAAGAGGTTCCCTAACTCATGAAAGCTGGAGAGCAGAGATAGGAGCATAGAAAGGGCCAGAACAAGACATAGCCCCAGTGACTACTTCCTCTAACTAGTCGTATGTACAAAGTTTTACCACTTCCAGACAGTGCCATCATATTATTAAACCATCAGAGGACTGATCCATTGGCTGAGGCTGTAATCCCAGCCTCTAGTTCCCTTCCCAAAGCCCATCAGCTCACAATGCAGTGTGCAATACATAAGCCTGTAGTGGACAGTTCACACTCAAACCAGAACTGTCCTAAACACTGTGTGTTAAACTATCACAGAATAATAGTGGATACACTGGAGTGTGACATTGTACTAGTGAAAGATTTCTATAACAGAATTATAAGTTATAGATATATATCATGAGTTCTGTGAATTTAGATGAGGTCCTGGATCCTAGAAAGGAACCTCTGTAAGATAGAGTAATTGTGCTTTGTACACTTATTATTGACTAAGTAATGATAAGCAGAGAGGGAGGAAGGAAGGAAAGGAGGTAAAGGTAAGACTCTAATGGTGAGGTGGTATTGAATAACTAAATAACTATCTAAACAATCTGAGTAGTTTTGCCTCCGGATTTGTTAAATTATCATTAATCAGTCTCTAATCTTTAATGTACTTGGGTCAGATGTATAGGAAAATAGTCACATTCACACTGACACATAACTGCATTGAATGGATTTATTCTCCTGGAACCTTTACACATTTATCGGACTTGTCTATCATGAAAATGGAATTTAATCCTCCACCTGTCCCAACATAGAGACATGACCAGTCTTTCAAATTGCTAGATATCAATGTTCATGTCCAAAACTTCTATATAATCTGAATGTAGTTCCATTGTATAATCATACTTACAAAGAAGGAGTAGTTGTGGTGTGGTGTGTATAATTTTGTATACTAACACAGCACACTGAAATTTACCACGTATTCTCCTAAGTATAACCAGAACTAAACTGATATGTTTGCAAATCTATCAGTATCTCATGGTCATGGAACAGCTGACTTAAAATTCCATGGAAAATTGCAGACCATATTGTTAACAATCATAAAATTATTTTCTTGACATTATTCATTAATTGATATCCGTATATCATGAACGTTAGTTAGTGTTTTATTTACAGTTTATCCCCCTAACCCAGATCTTTACATTTAAAAATAAAGCTATTAAATAATACTTTGTGAAATAATCAAGATAACCCCAATATAGTGAGTCCATTATGTCAGAGATATAAGCAAATATATGTGTGTCTTTCCATAATGTCAGAATTAACTGAATAACAATAAATTCACAAGATATGGTTATTTTAATGGGAAAAATCTCCAGATACTTCCACTCTCCCTGATAGCCCTGACCAAGGCAAATAAATGTTCTTGTTATGTATAATCTTTATTACTGATGTTAACTCTCAGATCACATATTACACATCACAATAAATGTACCTGTGCTGCATGTATGGATATATGTAGGTTATGGAATGGCTGCAAAGGATGAAATAGCTAATGAGTTTGAAAGTGCTCTGGAAAGCAAAAATGTGGGAAACTGTTTGGGATGCAAGAATCTCTGTATTGATTTGAGAATGAACCAAATGGGGGGCCAGAGAAGAAGCAAGAGATGTTGCAGAGCTTGCAAGTCAGGTCACTGCAGTTAACAGTTTGAGAAGGAAGCTTCAGAACTGACCCTGGCTACAGAGGCTAAAGGGTAGTGCTGGTCCCAGGCAGACAAAGAAGTGAGTGGATGGATGGATGGATGGATGGATGGATGGATGGATGGATGGATGGAGGGAGGGATGGAGGGATGGATGGATGGATGGATGGACAGCAGTTCCAGATGAGTGAACAAGAAGAAGAGAAGAAAGAAGATAAGCACAACTTATCTTTAGTGAGGACCAAGATGAACCGAAGCCACTGGGACAGTCTGGATGTCTCTGCTTGCTGGTCCTTGAGACACAGACTGGGCTGTCAGATGAAAGATTAGTAGGCTGTGATCACCACAGCTTTAGGTGTTCTCCTCTTACTAAGGCCCAGATTAAATCTTTTCCTCAACCTGATACATCTGTTAATTTCTTAGAGCTGGTTTCCATGACATCACTTTAATATGATCAACTGCCCCTATGGCCTCAATTCTTCTCAATAAATTATAGAATGTATTGAATGACACACTTCCAATCCCCGGGAATAAGCAGTTCATCAGTCTTTGCTGTATGGGCGGTGCTGGACAAAGGGTACCACCATTCGCTTGTTCACACAGGTGCACAGCCAATCTCCACCTTTTAAAACAAGGTCTAAATCTACCTGGAAATGGAGTATCTTGTGGCATGACACAGCATGAAAATAATCACTGTGTTAGACAATACAGAGTAACCTGGAGCAAGACACGGCCTGGTCTCAGCACCAGATCTGCCATAGGCAAACACCACAGAGTCTGACATCAATGAGACTGTGACCACTGGGTTAGAGAATGCACCTGTATATAAGTGATAAGGAAACAAAAGGAGATGCACAGGTGTGTGGTACTGATGGCAACACTTCTAATTATTACTTTAAACAACTTGTTAATTACCTATTTAGTCTCTCTCTCTCTCTCTCTCTCTCTCTCTCTCTCTCTCTCTCTCTTTCTCTGTGTGTGTGTGTGTGCATGTGTGTGTGTGTGTGTGTGTGTGTGTGTGTGTGTGTGTGTGTTTGAACTGTGCTGTGCAGAAATCAAAGGACAACTTGTAACTTTGGGAGCTGGTTCTTTCCTTCTGCTGTGTAGACACTAGGAATTGAACTCAGGTCCTCGGGCTCATCAAGCTTGGCACCAAACATCTTCTACCACAAAGACATTTTGCCAGCCATAATTTTCCTTTCTTAATTGGTTGCTCTCTTTTTGTATTTTGATGAACTAATGTCCCCATTTCTGGTTCAGAAATAAACTGTTAGATCTCTGCACACCAATTCTCCTAGTGTTCTCCTCTACACTTACTCATGCTTCCCGTGGTACATGGAATAAACCCCATGAATCTGTGGCTATTCATAACTGCCTTTCTGGCCACTGGACAAAACACGCAACTCTAAGCAGCAGTTACTAAGTTGGTCATGGGAAGCAGCTGCCAAAATGGATTTAGTTCAAACTAGAGAGTCCATCAATTAAAACCACCTTCCAAATGCGTCAATGCCCAATAACTGGTAACTAGTCCTCGCTTAATTTAAGTTTTCATTGTTTTAGCTTCACAGTACGCAATCTAGTTATGGGCTGTGGACAGACATGTAAAGTTGTGACACACAACAGGATGGAAACATCTAATTATTTTTTATAAATATTTAATACAGAGAAGCCAGACTTTGCCTGAGAATTGCAAGCTTTGTAAATTACCATGGCAACAATTAGTGTGTTATTCTATGTACAGATACTAAAGAGGAGTTTGGGACTTTTGCATTGATGGAGCGAGCAGTTTTAATCAGTGAAATGGATATTAAAGTGACTCTTGAAAATAAGAATATATCTAATTTTATTAGTAATGTGTTTCTCCCACTTGCTTGCATTAGAATTATTGTGTTCTCATGAAAATGTAATTTATCATGTACCTACATTTACATGGTACAATAAGCAAATATAGTTTTCTTAAGTACAATCATAAAAGCACAGTATTTCCTTTGTAAATTATATCAATAGAGTTAAATTAGCCTAAGAAGTTACACTGACAATGGATAAGATAAATGGGAATATATTATCCATGAATGAATATACACTTTTACATAATAGCATGAGCCTTTATTGAAATTTATTAAATAGATTAAGAATTGTCAAATTGTGTTCCTTTACTATAAAAACATTATTTATCAACACTATAATAACCATTCATTCAGTGGATATTTAAAGAGCTTACGCACTGGTGTAGGTGTTAGGAACTGTATCATGAGCTAGAAGATGGGGTTCCTGTTTGTTCTGCATATTAAAACTTACTGGAGGAGATGGACAAGATACATAAGTAAATTTTACTTTAATATAATCTGAAAAAATAATTAGTTTCTGAGCTAACTCTAGTAGCTCAGTCTCAGCTGTTTGGGGAATGTTGTATTCAGCGTGTCACAACTGTTGTTCCATCAGGAAGTTTACAGATGGTGTCTCCAAGGAAACAGAAGTTGAGTAGAACTCTCAGAAGACATGTGAAAGTTTCTGTAAATGATACAGAGGATGTAACAAATAGGAGAAAGGATTTTGGAAGGGAGTATCGAGTATCATGAAGCCACCTGGACAATGAGGAGAAACTAGTTCAAAAGCTAGGGAACACCTAAGTCCAAAGGTGCTGGGATTATGGATGTGACTAGAGATTTTAAGGATCACTCACTGGTAATAAGAGTAATTTCCTCACAAGATAGCCATTTTGGAAACCTCAGAAATTATGAGGGGACATTTAACTATGATCAAGACCTTGGAAGGAGCAGATCATTCTGGGCTATCAAGGTGAGCTCCATCTAATTATAGACGATGGTAACCTCAAGGAACATTCTGTGACTCTGATCATTGAGAAGAGAAATATGGACAGAAGCTGTCATCAGACTGAGGTTATACTGCTGACTTTGGAGACACAACAAACCACGGAAGTGTTTGCACTCTAGAAACAGGAAAGGACAAACACACTGATTCCCTCATAGAAGGCCCAAAGAGTAAAAGAGTGTTGAGATATTGTGGATACCTTGAATATAACCCAATAAGACCTTTGCTAGATGTCAATATGGCAATATAAGAAAATTAATTTGTAATGTTTTCAATGACTTGGGTTGTGGTAATTGTTATAGCATGAATTGAAACTAATACAGTGATTTGAGCTGGGGAGTAAGAAATGTGCATGTGTTAAATGTGATCTGTTCTGCAGTGATGTGGAACAATCATGACAGAGGCAGGATGGTGACATGGAGAACACTCAAAGAGCCACTGTGGAGATCACCTGTGGCCACTGTAGAGCTCGCCCTCTGTCATTTTAGGGGTCATGTACAGTCATTGTGGAGGTCATCTGCAGCCATTGTGAAGATGATGTACAGAAGGGAACCAAAAAAAATGGGTGTGATAAGTGGGAATATCACTAGCGTAATGTAGGTCTAAAATCAACATGAATAAGTTTTCAAAGCCACAGGATTGGACGAATCTATTTTAATGCACAGTCCAATATGGCACCAACCAGCTGAATGAACCATAAATTAAAATTAGCGAAATTAAATATTCACTTTCTAAAGCATAGTAATCTCCCAGAAAGGCTCAATAGGCATATGTGATAATGTACTGTATGTTGGATGCTACTAAGAACAATGCCTTCAACATATAAAATTATGTTGGACTGGAATAATAGGGAGAAAAACGGCATAAAAGAAAAACATGGGAAGGATTGAAAATGGATCAGCTGTCAGAATGGGAGAAAAGGAGCCAGCAAATTAGACTGAGGGTGCTTAGTGTTTGTCCTTTTCAAGACTCAGAAGGATCAAAACACAAAGATGTAACTCAAAAATGTGTCTACCTGTGTTTAGCATTAACTCACCAGCATGGACTTAGCTATTGAATCAGCTAATAGCTATTGTATTGAGTGTTTCTTGGGTTTTGGTTAATGATAAGTCCTTCTGAGATTGGAACCTTGGCTCTGAGGGACACAGCAAAGAATCATCTTAGTGAGCAAAGAGGGGCTGCAGCACTAGAGAAGAGGATTGTGTCATCATAATTACGTACCACGCCACCTTTGAATGGGAGGCAACAGAGTAGAGAACAGAAAAGGCCTGGAGAGAAGAGGCGAGACGTGGGGCAGAAGAGGAGAGGCCTGGGGAGAGAAGAGGGTAGGCCTGAGGAGAGAAAAGGGGTGGCCTGAGGAGAAACAACTTGAGAAACAGAAGCAGCTCATGGCCATTCCCAGACTCACTCAGAGAAGCTCAAATTAAAGTTTTCTCTTTTCACTTTCTGCTTGTGGGAGAACTGCCATTTCTATCACTAATAAATGAGAACTGGCAGAGGATTTGTCAAACGTCTACTTGTCCTCAGCAGCAGAAAAGCACTCAGTGTCTTAGAAGGAGCTGGCCTCTGACGCTGCGCTGTTCGATGGTTTTGATGTGTGCATGTAAAGGCCAGAAAAGGGCAAGAATCTTACAAGGGGTCAGCTCTTAGGTGAGAGACTAATGGGGCGGAAAACCGGGAAGACAGCTTTAAGAGGTGGGGTTACTAAGAAGGGTAGAAAGAAAAAGTGGTAAGGGGGCAGCTCCTCCTGTTTGTGACAGTATGATACCTTTCACCCTATTAGTGTTTCCCTAGTTCACTTAATTCTTTGAAGTAGGTTTCTTTTTGTCTGAGATAATGTCCACAAGTAGACCCACTTTCTCTTCACATAGGTGTTACCCAGCTGACATTAAATGAAGTATATTGGAAAAAAAAATGGGTAAAATCACCTCAGAACACAAAATTTATAAAGAAAAGAGAAAGAAGAGAAGTGGGGCAGCCGGCAGCCCTTATTCATTCAACACACGTTTGCTGAGCACTTACTCTGTCAAGCCTTCCCTTGGTGTGAGGAACACAAGAACCTTACAAGGCTGAATTCTTTCTCAGGAAACTCTCATTCCTGACAACATAGGTTTCTGGTGCAAACCCCGGTGACTTCTCTGCCTTGCATTCTTAAAAACAGCAAAACTTAAAACCAAAGAGCAGCAGCTTTACCTGTCCAATTCTGTCAATAAGAACCTGACAGCAACTCCACATGATTTATAGGAACACATTCGTGGGTTAGAGCTCAGAACTGGGCCAACTCCCTATATCTTCAGCTAGGTTTGTGCCACCAGTTCCACAATAACGTGTGAGATGCTCCTCTGCTCAAGTCAAGGTCCAGTTATTAACTCATCAGCAAAATGTCAGCAATGCTATTCCCACTCGATTTCTTATCTGGGGCTAAGAGTCTAAGAATACGAGATTTCTGTCTCAGTAAACCAAGAAGAGCATAAGTGCACAGCTCCTCTTCATTCAGGTAATGCTATGTTCCCAGGCTGAGAAGACCGCGCAGTTGCGAAAGTGCTTGTCACTCAAGCATGAGGACCTACGTTCGGTCTTAGTACCCACGTTAAGAAAAGTAAGCATGCCTTCACAGCGTGTTAAGATTCCAGTGCTGGGAAAGTGGAGAGAGGCTGATTTCTGGGGCCAGTTGCCCCAACAGTCTGAGTTCAGTGAGACTTGCATCAAAAATAAGATTGAGAGCGACAGAGGACGACATCCAGTGTTAATACTGCACGCACACACACACACACACACACACACACACACACACACATACCACAGGAGTGAGAATATATATTCAGGGCAGTTAAAGAAAGCAGGTTTTTTTTCTCCTTTTATCATTATAACTCTGTTTCATTGACAAGTACTTTTGTTAAATCCTGTGATGACTTCACATGGAATATGAGCTGCCACAGTGACAGAATTGACTGGTGTAAGTGTAGCTAGAGTTTTCCTGCCTGGCCAACAGTCAGGACAAATCTCTGACACCCGCCAGTCCCACAGCCGCTCAGACCCAACCAAGTAAACACACAGAGACTTATATTGTTTACAAACTGTATGGCTGTGGCAGGCTTCTTGCTAACTGTTCTTCTATCTTAAATTAATCCATTTCTATAAATCTATACCTTGCCACGTGGCTCGTGGCTTACCGGCGTCTTCACATGCTGCTTGTCATAGCTGCAGCTGGCAGTGTCTCTTCCCAGCTTCCTGATCTCTCAATTCTCCTCTCTGTTAGTCCCGCCTATACTTCCTGCCTGGCCACTGGCCAGTCAGTGTTTCATTTATTGACCAATCAGCACATTTGACATACAGACCATCCCACAGCATATAGGTAACATGGATCAAATTGTGTGACATAAGTTCTGCTGAAGCTTATGGCTCCCACAGGTAGCACTGATCAGCCTGGAACTGTGGAAGAGGGAAGAAGTTTGGCAATAAAAGCTTCACAGATGCCCCTGCTGAAGGCTATGACAGAGACATGGCCGGTGCCTGCCCTCAGGAGTGTTACACTTTAATTAACCCGGCAAAACCTAGCTTTGTAACATAAAGAATGCCTGCCTATTATGGTGATATTTTATTTGTACTGAAATGTGATTTTATTTGTATGTTAATAAATAAAGTTGCCTGGGAGAGCTAATAGCAAGCCATAGCATAGCCGGGCGTTGGTGGCACACGCCTTTAATCCCAGCTCTTGGGAGGCAGGCTAGGCGAATCTGTTTGTTCAAGGATACAGCCAGCATGGAGACACACGCCTTTAATCTCAATACCAACCATAGAAGACCTAGAGATCTGTACAGATGGGCAGTGACGAGGAGGTCATGTGGTTGGGTTTACAACCAATGAGAAGGCAGAATAGGAAGTCAATAAAAAGCACAAACACACAGGAAGTAGGTCTCTTTCGGAGAGGTCGGACAACAGCGACAGTGAAGGGTAAGGTTTTTAGCTCTTAGCTATTGCTCTGACCTCTTGGCTTTCATCTCTGTATTTCTTATTTAATAAGATGGTTACATCTACAGCCTATCTTCAAATTCTTCCATTCTTTCCTCACCTTTCCCTTTATCACTTTACAGGGAATATAATACAAAAGTTTATACAAAATGCTGTCTGACCAATAACCCAGTTAATTAAAGCATGCAAAGGTTCAGAGTTCTGGGAATTCTGGAGATTGGGTTCTCATTGTTTTTAATGTCTGTGTGAGTTTATTTTTTCTGTAGACTACAAAATATAAGCCCTTGCCTGATGACACAGGTGTGGGGTCCCAGCCACCAAGGAGCCTAAAAAAGGACGGTCAGCAGGTTTAAAGCCAGTGTAATGCTACGGTAAGGATTCCGTAGTGCAGCACAAACCTGTCTCAAAATAGAGGGAAAGTGGGACCTGATGTGTAACTCAGTGAGAGAGCACCTGCCTAGCATGCATGAGGCCTAGGTTCAATTCCCAGTGTGTGACAATGAAGACAGTTTTTCACGCAAGAATATCCCAGCTCTGATGATACTCATTTTTACAGTAAGCTTCTGCTTTGCGGGACCTGACAAATTTAAAAGTCACCCTGATGACATTTATTGTGACCAGATCTCCATCTCTGATTCTCTATCTTTCCTCCTCCCTTCTCTTTCTCTCCATCTTTCATCTTCTTATCTCTTCTCTTCTCTCCCTCCCTTCTTACCACCACAGACTTTGGCAATAACACAGTGACTGTAGGACTTACTAATAAGGATTTGGGGGGAAACATGATTCTGGAATCTGAAAAACTCTGGGTCCAAATTCTGATTGCACGTTTACTGACAGTGTGACTGGTCAGCAGCGGCCCTGAGCATGGATGCCTGAGCACAAATAGAGGCCCAACAGGAACAGTGCCACCTACTCCACGGAGCTGCCCTCAGTACTAACATGAACACTTCAAGGATGGATGCAATGGCATTACTGACACCTGATATTGATGTTTTGTTGTGTGTGTTTACAAGTTCACATATGTGTATGCAGATACATGTTTATGGTGATATTTTATTTGTGCTGAAATTTTATTTGTATGTTAATAAATAAAGTTGCCTGGGGATCAGAGCTAAGAGCAAGCCATTTAGCAGAAGTCCAGAGGTGGTGGCAACAAGCCCTTAATGTGATCACATGGCAGGCAGAGTCTCTGTGTGTTCAAGAACACAGCCAAGCAGTGACCTGAACCTTTAATCTCAGTACAAACCATAGAGACCTGGAGGTCTGTATAGACAGGCAGTGACGAGGAAGTCATGTGGATGGGTTTAGAACCAATGAGAAGGCAGAACAGAAAGGCAATTAAGACAGGACACAGGAAGAAGGTCTCTCTCTCAGGGGAAGAACAGCAGTGAGTGGTAAGATAAGGTGGTCTTAGCTCTTGGCTACTGCTCTGATCTCTGGGATTTTAACTCTTTATTTGTCTGTGTTTCTTATTTAATAAGACCGTTTAGAATTACATCTACACATGTTAATATGTATGTGCATGCACGTGAAGAGCAGAGGTCAACAAGTACATGTTGGACGTATTCCTCAATTTTTCTCCATTTTGTTTATTTCTTTGTGGAGACTAGCTCTCCTCAGTTGGCTAGGCTGGTTGGCATATGAGATCTCCACACTCTCCTGTCCTCAACCCCTCCCATCACCAGCGCTGGGGTCCCAGACTCACAACAAAGCCCCTTTCTTTGACCTTGCAAACCGAAGTCTTCATGCTTGCATAGCTAGCTAGCACGTTCACCGCTGAGCAATCTCTCCAGTCCCACGCTATCGTTTTCATATGTGAATATCTCCTTTTGGTCTCACCGTGGAATGTTTCTAAAACGCCTTCATTTCCACAATTCCATGTAAACAACTGCACTTTAATGGTATTTTGACATGCTCTAACATTATTTAGTTACCCTTGCCGTTAACACTTGAGTTAAACTATTATAAATGCGGATGTTTCTAAAACTGTAACCTCTGTAATGTGCAAGTGGACAGGAAATCTAGGTTAAAATATGCTGACTGGCAAACAAGGCAGGCCAATAAGAGGGCTTTTTTTGACCTCTGTCTTGAGTATTCCAGAAATCAGTATATTCTACTGTTGTTTTTTATTCACTGTATCCTGATAATTTTCTATCTCTTGCTTTCCTCTCCACCTAATAAATTACATACAAATACCCTATGAATAAATGCATATGGACATACACAGGGAGAGCCAAACAGAAAATATGTCAATAACAATGGATTAAAACTAAGAAACCAGGGGGAGGAGCTTGGACCTACCTGTACTGAATATACCAGGCTCTGCTGACTCCCCATGAGAGGCCTTACCTTGTTGGAGGGGGGAAGAGAGGGGGATCTGTGGTTGGTATGTAAAATGAATAAAAATCCCTTAATAAAAAAAAAAACTAAGAAACCAAGTTAATGCACACTCTGGTCATGTTGGGTGATCACAAACAAGAGAAGTTTGCTCAGGTGAATTCTCCTAGTGTCCGAATGCAAAGAACTCTGTTAAAAAAAAAAGATCCTAAATGTCAAGGGTACATAGGAGCTAACTGAAGGGTTTCCAGTTGCCAAAGACAGAAAAATTTAACCAATAAATCAAATAATAAAATGTTGCATCATAGAATCAAATACAACCTTTATCTGTGTCTATGTCTCATATATATGTGTGTATGTGTATATCAACATATATAATACATACTCATTAAATACACAGCTGAAAATTTCACAAAAAAAAGCATAGATAAATGCCCTTCGTAGAAGGATTTCAAATCATTGATATTGATGCTCTAACCTGAAGGTCAGAAAACAAAGTTTTTCACTACTTAGATTTGGTCTCTATATATTGATTTTCTTCTCCGGCACACAATGTAGAAAGAAGGGGAAGAAAGAATTGCCTTAGTGTTGAGAATCCTGACACAGTATCACTCTGTGCCCAGCCAACATCTTCAGCAAAGCTGTGTGGATGGCAGGTACTCCTGGTGCCATCTGGTAAAGTTGGCACTTGGGCCCTCCAACCAGTCTTCCCCCTATCCAAAACACAGATCTGATAAAGAGACACACAATGAACAAACCCCAACCTGGAGACATTCTATGACATGGCTGAGTAGTACTCCTCGATGTTGTCAATATCATCTCAAACAACCAAAAAACAAACGTGTATGAAATTGTCACAGCAGAAATGAGTCTGAGCATACATGCTAACAAAGTGAACTGACGACTTAGATGTCAGCATAAAAAGGGCATCATGTAAAAACCAGTGTCTCTGAATAAATTATTTCCTTCCATCAGCAACAGTTTGTCTCTATTGCTTCATTAATTACAGCAAATGCATCGTGCTAACGGAAGACACTACTAATGGAGATTTAAGCTTCTAATAAGCCTTTCTATTATTTTCACATTTTTTTCTTTAGTTTCAGAAGTATCATTAAGACTATTTTAAAGTGAAGGAGTGAAATGTGGCTGTTTACAGAAATGAAAGAAGTTGTGCATGCCAATGTTATGGAACACTGGGGCTGGAGATAAGAGGACACTAAGATGCAGGGCTGTCCTGGCTCTCAGGTGATGGCAATGAGACTTTCCTCCTGTTTCTCATGCGGCATAGCAGCTTCTCTTTCACTATCTGCTTCATCTGCAAGCTAACCATGCACATGGTCTACCATGGATCCCATGAGCCTGGCCCGCCGCATAGGCCTTTCCCATCTCTCAATTGTGACATCATAATCAGCAAGTATCTTTGCAGACTTCATTTGAATTTCTTTTCAGGTAAGATATAAATTCTTATTATCAGCTTTCAGCCGGTAAATAGCTTATCCTTCTTTAAAATATGTGCATAGCCTGTGTCTACAAAGTCATTTTGGGAAAGTGAGATGAAGAGGCATGTGGTAACTTCTTGTAGAATACCCAAAGATAAAAATGTCAATGTTAACTGAAACAGATATAAAATGTTCAATATATGTGACAAAAGCATAATATAAATATATTCCTGGATTATAAAATGTAAATCATAAGATAAATACAGTCTGACCTTTACATCAATATCTCTACATGTTTGAACCATCCAGGAATCAAAACTATTTTGAAAAAAAAAAAAAAACTACATCTGTGTTGAACATGTAAGACTTTTTTCTATTTATTTGTCTAAAACCAATATAGTACAGCTAGTGATGCATCGAATTTCCATTGCATTATGTGTGAGAAATCACCTAGAGATGAATCAGAATACCATATACAAATGCTACACCAGAGAAGAGAATTGAGCATCTGCTCACAGTGTCCATGGACGTATTCCCAGAAGCAATCTGCTATGGATACGGAGGCATATCACAGAAGTTATCATCAGCTATACATTGGAACAGTGCAGCTGCACAATAATTAAGGAAAATCTTTATATTCAGATAATTAATATGAATTTAATGTATCTGTTTGTAGGAATCATCAGACCTTGGCAGAATTCAGCAGAGTTGGCCAACATCTTTAATTTCTTATGGTTACTGTCACAACTTCATCTAGCAGTTGACTATCATGAGAAGTACGGATGTGTGGCCCATGAGTCTCCCCTTTGTCCATCAAGGTTAGACATGTTCTCACAACAAAACTGTAAGAACAAAAGAGGAGCTGGGAATGGTTGTTGTTTCCCCAAACATCTTCTCTAATACATCACAGGCTGGGAATATCACTGGCTGTATCAAGATGTAAGTCCAACAATGAATCAAGGACTGAGGGAACACACTCCTTGAAGGTTAAGGAATGCTGAATCACTTTGCATAGGATAGAAATATGGTTGAGACTATGATGATAATCATGATAATGAATAATTGACATAATTAAATCAATATACCACATAAATGAAGTATGTAGTTAGTAACTGCAGGATTAATTTATGAAAGATTCACAAAGGGAAGAACCTTGAGTAGATATTTAAACCAACTGTAGGAGTGTACATATAAATATATTCACCATTTAGTCTGCCTTAAAAGAAATCCTGCTTTCACTCTTCTGTATAAAGGATCAGGAGGGGACAGGATGTAGCAGTTTTGTGTCCTGGAGTGAAATTATGATTCAGTTATTAACTCTGCTGCTCAGTAGTCCATGAGAAGTAACGTGGCATCCTTCAGTTTGGCCTTATCTATTGTGACAAGGCTCCAGGGAGCTGATGTGCATGAAATTCATTTCATGTCTCATTCACAGAATGCTCGAATTTGAAAATACCTTTATGATGTTGCAGGTTTCAGTTACCTAGTGTGTGATCTCACAAACTCGCAGTCTTCAAAGGAGAGAACATTAACTTCTCAGAAGCCTGAGCTTCTTTGTTATGGGGGACCCTTGAGGCATTGTTGCCACAGAAACACACAGGAGCACACAGGTCACTTTTGATAAAATGTCATGTACTCTAAGGGTAATAGAAATAAGTTTTTTTATGCAAACTCACAGTTGAATAGAAGGCATGGGCTTAGATAAAATAAATCTAAGCTAGCCTTATGTATAATACATTAACAGATAGATCATAGTGCTCTCATATCACAGGTTTCTCCAAATACTTCTTACCCATAAGAAGTACAGTATGTGATAATAGCAGCAGATATATATATGCAAATAAATTTAAGGATGTTTTTAGCACATCAGAGGAAAAGCACAATTAATGTCTTTCTTCTGTTAAATCAGAGTTGGTAAGGAAGCACAAAAGACCTGAGAGAAAGGCATAGCTTCCCCTCACCCCCATTCATTTCCCAGTGTTTTCCCAATGATATGTTTTAACAGGTGCATTCATGTCCTTGTTACAAGTTACAATAATTACATTACACATTACTATTTGGTTTCCTTTCCAACAACTCACCACAGGCAATGAGGGTGATATTACAAATACTTGACTTCCTCCTTGCTGACATCTGGCAGGTGTCACAGATTCTGGGGCTTTTTCTAGTAAAGCCTAGATCAAATTTTTAAATCCATTGCCCGTTACCCCCTGGATAGGTCCATGTGCAATTGGAGAGAATTAAATGAGAAAACAATATGGCTTCCCTGACCAACTCCCTAAGCCCTCTTTGTATGACTTGGTCAAGGCAGTCAATTCCTACTCTGCATTTCGAATTCACTACCTTCTCTCCAGAACCTTCCCTGAATGATCACTCTCATTTTGATACTTCTGAATCCTGGACGTATCCCAATGAAGGAGCAGTCACCTACATGGTCCTCTATACTTAAGCATCTATCTGTCTCCTTTGCTAGACTCTAAGACGAATGTAAGCAAAGAAACCAGCATGCATGCATGACAAAATGCTGCTCTGCCAGCAGATGACAGCTAAGTCTCCTCACGGTGTGCTTAGAACCAAGTGTCTGTAGCTTGGGTGAATATACGAATGCCTGTAGGAGCGACAGAGAGCAGGAACATACTTGGACAGATAAGCTGAATACACATTTCCTTTTTCCCAACGTCCCACCCAGATCATTAGAAAATATGGATGACTTTCACCAGAGCTTATTTATAGCAAAAATAATCTAACTGAAAACAGCCATACACAACTCTAAATTTCTTGGTCTGGGTTAGAGTGAGAGCAACACTGAGGTGCTCACAGAGGTTGTTTGTTTGTTTATTTGTTTGTTTTACTCTGCTGAGAGACCTGGGGAAGGAAGGAAGTTTATATTACAGGCAGCTACAGACCATGACGAGAACAGTGGGGCATGGCATGGGGAAGCCATGACTTAACAGTTTTCTTAAAATGACTAACAGCTAGCACATGTTCTTATACATTAAAGACACTAGGAACTACCTGCTTAGCATGTTTTAAGGGCTGTTGTGGTTCAATGCACAAGCCACCAGGAGACTCTAGACCACTGCGCACCTTGCTGATGCTGATAGAATCCTGGTAGCTACTGGAAGCTATAGTATAATATTGAATTATCTTTCAGGATCTTCTTGTTGAAAGACACAGGGATGTGCCAATTTTATACTAGAATAAGCATGTGCACCACATGTACAGAATGAAAAGCACGGTTGAATATTTATGGGACTTCACAGAATTTCATACATAGACCAGGGAGCATGAAAGTATAGTTGTCATTACCCAGGGGCTCATTTTATTCTACTCTACTGGTAAATGAGAAAAGTTGGAAAAGTTCTGGTTATAGTAATCTAGTTTAAATGTGTTCAAATGTCATATAATTATGTGAGAGCTGGTTTCAAACTATTTATTTAAAATCTTTCCTTAGAAATGAATCCTAGGGCCGAGTACTACTGAGAAACCCAACTTCAATGGTGACTACTGTTTAACTTATTTTATAGACTATGCATAGAATAGTCAAAGTATATTTACATAATGATTTCCCAGGCATTTAATTAACTATTTTTTTTAGTCAGTTACAAATGCAAAGTGCATCTCTCTGGCAGATTTCCACAAGGAAACAATAGGAACAGCAAGGGAAGCCAGGCTCTCTGCTCAGACAGGCTCTCTCACACACAATAGTGGTGGTAACTCAGCTTGAAGAATAAATAAATTGCAGCTCAGTCGGTGTGGAAGAATTTTTTCAGCACAGCATGTATAAGATGTTATTCTGTTTGCTTTTAGGATTTGAGAAGCAATTCTATCTGGGTGTTCTGTAGGAACAAGAAATTGCCACCCCTGTTTATTTTCATATATCCAACACACTCCTGTACAACGTGGTCACACTAGTATTTTTTCCAACATAATGTCTTTTATTAATTATTTGGGAGTTTCACCCTGATCGTATTCACTTTTTGGTCTTCTTGGGTCTACCTCCTCCCTTGTGACATCCCCCAAAGAAAAGAAAAAAAATACCAACTCCAATTTTTGCCTCCCATATACTCCCTGGAGCATTGTCAAACTCCCAGTGGCCAGCCCCTTAAAGAAATCTGAGTCCTTCCCGATCTCCACTCCTGCCAAAAGCCATGAACCATGACATTTTTGCTTACAGAAAAATGTTTCACCTACTCATGCACACTTGAACACCTACACACCTGTACACACAGTGCTAGTCAGTTAATTTGTTTATAACTGTCAGGTGTCTTTTTTTCCTTGTGAGAAATGGTTTGGTTGCTTAGAAAGTGGTAGCTTGTTTTCTGTTGTTTTAGACCTATTTGCCATGCGAAGAAAACCCGACGACTTAAGTTGTTAGAACTGGGGAAATAAATGGTGCAAAACCCTAAATAGGACATTGATATCAACCTGTTTTCCCCCAAGGCTGACAGTACATTGTGGTGGAATAGCTTTAAAGACGGTGAGAGCCAGAATTTGGGGAAGGTGCTGAAAAATGGCAATTTCTGGGCATGACAAGGCCATTGCCCTTATGAATTCATAGAAGACATGATTGCCTGCATAAGACCTGCAGAAATCAAACTTCCAGCGTAGATGAGAGAGGAGCTCATGAAGCCTTATCGCACAGAGCTTTTGGCAGGTGGTGGTTTGCTGAGGGAAGAAGAGTCAGTTTTCTTCAGGGATATGGCCCCGGGTAGGTTGCCCCATGCATCAGTGGGTGGCCCTCCACCCGTGCACAGATGGGCAGCACTAATTGGACTCAGTAGATTTAAAACAGCATTGGAAGGGGATATGGTGGAAGAATTTGGGAAGAGTTTGCAGACAGAGTGGGGCATGCACATGATCAAAACGTAATAAATATATACATGTATAAAATTATCAAGGAACAAATAAACGCTATACTTTTTAAAAGTTACTAGAATATGAGATGATATTAAATTCAAAACTGTCATTATCTCCAAGTTCAAAAACTAGAAGTAAAAACCATATCCTAGAGAAAAGTTATCTTTTCTAGATGTTGAATGTAAAAGTCTGTGTAGGCTTGGTCATCAGTGAAAGCACCGTCCTTTGACTTCCCTCAGGGCTCTGCATCTATGGCAGACTATTACATGAAACTTTCCCTTTTTGTTCAAGACACAAAAGCCTAAAGATGCTTTTTTCCCCTCATAATTTGTTTCACAGGTCCTTTGTGATTCAGTGATAAAGGTATACTCAAACTCAGTAAGTACTCTGGCCTTGATGATAAATGCTATGGTTGGATATTATTTCCATTCAAGTGTGTAAAACTCTAGAGAACTGATTGATAGCTGTGGGACTGCACAATGAGGATGAGGCCTCTCATACAACTCAGCAGCTCCACTGATGAAAGGACTTGATCCAACCGCCATACACATACCTGCAATTCTAACACCGGAGACATTGGGTAGCTGAAATTCTCAGTGCTTGTTACGATATCACAATGGGAAATCTAAATGCCAGACACCCAAGATGCTGAAATCACCCTGTGCTCTTGTCCCACTCACCTGGTGGACAGATTGCCACCGAAATTCTAGACT
Source organism: Peromyscus eremicus (assembly GCF_949786415.1). Classification (NCBI taxonomy): domain Eukaryota; kingdom Metazoa; phylum Chordata; class Mammalia; order Rodentia; family Cricetidae; genus Peromyscus; species Peromyscus eremicus. The sequence goes on from NC_081435.1 coordinate 6,741,503, forward strand.
AAGAGAAGGCAATAAAGCTGAATTACAGACAACCTCACCCGAGCCATCTTTTCTCCAAAGAAGTTTCTTTGAAGTTTATTTTTTGAGAACTGCAAGCATATTACAGCTGTTTGAAACTAGTATTAGTCAGCCTACTCAAAATCTACCTAATTGGGAGGGAACTACAAGGTTAAAGTAATTTATATAGATTCTTAATTTTTGCTACATTTTTAGTGAGATGTATACTGTCAGTTGAACCAAATCTGCATTAGGTGAAGATTTGAATCTTTAAGGGATTAAATGAATAATAAAAACTGTCATTTCAATCAAGGCCACAAGGTCATAGATGTGTCTGTGCATGTGTGTCCTCACACACACATGGTTGTGGGTATGTTAAGGTTTCAGAATGATCTATAAAACATGACACTGAAAAGATACATTGAAATAATCAAGCACTCTCCATGTAATACAAATGTAAGTGTCTTTGGATTACAGTAATAATGAACACAGCACTCTGTCTTTCCAGAGTGCCTTATATTTACACGCGAGCACACACACACAGAGAGTTTACCAAAGTGTTTCTAGTTCTATGGAACTGTGAGCATGGTGGAGGTTTGTAGGCCTTCCAGGGAAATTTGTACTCTAATAGGAAAAGAAGGTATATATGTAGGAAGAGGGGAAAGGAAGGCACCAAAGGTAGCCATTTTCTCCTTTCTTCTGAAACCGGAAGAGGATAAGTGAGTGGGTGTGGTGCGAAATGATCTGTCCGGTTTCTAGCCATGTCACCCAGTGTTTCTATGGCAAGGAGTAGTGGCTGCTTCCTTCCCATGCCCTTCACAGGTTTCCCTCTGGTTTCCTATCAGTTCTTGTCACTTCCCCCTTGACTTCTAACCTTTTTGTGTTTTTCATGAAAATTGTTCTGGATGGATAAAGCAGACTCTCGTTGCTGAGCTATGGCAAAGGGGGTTTTGCAGTAGGAGATAGGCTCAACTAATAAAGCAAGGGGGAAATGAAGATTAAGGTGTGGGGTGGCATGTGGATGGAAAACTGCTGGCAGGAAGCACCAAGGCTGGGGAGTCCCTGCTGGACCAACTGACTACCTAACGGGAATTTCGGCTGAACCAACTGACTACCTAACGGGACTTTCGGCTGAAGGCCAAGGGCGATGAATTTAATCAGTCTTTAGAGTCACCAAACCCATCTAGCAGGATTCTTATAAAGCCTGGCTAAAGGAGCCAAAGACAGAAGTGAGATCTGCACTCTAATGAGCCTGGAGAGAGTGAGGACCTGAGACTTCACAGAAAATGTAACACATCTTCCCTTATTGTTTGTACTCTGACCCTCCCTGGAAAGACATTTTCTACCAGATTTTTTTTCTCTAAAACAGTTTATCTATTTTTTTTATTCATTTTACACACCAACCACAGATCCCCTCTCTCATCCCTCATTCCGCTCCCCCCAGCTCCCTCCCACCCGCCCCCCATCCCCTCCTCCAAAAGGGTAAGGCCTCCCATGGGGAGTCAGCAAAGCCTTTCTACCAGATTTGGAGGTGCAGCCACCCCAAATGTTGGCTTCAGTGGCTCAGAAACAGTCTGGACTGTGGTGCCACACACCTGTAATCCCAGCACTAGGGAGACAGAAAGATTGCCACATGTTGGAGGCCAGCTTGTCTCAAGAAAACAAAACTAACAAACCAACATAATATGTCTCAGAATCAAGTACATATGTAGTCTGAGGACTAGTCCTGGACAAAACTCCCTTCACTGAAATTAGGCACATATCGTTTGTTTTCCTACACATGGTTTCAGCAGATATTTGCATTTACCTCTAGTCTTTACTATCCATCACAGCAAGGGTATCAGCTGTGTCTCAGCATTGGACAATATCCAAAATGTGTCCCAGACAACATGTTCCTCTCTGGACCCACTACTCCTTTAAGGCATGTCGCCGTGCCCAACTTCCTAAGTTACTACAGCTGCCCCTTAATATCTCCTTGTAATTTTGTTTGGCTGTTAAACTGTTTGATCTCTTCCACTGTTCTCTATGCAAAAGTAGGGGCAAATGACATAGTTTAACTGAAATTATATCATATGATATGCCCCCCCCAAAAAAAACCCACTTCCACTGCATGTTCCAGAACATACATCTCCTCTGGCTTATGATTTTTCAACTCTATAATGCTGTAAACAGTAGTCATATAGTAGAGAAGATGCTTTAAATTTTGAATTTAGATTTTTCTCCAAACTTAATGTCTGTGGCATTATTCTCTCTTTCAGTGCTGGGCAGTGACAATAAGTCACAGTGCCCTGGAAGCCATATAATCAGAAGGGAAAGCAACACTCTGTAGTATAACCTGTTGACATGGATACTGGCTTGATGTTCTCAAATTCCATTACGTCTACAAAGTGTCTAGCTTGTGTGAGCTGTGATATGCCACATATTATTATAAATTATGCTTTGTGTTGGACAGTTGTGCCCAAGTGTAAGCTAGACTACATAGACTAGTCTATGCTGTCCTAATCAGTAGGTTAGGTATATCAAATGTATTTCACATTTACACATTTATAATAATTTGATTTGCAATGAGGTTTGGGATGTAACTTCATTATAAGTGAAGAATCATCTGCATTTAAAATATCCAAATTCATTGTTTGAGTCTATAGACTTGGACAAGTGTGGACCCCCAGTCTTTCTCTCAAAACTCATCTCCTTTCCATCTCCCTCTGGACATCACTTGATTCATCTCACCTCAAGTGTGTGTGTGTGTGTGTGTGTGTGTGTGTGTGTGTGTGTGTTCTCATGCACACATTTTTGAAAATGGCCAGTGCACAAATACATATGCACATGCACATGGAGACCAGAGGTTAATCTCAAATGTTCTCCCTCAGGCACTATCCACCTAATTTGCTTTCTGACACAAGATCTATGACTTGAACTTGGACTAGAACTTGCCAAGTATGTTAGGCTGACTTGTCGATGAATCACAAAGATCTTTGTATCTCCTCATCCCTAGTAGGGGAATTAAAAACACATGACACCATGACACATATTTTTAATGTAGGTTCCAATCACACTAAGGTCCTCCTTGCAAGGCAAGCAGTTTAATAACTGAGATGTCTACACAGCCCAGGGTTTTTGTTTATGCTTTATCTAGCAGAGATAATTTGCCTTATCTCTACTCTTTTTCTTTACATTTGGAGGTAGACACCATCTCTTAGAATCCCCTCCAAAGTGTCTTCTGCCCTTTTAGCTCTCCAGGCTTTATTTCCTTCATAACACTTACTGGATCTGAATTATTTTGTTCCTTTCTCTTTTTTTGCCTGTATCTCCCGGAAAAATTAATTCCTACCAAACTAACACTTGTCCAATGTGAGAAATTGCCTGAAACCTAGTAGATCCCAATGGTTAGTTTTCTTAATAAATGAATGCCCTCAATGGTATCTTAACGGGACTTTCTAGTAAACATATGTCTGTGTGATATTATCTTTGACTTTAGACAATTTAAAATTATTTTAATAAATATCTATTTCTCTATTCAGCTTCTCCAACTGTGCTCAAATTAAGCTTATCAATGAATACACATTGTGAGATAGAAATGCCATCAAGAGCTGGAGAGAAAAGATGTGTATAAAGAAAGTAGTGTTGACCAAACTGTCAATGTGACTTCCCCTTTGTGGTACAATCTTGCCAACAAATAAAAAAACTTGAATGTGAGCTACTAAAATGAAAGTCCTCAAGTTCATTGGTCACACCCACAGTTCCTCCAGGATTGCAAAGGTTTGAATAGTGACATAACAAGGAGGTAGACTTGTACCTGCAGAATCTCTGATGTCTTTAGGGCTGTCCTAAAGTGAGGTCATGCTTGTTCCTGCACTAGGAGCTAATGCAGGGTCCAGAATTTTTTGGAAGGCCAAGATGGATGGCTGAAGCCATTTAGCCTCTAGCAGAAGGGCTGGCGAAGGCCTGACACATAGTGACAGAAAGCAATTGATTTCTCTCTCCCGACACAAATGAAATCCTGATCAGCTGTTCTCTTTGGATAATCATGAAATTGGATCTATGATTATGACATCCAATATCCATCTCAAAAAATCCATATTACACAACTGGTGTCACTGGTGTAGGTTCAGTCAAGTAGACCTTGTGGTAGATGATGCCACTCCAGTGTCCACGAATGGGTTTCAGAGTTCCCTCTTCAAAGAGTCTAGTACACTATTTTATGGGAATGTTTCTTCCCCAAAATAAAACTTCTTGATTTTAATTAAGTCACTGATAAATATCACACAACTGCTTTAAGGATGCCACTCAAACACTTGCCCAGTCTCAGTACCATGCATCCAAAGTGAACTTTGGCCATTCTGAAACAATGGGGTTTCAATTATGGTTTTACACTTTAATGAACCATGAACATTCTTTCCTAGAAGAGAAAATCTTCACAGTAATTTCATTATTTATTAGGGTACACAATATTTTGGGGAACACAATACTACCACATTTCCTCTTTTTTGTCTAAAATTAAAAAAAGCTTATAACTAATACAAGAAAAATTATATCCAATAAGTCAAGATTACATTAACGATGTCTAGTCCATTAACATCTGACAGATTCAGGCAAAAAACTCCATTAATACATAACAATGTCCAGTCCAGTAACATTTGACAAATTCAGACAAAAAATTTTCATTACTTATCTTATTTAAAACAAGTAATTCCTTCTTAAAAGTATTTTTTCTTTTCATAATAGATTCAGTAATCTACCTATTGTCATTTTTATGTCTTCCTCTTTTTCTTTTTAGTGTAGATTCAGTGATCTACCCATTATCCTATTAGTCTTTATCTTTTTTCTCAGAATAGATTCAGTGATCTATCTCATATCTATATTCTTTTCTCTTTTTTCTTTCTTTTTTAAACAAAACCTCTGAATCTAATCTCCATGTTCAGCTTTTTTCCTGACCATTAACAATTAACAACTTCTAACCAACCATCATAAACAATGACAATATCCATAACTCATTAAACGACCAAAAACCTCCCATCCCACCTCTTGGGAATGTGGGCGTCGTTTTCTTAAAATTACTTCCATCTTTAGGGGATCCTGAAAAGAAAATTTTTGGGCTAGTTGTCAAGTCCTATATCATTTGTCCAGCCACTGCATAGTGAGAAAGTGCAGGGCTTGTTTCAAGTACTTGTTCAAGTAGTCTGTCAGGCTGGATCATCTCAGCTGGCCATCTCAGAATTGTCCTGAGCAGTTTGTAGTCCAAAGTCGATCTTTCCATGGTGTTAATCAGCTTAATGGCTTTACCATAGTCCTTGTGGAATCATCATTGTGGAGTCCTGTCGTCTTTTTGAAGATTTCAAAGTCACTGTTAGGCGTGGTCATGGTTCCCTGCAGACTTTTTTTTTTTTTTTGTGCCTCCTCTGTGGTTTGGAGTAATCACAGTCTGACAAATGTCTGTCTCTCGGAACCATGAACATTCTTCCCTAGAAGAGAAAATCTTCACAGCAATTTCTCCCCACCATTTGTCTTGCCAAAGTTTTCCAAACTGACCTTTGCCAATGCCTTCTTGTAACATGATGGTTGTGGGGCGTTTACCCAACCACTCCACAGTTCCCCAGAGTTTTCTTGAGTGCGAGCAGCAGGAAATATTAGATAGAAGGATTTATTGCAGAGAATATCGCGGAGACAAACAGATAGAAAATAAAGGATAGCCTCGAGAGGGCCTGGAACCTATTCCAACGGGCCCCGACTGTCTCTGCCCCAGGGTTTTTATAGAGACACCAAGGGGTGGAGCAAAAGACCTCCTCCCCCAGCACAGGCAAGTGCAGACCATCTCAGACACCTGCACTCAGGCCCGTGGTCTAATCATCCTCTATGTGGACCTGCTGGGTAAAGCCACGAGGAACCCGAGAACGGGCTCCCACAGATGGTCCTGGCAATTCTTCTCTAAACAAGCAGTAGTAAGCCCTTTGTTCCAGGTAGCAGCATCATTGCAGTCACCAACATGATGTGAAGAAGCCAGCAACTCGGAGTAGCGGCCACTGCCTCCATGGTCCCACCACTGTTTGTGGCTTGGCCCTGGCCAAAGCTTCTCCTGAGCAAGCCTCCTAGGCCAGCCTTAAACTCGGGATCCTCCTGCCTCTGCCTCCTTCAGTAAATCCTACCGGCGTGTGCCACCACAACCATCCGAGTGTAGCTCGGGCCTGAGGCCCCAGGCAAGCACTTTTTCGTGAATTCGTACCACAAACGTTGGGCACCAGATGTAGCAGGAATTTTAGAGTATCTTACTAATAAAACAAACCCAGAGCCAAGTATTGGGGTGAAGCTGGAAGATCAGAGAGATAGAACAAGCCACAGCTAACCTCACCTGGCCAACTTCTCAGCTGGTCTTATTTCCTCAGACTGGAAGCCTCTGTGTCCTCATACCTGAATGGCTCTCAGCTGTGCTGCTAGAAGCCTGAAGCTTAACCAGCCAAATGCTTCTAGTTTCTGGTCCTCATGCCTTATATACCTTTCTGCCTTCTACTACCACTCCCTGGGATTAAAGGCTCGCTTTCTGGGATTAAAGGCGTGTGTCACCATGCCTGACTGTTTCCAATGTGGCCTTGAACTCACAGAGATTCAGAGGGATTTCTGTCTCTGGAATGCTAGGATTAAAGGCGTGAGTGCCACCATTTTCTAGCCTCTGTATCTAGTGGCTGTCTGGTCTCTGACCCCAGATAAATTTATTAGGGTACACAATATTTTGGGGAATACAATACCACCACAATTCCTTTTTATTCATATTCATACTTATTTACTTATTTTCATGGCTCTTGCTACTTTAATGCCCAGAAAGTTAACTTAATTTGTCTTTCATGCCAAAAAATTTAAAAAAAAAATGAAAACAAAAAGCCCAACTGGGACAGAATTGACACTTAAATAAGCAATTAGCTTGTAAACTCTTCCGTGACTCATGTGTCCTCTGACAACATCCTGTCCTTTTCATCACATGTATTAGCCTACATGTTAATATAGGGATATTTCTAGTAAGGGATGGGTACACAGTTTTTCCACTCTTTCAAATGTATTTATTCAGATTAATGTTCAGACTAAATATATACAACATAGATTAATCATAGTAACTTCCAAAGGTTCTGTTTCAAGGACTTCCTCTTCATCCAACAACATTATTCGATTTCTTTTTTTTTAAACAAAATCCATAAATCAAGTGCAGTGATGTAGCTTAGCCAGAGCCATGGAAACTTCAGGGAGACCATCTCCAGCATCATGAACTACAGCCTGATGTAAAAATCATCTGTATTTGGAGGAAATGATTTCTCAAGTTCTCCAGGCCAGTGTGTCCCTACCGCTGCAGAAGGTTGGCATTATGTTCCCCTGAACACTGGGGTGAAGGGGCCTGAAGTTGAGTTTAGGCTCAGAAGCACAGGAATAACTTATGCTGAAACAGACAGAAAAGAATCTGGAAATGGACAGAACTGAGAACACTGAAAGTGGAGGCAGAGGAGAGAGAAACTGTGAGAAATGAGTGATTATAGAGCAATATAAAGTAGTAGAGCAGTTAGGAGACTTTTCCTTAACTTGAAGGACAGGGTGTAGCCCAGGCTGGGCTTGAACTCATAATGATCCTCCTGCCTCAGGCTCCTCCTGAATGTTGATTACAGATGTGACCCACACCTCCTGGCTACTAAAAAGACTTTACAATAAATATTCAATAAACCATTTCAAATTTTTTTTAACTTTCTGCAATGTAAAACTCATTCGTTGAGCCTTTAGTTAAAATACTCTGGAAAGAGAGAGAGAGAGAGAGAGAGAGAGAGAGAGAGAGAGAGAGAGAGAGAGAGAGAGAGAGATATTGGAAAAGGACCAACTCCCTTCTAACTCCACATGCCATAACAAGGAACTACAGTATGTGATTAAATGGGAGAGAGTTCCAGTTCCAGACGTGACCCCAAGAATGCAATCCCACACTGATCTTACAGTCATTTCTGAACAGTATCCAACTTGCAGAACATTTCAGGCCAAAGATATCCCCTCAGGACCCTCAGTGAAGATGGGGAAGGGCTTCTGGATTGTGGAGAGAAAGTCATGGCTGCACTATTTCAGAAGCTGGAAAGAAAACAGCACAGTGCTTACAATTCCCCAGGCACATGGGCTGGATAAGAGATCACTGCAGGAATGTGAAGGAGTGAATTCCTGCCAAGATCAGGAAATGACCTGGCCTACACAAGAGGCTGCTTTAATGATGACATGTATAGGATGCAGACCAGAAAGTGTAGGAACAGAATAGAGGAACAGGAAATCTCAACATTAAAAGAGTAGAGACAAGCTCCGTAGAAACAAATGACTAGAGGCTTTAGGTCTCCATGAAATTCTTTTAGGGATTAATCAGGATCTACTCGGACCAGTGAGGGTGCATTATGTGACTTTGTGGTATTCAATAAGATAAGTGTACAGTAAACTTGATATGTGAGTTCAAGCATTCTCAGCTATGTCTATGCTGGAATTGGAATCTTGATCCTGTCTGGACCAGGAGGCTCCTCTCTGACAAAAAGATGTAAAACAAACTAAGCTAACTATACCCTACAAATCTCTGTGTTGGTAATAAACAATAAGGACGTTCTTGCATAAGTTTAATGCATCATGACAAGTAGAAATGGTGGAAGAAAGGACAAGAAGGCAGGACTTATGTGGTCCTTGCCCAGAAGTTACCCTACATCATAAATTACAGAAAAGACACAAAGTAGCTACTGGTAAAGCAAGGACATCTTGGGCACTTTCACCTTAGACATGACCTTATCCACCAAGATGAAGTTTCATTGTCAAAAATTTCACAAGCACTAAATTAAGATCCTTCTTTTGAAGCATTATCTCATAAAAAAATTGATTGGCTAGCCAGATTCGAAAGAGGATGCAATTCAATAATTATCCCACATTTTTTGCTAAGAGCAGTTTTTCTTCTCAGGTAATGAAACAATAATAACAACAAAACCCAAAGAACTCTTGACACAAAGGGACCAATTCAGTGTTTCACAATAGCTCAGAAATAGATGTACTTGCTGCAGCTCTGTGAGATATCCTTCCTCACTGTCACCATGGAAATTGACATCAAATTATTTTCAATGTAGTTTTGAAAGCAGGATGAGTGCTTCTAGCACACAATAGAGGTATTCATGCTATTTAATGAAATTGATCACCGTGCTAATGGAAAACTACTTGATGATGAATGATATTTGGAGAAATCTTTCTTTATTCTCAAAAAGCAGAGTACATCAGCTTGCTTTGTAAGAAAACCTACTCAACAACTACAGAAGAAGTCATGAGTGGCAGAGAAGCTAGTTCAAGCCCAGCTCACTCATTCAAGGCAAAGGCAACGAGATGAAAGCTTTCTTTTCATTTTTAGTTTCTTTTCACTTAAAAGGAAAGGGGAATAGATACACTAGCTCCAAACGCATCTCAACAGAGTAGATGTTAATAAATGCTGTGAAAGCTTACAGTCAAAAGGGAGCTTATAGAAAGGCAAGATGCCACTGGTTAGATGACATCTAAGAGACTCTAAATAAAAGGCACCTAACACATAGATGCAGCCTGACCAATGTAGTTATAATTATCTGAACTTTCCCTAAGAAAGCCACTGAGGAACGGAGTTGCTGACTTTCTACCAAGGGTATTAACTTCCCCATTCTTCCAATCAGTGTACACATGCTCTGAAATTTATGCTTTCATCTACACTATATTTATGTCCATCATTTTCTGGAGATGTGTTGAGAGAGTCTTTCTCAATGGTCTTTTTTTCATAGGTAACAGATGAGAGATTAGCACTCTAAGATGTTGTTCCTTTTGTGCATAGACCTCTCTCATTATGTACAAAAATGCTGTTACCATGGGTTATGGCCAGGCCTACCACACAGACCCTTATGCTAGAACTGATAAGGAGGAGGAAATCTATTGCAGAAGTTCAAACTGATGGCAAGACTAGAGAAAATAAACACAGATCAAAGGTTTACTCCTAGTGAAATATCCTAGTATTGAACGAGAAAACTAACTTTCTTCTCTTTCTTTCTCTATTTTTTCTCTTTCTTCCTCTCTCTCTTTCTTTCTTTTTCTTCTTCCTTCTTTCCTTCCTTCCTTCCTTCCTTTTTCTTTCTTTCTTCTTTCTTTCTTTCTTTCTTTCTTTCTTTCTTTCTTTCTTTCTTTCTCTCTTTCTTTCTTTCTTTCTTTCCTTTCCTCCTTTCTATTTCCTTGTTTCTACATATATGTGCTCATGTAAATGTGCACTTATGTATATATGTACATGTGTATGTGTGCATGTATGTGTGCATACGTGTGTGTGTGTGTGTGTGTGTGTGTGTGTGTGTGTAGGTTAGAGGTCGATGATGATATCTTCCCCACTTGTTCTCCTTACTTTATTTAGAGGCAGGGCCGTGTATCAATTTGGATAGGCTGGTTAGCCAGTGAGCTCCAGGAATTTACAAACCTTTCTTTGCTTTCCCAAAGTTGGGATTACAAAGGGTAGAACACTATGCCCGCTTTTGACATGGGTGTTGGGGATATGAATCAAGTCCTCGTGTTTGTCCAGCAGCTGAGCCATCTCCCTATCCTCCATGTTCTTAGAATTGTTTTAAATTTTGTTCTCAGGCTTTTTTTTTCCTGAGACAGAGTTTCTCTGTGTAGCTTTGCGCCTTTTCTTGGAACTCACTCTGTAGCCCAGGCTGGCCTTGAACTCACAGAGATCCACCTGGCTCTGCCTCCCGAGTGCTGGGATTAAAGGCGTGCGCCGCCGCCGCCGCCGCCGCCGCCGCCGCCGCCGCCGCCGCCACCACCACCACCCGGCTCTGTTCTCAGGCTTTTGAGATTAGATGGACACCTCCTATAGTCTCAGGAGCCCAGCCTAAGAGAGAACAGAGCCTAAGAACTATTAGACTCTAACATCACACCTATTACACACACAATATTTGCTTTAAGACTAATCCTATCCTAGCCCACATGGTCATCTTTGTCCATGTTTAAGCAGAGAAATGTTTATATGCCCAGTTACATTTATGTATCCTCTATTGCTTTTCCTTCCTTGTAGCTTGTAGATGAGCTGGCAAAAAAAAAAAAATCACTTCATCACTTCTCAATTCTAGAAAGAAAAATGTCAGTCAACACAAGTGAGCTGTCTCAGCAGCCCAATCTGCACTGGTGGTCATTATCAGAGTTCAATGACAATGCTCCTTAAGAAACATTTGTTTGGGCTTTAGTAATGGATTGAGGCTGGGGCAGACGAGAGCATAAGACATAGTTATAAGATGTTTTAGAGAAAGAAAGCACTGAAATCAAAAGTCAGTCAAGTGTAGTTCATTGTATAATCATCCTTCCTCCAATCAGCAGGGAATTGGTTTCATGTCCCCCATACCCAAATCCTTAGACACTCAAGTTCGTTATATAAAATAGGGATCAGAATTTCAAGTAACCTATGCATGTCTTTCTGTATACTGTAAAACAACTCTACATTACTTATCATACAATGTGTCTTAGTTAGGGTTTCTATTGTTGTGAAGAGACACCATGATCACAGCAACTCTTCTAAAGAAAAACATTCATTTGGGGCTGGCATACAGTTTCAGAGGTTTAGTCCATTATGGTCATGGTGGCATGCAGGCAGACATGTTGTTGGAGAAGGAGATGAGAGTTCTACATCTTGATCTAGCAGAAGGAGACTGTTACACTGGGCATAGCTTGAGCATATGAGACCTCAAAGCCTGACCCCACAGTGACAACTCATCCAACAAGGCCACACCACCGAATAGTGCCACTCCCTATGGGCCAAACATTCAAACACATGAGTCTATGGGGGCCATATCTATCTAAACCACCACACAATATAAGTAAAAAAAAAAAAAAAAAGAGAGTACTCATTGACTTGCATCATTTAGACCCCTAGGAAGTCTTTAGTCAATGATAACCAGTGGGGCCAATAAAGAATCATAAATTTAGTTAAAATATTGTAAGAATTTTTGTGGCTTATTTTTGAAACTCACTGCATGACTCTCGAGCATGAATTTTGTGGATGACAATGTCGTGAAACAGTGTCAAAAGACTGGACATTCCCTATTTAAGTGGTAATGACAGGAACAGATTTTTTTTGTGTTCTGTGGAGATGAAATTTTTTCAAATTTGAGTTGATTAAACTCATATCTAATTTAGATACAAGGAGGATATCATTTTCATGTCTGAGATTATCTTCATTGAGAATTCAAGTTATAATGTTATGTTACTGTTTTCAAAGACATAGTCAAGCCCCACTTTAAGGTTTAATATAATCTCCATCAGCTATCATATAATTAATATTTTTTTCTTTTTGTACAATAAATGGAATTAGCAGGTGTAGTTATACATCATGGTAACATAAGTCTTGAACAGAGACCATTCACCTCATGGAGGGTAGGGTGTAAACCTCTATGATGTAGCTCTTGATCTCCTTTTTGTAGATGAACACATGAGACTCAAGGTACCACATGGGGTCCTGAGTCACTAAGCAGGAGGGCCAAAGTTCAGACAACTGCCCAGGATATTTCCACTACTTTATCCTGCAATGTCTGAAGACTTATAAACTTTTGTGTTGCATTGTGTCATTAATAGCTATCAATTCCACCAGAACTATAAAGCTAAGAAACAATATTAGTAATGAACAGCACTAAGAAACTGCTAACAATACTAGTGATTTCCTTGTATGTGCTAAAGACTTAAACACATGTTTTTTCCTTTACCATTCAAGACCATTTTGGGACATGCCTTTTCTAAATTATGAAAAAATAAGATTATGGAAATTAATGGTTATTATTACAATACGAAAGAAAAAGGACCCAAATATCTGTTCTCCCAGTCCAGATGTTTTAAACTTAGAAACCATGACTCAGTATCTTGGGCTACTCATCCATTTGTTGATTCTATAGATATTCCAGAGTTCTTTCTGTGTGTTAGGCATTACATCAGCACTGAGTTATGATGAGTGCTTCTTTTGCTTTGCTGGAACATAGTGAGCAAGTAAATTAAGTCTTGCCTAACATATCACGAAGGAGATTATGCATGCAAGTGGAACAAGGCACAGCTGAGAATGAATAGGCTGGTGTCTGATCACACCGTGGAGGTCAGGTGAAGCATCCCAAGGTATAGCTGAGGATGAATAGACTTGTGTCTGATCACACCATGGAGGTCAGAGGAAGCATCACAAGGTACAGCTGAGGATGAATAGGCTTGTGTCTGATCACACCATGGAGGTCAGAGGAAGCATCCCCGAGAGAGTGGAATAGGAGATAGCATCTAAAGAATACAAACACATTAGTAAATAAGAATGGAGATGAAAGATTTCAAGAAAAGATGATACCAAAAGTCTTGGGGTTTAAGAGACTATGGTAGACTTAAGAAACTAAAATCATACCTATGGAAACCAGAGTTTAGCAAAGGAGGAGGTGAATGATAAATGACACCTAGAAAGATAGTCAACTCCAGATTATTCATGGGTATGCAAGTCATGTGTCTCATCTCAGTCTTTCACAACAAATTGTCATAAATGGTGTGGCTTAAACAAGAAACTTTCATGGCTTACAGGCTTAGAGACTGCAAGTGTCATGTCAAGGTTCTGGTAGATTCTGTTATGATGAGGTCTCTTGTGTGGACCCTTGTTTTCTACTTGGAGCCTAGCAAAAATAAGCAGGGAGAAGAGGCAAGGTTCTGTGCTTCTGCTCCTGAGACACTAATTCCCTTCATTAGGAGTCCGCTCTCATGGCCTACTTGCCTCCCAAAGGCCACACCTTTCAATCATCACATTAAGGATTAAAGATTCAACCTAAAGTCTCTAGGAATACACAATTCTTCTGCCCATAGGACAATATAGAGGATTGAGATAATCATTTTTAAAATGTTGGAGATACCCCACAAAACAGTCTTCAGGGGACCAGATATATCACATACACATGTAACATGTGTACAGATGCAATAGCAGGAAAACATCAATTCCTATTATTGGGTGTTGCTTTTTTATCATAAATGATTATTAATGTTAACTAGATATTTATTGCCCGAGTAACACATCTGCAATAATTAACTAGTGAAGAGAGGAGGATTATTTTGCCTTAGATTTTTGCAGGTTCAAATCTGTGGCAGATTTGTCTGATGACTCTGGGATGTGGCCAGGTGGCACATCACTGAGGAAGCATGCAGAAGAACAAGACTGCTTGCCTCATGGCCAAACAGTGAAAAGGAAACAAGGAAGAAGTCAAGACACTACTGATCCCTTCGAGACCATGTCCAGTATGATTTGAGATTTTCTCGTGAGACCCTACTTCCCAGCAACATCACTCTGGACCAGTCCTTTAGCACATAAACCTTGGGCTTTTATCCAAATCGTAGCAAGCCTTGACACACAATTTTCATTATCTACGGTGGTAACACAGATCTTTTTTTCTTATCTAAGGTTTCTTTAAACTGTGAACTCTACTTGGTCACTATATGGTGCACTCTTCTCGTGAGAATATCGAACTCTGTAGCTAAGATAAGTTTTTCATTGGTATTCATAAGTGAGATGGCATTACAGTATGACTGCTGTATTGTTTGCCACCTTTAGTATTCACATAAATGTCTCTCACAAAATAAGTGATTTTCTTACTTTTTTCTTGTTCAAGATAAAAAGAAATAGGTTTGAAGACACCTAGCCTTGTGAGATTGGTGAGTACTGTACCATAAACACATCCGGATTTCAGGTATTTATATGATAGGCTAAATTTTTTTACAATTTTTTCTCGAACTCATTAAAATTTGTCTGGAAAGAATGTCTTTGTAGCATGAATCTTAAAAGGTCTTATTAATAAAAACAAACCCAGAGCCAGGTATTGGGGTGAATGCTCAAAGATCAGAAAAGCAGAACAAGCCACAGCCACCTCACCTCGCCATCTTCTCGGCCAATCCTATTTCCTCAAACTGGAAGCCTCTGAGTCCTCATCAGAATGGATTTCAGCTGAACTGCTGCTAAAAGCCTAAAAGCTTAAAAAAGCTCTAGTTTCTGGTCCTCACGCCTTGTATACCTTTCTGTGAGGACCAGAAACTAGAGTTTTTGAAGCTTTTGGGCTTTTAGCAGCATGTCTTTCTCTATTAATATTAATTTTGACAAATGGTGACTTTCTATAATGTTAAACATTTTATATAGATTTTCAAATGCTCTCAATGGGTTGAAGCACGGTCTATTTTTTTTTCAATTCTGCTTATTATTATTCTGTATGCATGTGCATGATATGGGTGCACATATGTAGGTCAAAGGATAACTTTGTGGAGTTTAGTTCCCTCCTTTCAAATTAACATGGGTTCTAGGCATCAAACTCAGGTTGAGCCATCTGCAGGCCTGGAAGCCAGTAATCTAGATTCAGAAAGACTCACAAGAGAGTTAAGATTCTTTAACGTTCAGAATCACTGGAATGTGTGGTAACATATGAATCATTGTCAGGTTTCAATTCTATAGATTATAATCTACTAAGAGGAGTGTCAGATTCTGGAGGCTGAGATAAATTTTAAATTCCAAACAGATTTTGTTGATACTACTTATTCTGGTAATTCAGTATGTAAACCACTGGTTTAGACCAATAAGGGTGGAGCCCTAAAGAGGTCCAGGTAAAAATGAGCCAATCAAATGTACCCAGAATTAGCATATGAATAGAAGTAGAGTCATAGAAGCCACATGGAGAGAGATGTTTCAAAACAGGTCAGAAAGGGGAGGTGATCCCACTGCCTAAACTTCATTATTTTTCTTTCATCTCATTTCAATGAGAGTTTCTAATTTAATTCACATCAGAAGATAAGATTTGCTTTTTATTGTATTTTGACTTGAATTCCATCGTAAGACCCTTCCTTTGGCAAATGCATTCAAAGTAAAATTTATTAGACTCAAATACACAAATTAAAGATTAGGTCCTAGGTACAAGGACTGAAAGCTCTTACTTTTATACTCTAGCAAAGGGCAGCAAGAATGCATTGTCAATAGACTCAGAGATCATTGTGTATTTTATGGGATAAGCCATTACGTTTGCATGTGTATTTGAACACAACTAATATGCTGGGAATTGACCTAGTTCTGAGTAAAATTGAAGGAATTTTGTATTTTCTGTGTGGTTTGTTTTATATGTATTTACCACCCTCACATCTTCATTTAATGCAGGTCATGAGACATAAATAGACCCCAACAGAAACAAAAATACCATTCCCTTCTTGACAGCATGGAAAGAATCCTAAGATGTGGGCAGAATTCCACTTCTCACGTAACATTTTCCTCCTGAGCCAGTGTGGTGGTGCACATCTGGATTCCTAGCACTGGAGAGGTGGTGCACATCTGGATTCTCAGCACTGAGGAGGCTGGTGCATAAAAGCCAGAGTTCAAGACCAGCTTGGCTATGTAAAAAGAGTATTTCAAAGCAGGCAACAAAGCGGGGTGGTGGGGGAGTCCTATAGGGTTAAAAATGCATAAAAGAAAAGTAAGGAGATAGGGATGACATCAATACAGGGTGAAAACTTGAAGCCAACACTTTTTATTTTGTTTTTGTAAAACATCTCTATTCCAAAGTTAAAAATTTGTGTTTTCTACATGAATGTAAAAGGCAGCCTCACACACAGTGAAAATATTCTGTCACTTGCCTCTGACTTGATTTCTAAATGTCCTCTGTGTGTTGTCTGTTCTTCTATTTGGAAATGAATGGTGTGGGTCCCTACAATACACAGAATGACCTTCTTGCATGTGCCCTCATGCATGGGCCTGCAACTCCTACAGGCTTTTCAAAATAGACTTACTTGACAAGGATAAAACCAAACTGTAATGTGCCCCTGAAAGTGAGGCACTGTCCCCTGCTCAAGAATCTCAAGAATTCTACATTGCCTTTAGTGGTAATACCTTTGTTGACATCCCCTAATGAGGTGTTGTAAGAAAATCCATCCCACTTGCTCACAGGTAAGAGGGAGAGGATGTTCATAGGTGCGCAGTATGGGCTTGTGAACTGAATGAAACTCACTGCAAAATCTGATTAGCTCGAGTGGGTTGCTACCCAGCCTCTCTACACAGATGAAAAGAAGGACCTCTGCTTACCTGGTCCTCCTCAGGGGGCTTCAGGGACTCCTGTAGGGCAGGGAAGCATATGGAAGATGACTTTCTGTTGGCAATTGGAGGGAGTGAGAAGGGGAGGAAGTGGGAAATAAAGATAGGCATCCAGGCCAAAGAGCCTGAACACAGAAAACTCTAGTTTAGTAAAACAAAAGAATTTTATCCCAAGTTTGAAAATGGGAGTTCTACACACACACACACACACACACACACACACATTAATAAATACCAAGGAGGTTAGTCAACTTGAGTAATAAAAAGAAAAGTATGGGCAAAGACTTCAGAGAATGCCTTAATGAAAAGCCGTTTAAGAATGTTGGTAGTAGGCAAGAGGACCTACACCTCCCCCCCCCCCCATGCAGCTGGGGTGGGCAGAACTCACCCAAATGCAGCCTGGGCTTTCTAGCCCAGGTCCGTGAGAGGACTCCAGCAACACCTCTGCACCAACCAGGAGCCTCTGGAGCCAGGCAATTGGACGCTATTGTGATCTCTGTGTGATGAGGAAGCATGGTCCTGCCCAGGGCCATGACAGGCGAAGCAGGACAAGGAGACCCACACGCAGGCCTGGGGTGGTCTGCCCCGGGCTCCCAGGAGAAAACACAGGCCCACCCAACACTGTAAGGTGCCAGGCAGAATGGCACTATTATGGTGAGCAAATGTATGATCTGGTATGGGAAAGAGAGAGACAGGATGGTTCATGTCTTATGGACAAGGGCATATTTGAAGAGGTGAAATAGTGAAGGAGCCGGCTGAGGTGGGTGGCTTGATTGTCACCCAGGGCCGTGGTGGTGCCTGGGCCTGGGCTGCTGCTGGGGCCCATGTCTGGGTTCGTGGCTCTGATGCAGCTACGGTGTCTATTGATGTCCGTGGCTCCTGATAACACCAAAGGCAGAGAGGATAGGACTGTCCAGAGCTGGCCCTGCCTGCCCTAACTAGCTGCAATACTAAGGAGAACATGCCCGGTGCCTCACCTGGGCAGCACAGTGGAGTTGACCCTGTAGTGATGGGTGAGCCAGCCCTAAGGGCCCAAGAAGGGCATAGGTACCACCTTCCTTATCTGCAGGTGTGGTGGTGGGAGTGGGGGAAAGATACCCTCCCTCCATCCCCACCCCTACTACCTCCAGCTGGCAAGGGAGCTGACCCTCCTCTTTACCAGCTGCAACAACTGGAAGAATGTACCCTACACCTCCTCTGGGCAGCCCAGCAGAGCCGACCCTGTTGGCGGAGGTGTGGGTGAGCCAGCCCGGAAGTTGTGAGTGTGGGAGAGTTGTCCCCACTACTCATCTGCCATATGGTGGCATGGGCAGAGGAGAAATGTCCCCCCTTACCTCTTGGCCCTCGATGCCTGCAACAGACGAGGGAGCCGACCCTCCTCCTTTCCATCTGCAAAACTCTCCTGCAGAACTCAGACCCTGCTCCTAGCCCGGAGAGTACAATAGAGCTGTCCCTGGGGGTGGAGGCACCAGGTGAGCTGGCCCTGAGGGTGTAGGAGTGGAATAGCTGGCCACACTCCCCTCATCTGCCATGTGGAGGTGAAAGCAGGGAAAGATGCCCTTGCCCCTGCCACCTGTGGTGGGCTAAGGAGCTGACCCTCCCCTTTACCAGCTGTAGCACTCGGGAAATTGGGCCGTACACCTCACAGCACAGCAGAGTTGACCCCATAGATGGGTGAACTTGGGAGATCTGGCCCACTGCTCATCTGCCATATGGTGGAGTGAGCGGAGGAGAGCCGCCCTCTCCCCCACCTCTGCCCCTTGCCCCCTGTGCCAGGTGGGAGAGCCGGCCCTGAAGTCATAAGAGCAGAAGGGCTGTCCCTGGCCCTCACCGGCTGCAGCACTTGGGAAAGTGATCCCTGTGCCTTGGCTATGCCTCGCCTGCGCCTGCGCAATGCAGTGGTAGACCTGGCCCTGATGGTGTAGGTGTGGGAGAGCCGACCCTGAGTGTGAGAAAGCAGGAGAACTGCCCCTAACCCCTTGCTCATCAGTGCAAGGGGTGAATTAGCCAGGGTAATGCTGGAAAGTTCACCCTGGTGGTG
The DNA here is from genome assembly GCF_949786415.1 of Peromyscus eremicus. Classification (NCBI taxonomy): domain Eukaryota; kingdom Metazoa; phylum Chordata; class Mammalia; order Rodentia; family Cricetidae; genus Peromyscus; species Peromyscus eremicus. Next base: position 6,760,636 of record NC_081435.1, read on the forward strand.
AGGGCAGGGGAGAGCTGGTGTGCTGACTAATCCTACAACTACCCAGGCCCAGAACCAGGGTTATGTGTTGGTCCACCCCAATATCCACCCCATCTATGATCTGCTGGAGCATGTGAAGGGACCGGTCCTGCAGACCCTAAGCTGCAGGATCTCTACAACACCGGGCAACAGCAGGATAACCAAGAGGAATTCCAGTAGGGGCCCAGCATCAATACTGTAGCAGAAACCAGAGGCCTCGAACCAGACCAATGACAATTTGTAATGAACACTTACAAGTAAAGATAAATGGATAAAAGTGGTTACTGTGTGACTCCTGTGTCACACTACAGCTTCCATGGTGAGATTTTTCCTCTTTTCTTTTTGTCTTTTCTTTTTTTCTCTTAAACTTTATTTTATTTTTTTAGAGAAGGGGGTGGTTTTGTGAGGGCGGATGGTGGATATGAAGGGATCAGGACATGAATGGAATCGAGATGCACGATGTGAAAGACACAAAGAATAAACAAAAGAAGTTGGTAGTAATATTTCCCGGTTAAAATGGCCTACACTGTTCCCTTTTAGCCACTGTTTTAATTATTCCTTTAAAAACAGATGTTAAGGATAGAGGAGATGGCTCGGTGTTGAAAGCTCTTGCTGCACATGTGTGTAGGGACCTGAGTTCAGATTTCCAGAAACCTCATAAATTCCAGGTGGTCATGGCCACCTGCTGTAATTCCAGCCGGATGTCTCCCTGAGCAAGCTGGCTGACCAGACTAACCTAGCCATACTGATGTGCTCTAAGAGACCCTACTACTATGAGTCCATTGGAGAGCAATTAATGAAGACTCCCAGTGTGAAACTCCAGCCTACTCACACACACACACACACACACACACACACACACACACACACACACAGACACACGCACGCACGCACACACGCACGCATGCATTCACACAACACATACACACAAGAAACAGAAAAAAAATGTACTTTACTAGTCACATGTATATGTTGCACATAGAATTTTCCAAGGTTGGAAAAATTGAACTTGCCCTAGTCTCCCGGTGGCAGCACAAGCGTCTCTGTGCTAGTGAAGGTGCATGCTGTGCAGTTCCTCTCTACTGGCATGGGTTTGTGCAATTACTCAACTCGCACATGAAGGCAGGAAACAGATAAGCGAGAAGCTGTGGAAACCTCAGGAGGAAGAAAGAGATTAGGATCTTCTTAATGTTTCCCAGTACAATAGAAAGAAGGGTTTTCAGACACCCAGACCATTTCATCCACTTTATAAAAAAGCAATAAGGTAGACAAAGATATGCTCATTTCTGTCTCAATAATAATATGTGTCAGGACTGCTTTGCATGAAGGTTAGCTGAACCATCCATCATTGCTGCTGAACTGCACATTTTCTTGTTCAGCATTGATAGATTTTTATTTTAACCTTAGAAGTTCCTCGGGGGACTCTATTAGGGACAGCATTATTTTTTATTCTGCTCTGTTACTTCTCTTTTGTAAACTTTGATGTATGCAGACAACACATTCTGGCTAGGAAAATTTAATTAGGTGAGTCTACAAATTAATTGGTGCAATTAGACTGCTTCTAACTGCCTTGTGTTATGAATTTATTTATGCGGTAATTATTATCAGATGTCTGGGATAAAAGCCTACAGAGCTAAAGGTGTTACCTTTCAGATGTGTGCTCAGCACTTCACATTAATTAGCCAGAAACAAAAAAATAATAAAAGCACGTACTTTAGAAAAGGGGAGAAACCATGTGTCACATAAGGAGTTGGTAAGCACCTTGATAACAAAGACTTCAAATGACTATCTTTCTATATGTTGGCAAAACTGAAAACATTAGACGTTACATCAAAACTCTACACTCTACACTCTAAAAACTATTTTCCAGCATATAAACTAGATGTGAATGGAAACTACATTGTCCATCCTATAAATGGAATGGAGTTCTGCTTGTTCAAAACAATGGCTGCAAGAACCTATTGCAAGAAATTGATGGTTTTGCAGTAGATTTTGGTTTCGATCTGTGAGATCATTTACTATGGCAAAGTTTATGGATAAGTCCTAAGGAAATAACAATGATGCTTCAAAAGGCTTTCTTAAAGCCTTTCCTGTAACCACAGTCATTACAACAAGGAGCAGGGGGAGTTAGAAATAATACTATTCCAACATTTGATAGGAAGGAAGATGGAAGAGGCTGGTACTGCTGGAGACAGAACCAAAGAACAGAAGTTTGAAAGTCAAACAGCAGAGTGAGAATGAGTCATTGGAAGAAATGCAAATGGATACAATCTTCTCACAGAGTGGTTTAGAAATGGATTTATAATCACTGCGGAATATTCATGCCTATGGTCCAGTCACCAGAAAATTAATCTCTATCTTAAATAAGTAATACTAAATTTCTAAATAGCTTTACCCTCTGGGGTCATAAACTCAGTGATAGATCACTTATCTAGCAAGTTTAGGTTTAGTCCCAGAACACAAACAACAACAAACAAGTTATGTATAAAAATGCTCAATTCTCAGCTCAAAATGTATACTGACAACCTTCAAACCTTAGCAACTTATACAATTGTCAGCGTTATTTTCACAGATATGAAAACTGGGGTAAATATGTCTTTAATTCAGTTGTTATCACATCCATTTAATAAATATTAATCACCTACTTCATGCATGTAGGATATTAGGACACAGTAAAATTCTTTCTCTGTTGGGAATTATATTCCTTTCAGGAAAGTTGCATAATAAACACCTTGCATAAAAAATAATACATGTACAGATTCACTGTGTCAGGGCTGAGTGTTGTGAGTTACTGAAAGGGGTTAATATCACTCTAGAGTGTTTTATTTTGAACAGGGTAATCTTAGAAAGACCTTTCTGAGTTTTTGACATTTTGACGTTTATACATTTATACTAAAGTTAGTTATTAAGGAATTCAGTGTGCAAAGAAAATGACACAGATATCTCATCAGTTATTTTGCCTAATATTGTCTTACTGTTATTTAACATACACACAAAACTCAGATTTAAAAAATAAAAACCCGTAAATCTAAATATTTAATAGCTCAATAAGTATATGTTAATGTCATCTACTACACACATACATTCATACATTTCAAAAATTCAAAAACCAAACATTGTTATTTTCACATAAATTATTAGTTAATAAGATTACTAGAAGAAAATTAATAATAAAGTACTTAAAAATCAGTGCTTAAAAGTATACACTCCACACAATGAAGACATTCTAATTAATCATGAAAAAAAGTAAGCAGCATTATGTAGCCTGTAATGAAAAAAAATCTTGAATTCTTGAAAACAAATGATGAATAATTGCTTAATGAATGGAGAAAAATATATTGTATGAAAATAAAATTTATTTTCAATAAAAAAGAAAAAAATAAAAACACTTTGATTTAAAAATTGTACAATATACTGTCATGACTTTATATCAAGGGTCATTTTGAATCAATTTTTAAAGTAAGTTTATTCTGAATGTCTGTTAATAGAAAAGCAAAGAGGAGGATTTTGTGATAACTCAAAATATGATCCTCTGACTATCTTATTATTAGTATTTATTTCTTATTTAGTTTTTATTCATAATCTTAACTCTGCAATCCAGCTAGACCTGGAGGGAAATAAGGAAAATATGGAACCTGAAGGACTTCAGTGAGAGCGGAAATTACAGTGTACTGTGAGCTGATGGTGTGGGGAGGTCTCCTGAGCTGCAGAAGGAAAGGTCTGGTCATTAAGATGCTGGCAAGTCCGAAGAATTAGAGTTGACTGCAGTCAGCAATGCTGATCTTCATGCTGGTCTTGCTCTTCCTGGACCCCAAATGCTCCTTGGCTTCCATGATGCTCGTGCTGTCTTTTACCTTTCCAAAGTCCACATGTTTGCCATCTGGCAAATCAGTCTTGGCAGTGCAGGTGAAGAATTGGTAACCATTTGTGTTTGGTCCAGCATTTGCCACTGACAAGATATCAGGATCTGTATGCTTCAGGGTAAACTTTTCATCCTCAAATTCTCCCCGTAGATGGATTTCCCATTACGGCATGTGAAATGCTGTAGCTGGAGAATTTCTCTCCAGCTCCCATCACCAAGTCCCGCCAGTCTCAGAGCCCACTTATAAAATAAACATACAGACTCTTACATTATTTAAACTGCTTGGCCATTAGCTCAGGCCTGTTATTGTCTAGCTCTTACTCTTATATTTAGCCCATTTCTATTAATCTTTACTTTGCCACATGGCTCATGGCTTACTGGTACCTTACATCTTCCTTGTCCTGATGGCGGCTGGCAGTGTCCCTCCCTCAGCCTTCCACTTCCCAGAATTCTTTTCCTTGTCCCGCCTATACTTCCTGCCTAGCCAATGGCCAATCAGTGATTTATTTACTGACCAATCAGCAACACACTTGACATACAGACCATCCCACAGCAAAATGCCCACCCTGTCACATGAATCCTGGAATAATTCAGTGAAAGGAGGAATCTTGATATCCAAATCCTTTCTCTGCAGTGCTCAGAGCACTAAAGTTTCCTGCGACCTTTGAAACTTTCTCTGCAAACAGCTGGAAAGAGATGCTGCCCAAGGCCTCTCCATCAGCCATGATGTCGAAGAATGTGGTAGGGTTGAGCATGGCTACAGCAAGTAGTGACAGGAGACGGTGTTCTTACATGTATAGAATGCATCCTGATTTTTCTCCCCATCTCCTTGCATCCTCTCTGACTTTTCTCCAACTGTAGAATGCATCCTGGTTTTTCTCCACATTTCCTTGCATCCTCTCAGACTTTTCTCCAACTGCTGTCAGCTCACCTCTGCTTCTTTCCTCAAAATTTCCTTCCTGTATGGCTTTTTGCTTTGTTTCATGCCCCACAAGTTGTTTAACTAGGGCTGTCTGTGTGACTATGTGTTTGAAACTATCCACTGTACCAGTGGGTACACAGCTGAATCATATACCTCTCCTTTCTTCTTTCATAATCTGTTAGTTACCAATAGTTCAACAGTAAGTGGTAGGACACCATGAGCCCCTTCCCCACCCACAGCTGACAATTGGGTGGCCCTGATTTGTTCAGGCCCAGTGACAGTGAGTGCAGCTGCATACGTTCATAACTATCATGCAATATCATGTTTAGAAGATGGCATTTTGCAACCCTTATCCCTGTCTTCTGGCTCTTACGTTCTTTTCATCGCCTTTGCCTGATGGACAGAAGCATGGACATTTAAAAGGTGTTTTGGCGCAGTGTCAATGCAGTTAAGCAGCAGCAGTAGATTTCCTCCCCAAGCCCAAGACCCCCTCCATCATAGGTTTTCGGCTGGGTTTACAGTATCAAACATGAGTTGTCACTTGGAGAGTAGGCTTCAAATCCAATCCTGGAGCCATAGGTTACCCTCATAACAGCTGTACCACTAATGCAACAGTGGCCACATCTTGCCTGGTAGGGTGATGTTGTAGTTGACAGAATTCACAGATGGGTAAGACTGTTGATGCTTTACCTGCACCCAAGCAACCTGTATTGCATCATGTGGAACTGTGAATGTTAGTCAACAGGGAGAAACTTCTAGCTCAGCTAAACACTGATTTCTCTGTATCTTGCATCCAAGTAGTGTGGTGTCTTCATCAGTAGAGTCTTAACTCATTCAGTTGGGCAACCAAGAGAAAAGGCAAGAGTTTATATTTCTTGGGAGGCTTCATGATCAACAGCTTCTATTGTGTATCTCACACCTGGCACTGGTTGTTCAGTGGCCTATCACTTCTAGGATGAGTATTCTGTAGCCTTGCTAGGTACCTACTGTCAAATTCTCTTATATATTTTTAATTGGATTACCAGATGCTAGGTTTCATGTGGCTTGTTCATATCTCAGTAATATTGCTTTTCCCTCGTTTTTCTGCTCCCTCAAACCGCCCTATCTCAACCGCTCTCCCTATTTGAATACACCCTCAGTATTCCCTTTCTCCATCTCCATTTTACCTGTATGTCACTGTTTCTGTTCCCTTAAAGCAACCTCCCCACTATGCTGTCACCTATCTTGCTTCCAGAAGTACTCTAGATTAAACACACAAAACTAAAGAGTCAATGCTAGGATCTCATATAAGAGAGAATATATGGCCTTAGTCTTTCTGAGCATGGACTATATCACTCAGTATAGTTTTGCTCAGTTTCATTCATTTATCTACAAAATTAATAATGTCATTTTCCTTTATAGATGAAAAATTCCATTGTGTAGAAGTACCATGTTTTCATTAACCATCCTTCAGTTGATGAGTGTCAAGGCTTATTCTATTCTCTAGCTATTATAAGTGGAGTTACAAAGAATATGAATGTGCAAGTATCTCTGCAGTGGGATAAAATTCCTTTTGGTATATACCAGGAGTGGTATGACTGGGTCACATAGCTCCATCAAGTTTTTGGAGGAATGTCTATAGTCATTTCCAAAGTGGCTGCACTATTTTATACTCCTACAAGAACCGTATAGAAGATTCCCTTTCTCCTTTCATTTTCTCCTTCCTTCTTCCTTTCTCTCCCCTTCCCTCCATTCCTTCTTTCCTTTCTTCCTTCCTTCTTTTTCCTTCCTGTCTCTCTTCTCTTCCCCCATCCTCCTTTTCCTCCTCCACTACTCCTCCTCGTTCTCTTCTTCCTCCTCTTCTTCCTCCTCCTTTTTCCTTTCTTTCCTGTTTTTGGGTAGTGCTACATATCCAACCAGAGCATTTAGGCACTCTATGAAAGCATTTTTTCACTGAGATGCTCCAAGTTCCTCCAATGCTGTGCTAGAACTTAGCTTTGTTTCATTTCTAATTTTACAGTACTGTTAAGATGTTTTTAATTTGTGTGTCTACACTGATACATTCTTATTGTATTTCTTTATGACAACTTCACAGGTTATGGAGGAGCTGTATCATAGATTACAACCACATTTCATGTTGTGGAGATTGTCTTTGAGTTGTCCAGTACTGCACTGAAATATTTCACCAATATTAGTAATCTTTTCTTTTTGTAGTGTTTTATACAAAAACTCAGTCCATTTAATGTAGCAAAATTCACATATCTTTACTGTAAGTTGAATTACTGGCAGCATCTTATTCTTTTCTATTGGTTGTTGAATTTCTTCTTACACACTGCATATCTGTTGCTCTTATTTCCATCACTCTGCCAAAGGTATTAATATTTACAGTCCAAAATACAGGTCTCTTTATGATTGTAAACTCTTCCAAGTTTTCCTTTAGCTTTTAAAGAATGCCTCCTTAATGCTCAGAAATAGTTGTGTGTGCATGTGCACAGCCGTATGTTTTCATGGCATGGCTGTCATCCTATTTATTAGGGTTTTTTTCCTTCTATGTCTACTTCTGAACTTCCCACCCAAAATCAAGAAGAAAAGCACCCACATTCCCCTTCAGAAGATGGTTTTTCACTTCTGCATTTTATATTTAAATGTCAGATCCATATGGATTTTATATTGATTGTGATGAAAATCAGGCATCTAGCTTTACTTCCTTCCAAATAGTCTTGGCTCTCACTAATTCTCACATTTTCTGGAAGACCCCAAGAGTGTGCACAGCACCATTATTCAACTTCTATTCTGGTTCATGTGGAGCACAGAGGCTGAAAAGAATGTATTGGTCTACCTTCCCCATATGACGGTCACCTGTACATGATGGTCATGGACCTGTGCTGGCTGAAGCGCTCAGAACATCACTTTAGAGAACACTTTGTTTTGTTTAACTCTGAAAGGAAACTGTATCATTCTGGTGTAGTTGACGGGTAGGGAAAATAAAACCTGGCATCCTAGCCAACCTAAACGGAGAACATCTCACTGCTGTTCTTCTCTCACAGCATGTAAGAAATGGCTGGAAAACACTTTCTAATATGTCAAGCTAAGGCTGTGAGATGAAAGGTGGCTATGAAATGTGCCTACTGCGGGATACACTGTCACCCACGCTTCTGGCATCTATGTCCATATACTACCTTGATATCCAGAAAAAAAAATTAAAGTTCAGTTGATTATTCTGATTCCTTAAAAAACTAATTGCAGGCATCTGAGCACGGTTTTAAAATCTTGCATCTCACTCATTTCTCTGTGATAAAATGAGGGCAGTTGCACAATGTTTCGGAAAGTTCCCTCCACAGATGTGCTAAGACCAACATGAAGAATATCCCCTGTAGGCATCCGCAGTGACTCTTGAGGCTTCAATTGGAAAGCTCCTATCTACGTTGACAGAATTATGATTCTATTTTTTAAAATTTATTTCTTAGGGAAGATAAGAAAACTAATCTTTTTTAATCCATCATCTCCATCTATTTTAAAACAACTGGGATTATATCTGATGACCTTTGTGAAGGCCATACTTTGTTTGTAACTGTGTATGATTTGCATTTTTGTTCATCAAATTATTTCAGTAATACATGATGTAAGGATTTGATAGTTCATGTGGGATAATCATTCGCATGTGCTGTTTGTCAGGCTGAGCTTTATTCTCACATTGAAAATATCACTTGGAAGATCCTATAGAGTGTAATCCACAAATCCTTCACTTCTGGCACTAATGCATTCACTGGGTTTTCTTCAAGTTACATCATTGGTTCCAGAAAATATTCCTTCCATTTCAATGTCTAAACTTACTGTTTGAAGTCAATGATACTGTCATATATAGCCTCAACATCATGAGAGGTTGGTTTGTCATTTTGTTAACAGAAGGCAGGAACCAATTGGATTTAGAGAGCATGATGGTTCTGCTTGGAAGGAATATCTAAGAAAGTCAGGAAAACTCGAGGAATATTCATGTAACATTCTGCAGAAGTCCCAGGGAAGAAACAGGAAGTCTGGGGTGAGGTTTCCGTTTTTAGTATGGCTCACATGTGCTTGTTCCCTTGTGACAGTTACTAGTAGTTCCTGGACTCTTCTTCCCTACGTGTTGGGGCAGAAACTTCCATAATCATATATTCATAAATCATAAATCATATAAGCCCTAACTGTGCTGGAAAGATAATGTGTCTCCATCCAGAGTCGCCTCTGAAATTTTCTAACATGGCCTTAAACAAATTCTTTTTTACTATAATTTAAAGAAAGAAAGCACAAATTTCATGACATACAATACACTAAGAATTTGTTCTATGGAAAGAAATATTCCATGTTTGTTAAGATGAGTATTTATATCTTGATAAATAGTATAGTATAACTTGATAAAAAATGAGCTTTTGTTGGGTATTTGGCTCAGGATAGAGAATCAGGCATGTGCAAGGTGCTGGGTTCAATCCCAAGCACAGCACGACAAACACAAAACAGCAGACAAGCGTTAATGACCTCAATGGCTACAGAATTTCCAATAAAGTTATGTAAAGATTTTATCAATGGATTGTTGTCTGTAATGCATAGGTTTTACTGAACTCAGAACTCTGTGAGGTAGGGAAAATTTACCCATAAATATGAGTAATTGAGGAAGAGAAGTGTGTAAACTTAATGTATTATAATCAATCAGTAAATGAAAAACTGTTAAAACTTGTATTTTAAAATATGCCTCTGTTGATATTGATGCTCCCTGTGGCACATTGTCACAGTGCTTACTGCTGTTCTTTTTAATATTTTTAAGTGTGTGTGTGTGTGTGTGTGTGTGTGTGTGTGAGATGGGGGTGAGGGGAGAAGGAGAGGATGTGTGTGAGTGTGTGTGTGTGTTTGTGTGTGTGTGTGTGTGTGTGTGTGTGTGTGTGATGGGGTGGGGGGAGAAGGAGAGGATGTGTGTGAGCGTGCATGCCACTGTGTACTTGTGACGGTCAGGAGACAGCTATTAGGAGTCTGTTCTACTTTTCCATCACATGGACTCAGAGATTAAATTTGGTGGCAAGCATCTCTAATCACCAAGCCATTTTGCTGCTTCTGGTATCCTTTTAAAAAGTAAAACCAAGAATATTTTGTATGAATGAGTGCTTGTTTTCAGGCTAATCCACTCTAGAAAAAGTATGTATGCAGGAGACTGAGAATCTGAGAATCGATGCCTATAAAACTCTGTATGCAGAAGTACCCATGCAATGTCTTTCTCCTGCCCTCATGATTCAGTTTGCAGACCCCAATTTGAAGATAGGCTTTCTTTTTCCTTTTCTTTTTTTTTTAATTAAGAAATTTTCTATTCACTTTACATACCAACTACAGATCCCCCTCTTCCTTCTTCCCACCCTCCCCGCCTTCCCCCCCCCAACCCACCCCCATCCCCACATTTTCCAAATAAAGGTCTCCCATGGGAAGTCAGCAGAGCCTGGCACACTCAGCTGAGGCAGCCCCTCCCCCCTGCATCAAGGCTGTGGAAGGTGTCACACCCTAGGCACTGTGTTCCAAAAAGCCCACCCATACACCAGGGATGGATCCCAATCCCCCTGCCTGGGTGCCCCCCAAACAGTTTGAGCTAAACAACTGTCTCCTGTATCCAGAGGGCCAAGTCTAGTCCTACAGGGGCTCCACAGCTATTAGTTCACAGTTCATGGGTTTCCACTTGTGGGTCGTCATCTCTATATGTTTTCCCATCATGATCTCAACATCCCCTGCCCACAGAATCCCTCCTCTCTCTCATTGATTAGATTCTTGGAGCTCTGTCTGGTGCCCAGCCATGGATCTCTGCATCTGCTTCCATCAGTCTCTGGATAAAGGCTATATGATGACAGTTAGTGTATTCATTAGACCGGTCACCAGAGTAGACCAGTCCAGGCAGAGGGTGGGCTTTCTTAAATCCACACACAAATAATTTCACTCTGAGCAACAGGGTAGACCACTGAGCTATACTTAGGGCTCTGACCAAAGACTGATGCTAAAGGAATGAAAATGATAAGTTATTCAAATGGCACATAATATCAAAAAATTTTACGTTGAGGACAGAGCTTTGGAAATACCCACCACCATTCCTGAAAGAAAGGGTGACATAATGCTACTGTAGACAATGAATTTATTTTATCATTTTGGTCCAGCATCCAATTCACTCTTCCATTACTTTAGAGGACCAGCCTGATGTAAAATGGAGAAAAATACTGTTAAAAGATAGCTAGGAATCCAACTCTTGTCTACCAAGCCTCAACATGAGTATGTATGGACCAATCAAAGCCATCACAGCAATGTTTACTGGTTCATCTAGGAGAAGGTCCTGCTCTTTACCTCTGCATCTATGTCTCTAAGTATGTAAACTAAGAAGTACTTCCAGGCTTTTGAAAACTATGCAAAATGGAAATTATCTCCCAGTGGCACTAAAGGAGAAATTAGTCTTGATTACACCTCACAGGGTAGTAGCCTATGGACAAGCTTCACCTCTAACTCCAGTTATCACCAGATTGTTCAGTCCTAAAAACTACCTGTTATTTCTCATCAGATGAATCTCTGGTAACTAGAGCCAAGTATAGAGGGAAAATGGAAAACTGGTTTTTAGGACTGGGGAAATGGCTTAGCAAGTCCTTGTCCTGCGAACACAAGGACCTGAGTTCAATTCCCAAAAGCATGTAGAAAATGTGGTGTATGCTTGTAAACCCCACACTCCAGAGGAAGAGACAGGAGGATCCCTGGGATAGTATGGTCAGCCAGCCTGGACTACTTGACAAGCGTCAAACCAGTGAATTAAAACCTGGTTTTAATATTTATATTAAAAAAGGACAGCACCTGACAAATGACAGCTAAGGTCTGGACTCAGATGCACACACACAAATGTGCACACACATATGTACAAATGCACAAAATATTTTTCCATTTTATTAAAATCTGATGTGGAAAGATGTACATAACTTTGTTTCCTTTCCTTCAATTACTCTTTCTGAAAATTTTACCTCATAGTGGATACTGATAGTTAGAATTGTGTGCCCTGATTGATTTATTGTTTCTCTTCATGAATCATTCCTTCCCATAGTGTCTATTTCACAACATGTATTTATGCATGTATGAGCATATATGTACATGTGCTTGAGTGTGTAAACACCCATATATCTTAGTATACATATATACAAGCACAAAATTAACCTTTACTTTTATGAAGCATGTAACTCAAAATCATACTAGAAATTCACTATAAAATATACTAGGGGTTGGGGATTTAGCTCAGTGGTAGAGCGCTTACCTAGCAAGTTCAAGGCCCTGGGTTCGGTCCTCAGCTCCGAATATATATATAAATATATCTTAAAAACAAAAATTTTAAAACATATAAGTTTTTAAGTACAATTTGATGCTTTTCAAAACTTGTGTAGGATTTTTAATGGGCATTGACATACTGTGTGAGTATATGTGCTCTTGATAGTATTTGTCTTATAACAAGAATCTACCTATGCCACAGCTAAGTTCTTCAAAAATCAGAGAACTTGTTATGGGAAATATTTGTGAAAACTTACATTTGTGCTGTCATTATTTTATGAAGAAAATGAATCATGAAAAGTCTGTTCACAATACTTTCAATTAAATATTCCCATTTTGTAATTTTACTTCATGTCTCTTGTTATCTTGTAGAGAACAAAAACATAACGATTACTATTATGTGTGCAAGTTGACTACAGGATTTCTTTTCAAAAATCAGACTCTCTCAAGGCTTAAGTTGGACATCGTGAAGAAATGGATGTATGTGGTAATTCACCTGACTTGATGAGGTCTAGGTTGTTTTTACAAAGGTATTTACAAAGGTTTAAAGAGCTTATTTTCCCACTAAAGATAAAGAAATACAAATACAGATTTGTGAAGGTCTCAAATACAGAAGAACGTCTGATGATCGATGGGCTGTATCAAGAAGAGCAGCAGAGGATAGTGCTGGAAAATGACAAAATATGTGCCCACGGCAACACAAACTGAGACGCACTTTCATGAGTGGAAAAACAAAAATTGCTCATGTTAACCACATATTAGCTATCTCCAGAGATCGGTTCCATAGGCTGCTAACAGAGGTCAAATTTCTTTCTGGGATAGTTTTTATTTCTGCTAGACATGGTAGAATTGACCTACAACCTCAGCATTGGGAGGCTGAGGTAGAATGATCCTAAGTATGGAGCTAGCCATGGCTACACAGCATTACACCCTGCCTGAGAGAAAAATCCCGTGACATCTTAAATAGAGTGTAACAGGACACAATGGCTAGTTCTGCAATGGTGGACGTGGGTAGCATAAATGAGACACTCAGTCTGATTATCAACCACTAGAAAAGAAAACAAATAACACAGGGCGAACATAGGGTGTCGTTCTGTTTCTTTACTGCTGTGATAAACACTATGATTGAAAGCAGCTTGGGGATCAAAAGGTTTATTTGGTTTGCATGTCCAGATCACAGTCCATCACTGAGGGAAGTCGAGGAAAGAACCAGGTGGCAGGAATGAAGGCAGAAACTACTGAGGAATGCTAATTACCGGCTTGCTCCTCATTGGCTCTGTTTTCTAATACAACCAGGAACACCTGCGTAAGGGTGTCGCCTACCACAGAGGGTTTTCCCTTACACATCAGTCACTAATCAAGAAAATGCCCCCCACACACTTACCTACAGGCTGTCTAATAGTGGCATATTTTCAATTGAAGCTCCCTCTTCCCAGAAGACCGCAAATTTGTCAAGTTGACAAAAATCCCAACCACCAAGCTACTATTTTATTGACTTAATTGAAATCTTCTTTCCAGTCACTGATCAAAAGCCTTTTACTCTCTGGGGAAATAATTATAGTTCTAAAATTGTTTATGATGATGTAAATATATTTTCTTAAAATATGAACATATAAATGTGAATATCTCGAACTAAATCACACACACGAAGAAGGAGAAATTGAAGTGATCTTTGTTTAAATGTTATCTAAGTTTTCCACCACTGTCTACCTCCATCACCACTTCTAAACCCACTCCATTTTAGCCAAAATGCATTTCAAGGACAGGCCAGTGTTTTAGGGCAAACAAGACCTTGCCAATTTTCCATGTGTTATCTCTCATTGACTCCTACTAACTTTAAGGATGGTGTGAAGCTTCTTTCATGAAGAAACAGGGAGAACCCTTGGATTGGCCCTCTGTGACTTCCCACCTGTTCTCTTCTTGCCAGAATCTGAAATGTGCTCTTCAGTCAGCCATACACAGGTACTTGAGGTCTCCAAGTCTTCTTCATGAACATCTTCCTTGTGTTCTCCATGTTGAACCTCACCCTCTCCCTTTATTTATCTCTTCTTCTCTCCTGTCTCTACTCATGACCCCTCCCAGTCCCAATACCTCCTTGGTTAAGTTTGTTCATTACAGAATGCCCAGACCAAATGCTTTCCCATCCATAAGCCTTTTATGATCTTCCTGTCCTGAGACAAGAGATCCTAACTATATTTCATGATGCTTCTTACATGGCTGCCATCATGCAGCTGACATTCATCTGTGGTATCTTCCATGTTTATTGATCTAGTTCCTTACTTAAAACAATGAATTTCTGGTCAGCAGAGAATACATCTATTTAGTTCCTTTCCCTGTTGCTATGATATCTTGCGGGCCGCAAGAATATATTATAGAGATTCAGCTGTGTATTAAAGCTAAACTTTGACCAGCCAAAGGTCTGTCAAAAGGCAAAGCCATTTATTATGAATATTTGGTGATATCCAGCCTTTAATAATCCAGCTGTCTTCTGCTATGAAATTTGTGCGTGCCCAGACCAATTGGCAAACAGTTCAGCTCCCCAGACCTGCTGAACTACTAAGTTACTAAGTCCCCTGCTGAGCTTAGGAGACAAGCTGGGTGGGCGACCATAGCTTTGTTTCTTGTGCCAATGAAGCTCAGACCATCCCCTAGTCTTAAGGAGGCCTAGTGGTTCTCCAGAGCAATTGACTGAGAACAAAAGATGTTTTTACATATCAAGGTGAGAGGTAGAATAACATTCCTGAGAAGGCAGAGAACCCTGTGCCTAGGAAAGAAAGGGCAGGCATTTTTTGAAGAAATGGACAGAACAGCATGGCGAGAGAGAAGAGAGGACCACAGAGGTTCTTCAGAGGGTAAGCAGGTCTGGGGTAGAGTTTTCTGAGTGCCAGGAATAGAGAGTAGCAGAGATGGAGAAAGAGGATACAGAGGACGAAGATGTGGCTAGAAGAATAAGAGTTTAGTCATTAGCAGGAGTATGAGCTAGGGAACTGGACGGAACTGAAGCTATGGAAACAGGATTTCATCCCAGAGAAATAAAGTAGGCGGATAAAGAGCTTGGTATGTCTGGAGTTATTCCTGTCTTGAAGGTCTGGTGGAGCTATAGCTGAATTGATAGAATTTTGTCTTAGAGGAATAAAGTTAATAGACATAAGAACATAGTGTACGTAGAAGATTTATTTTTCTCCTCAGATAACCCACGCTGGACGTAGCTAAACCCCAGGACCCCTGGGTACCCTACAATGATAAAAATACCCTTGATCAGAGCAACCTAAAGGAGAAAGGATTTATTTTAGCTCACAGGTCAAGTTACAGTCCGCCGTGGTGGGGAAATCAAAGCATCGGGAGCTTGAACATGCTGAACACATTGCATCCACAATCAGAAGAAGAAGGCAATTTTTTCATGTGTGCCAGTGCTCAGCTGGCTTTCTCCACTGTGTACAGGCTCGGATTTTACGTCTAAGGAATGGCTTTGTCTGGAATTAAGATGGATCTTCCCACACCAATTAACTCAATAAAGATAATCCCTCACAGGCACTGTCAGAGACCCACCTTAAAGATGATTCTAGATTTGTCAAGTTGGCAATAGCATTAGCCTCCCTAACTTCTCATTGCACCTTGTTCTTCTAGAACCTAGATTAATGGTTGGCATATGATGGGGTACAAATCTAGGCTTACTTGAGACAGCAGAAGTATCACATTCCTTTTCTACAGTTTATGAAAGGAGCTATTAAAAATCCCATTTTCCTCATCCTGAGAAAAGAATACCAAACCTTATCCTAACTCTTCTTAAGGAAAAATAAAAGTATCCAGCTATTGCTAAATAAGCAATTGGGCCTGAGCACAGTTGCCTGGTCATTGGACTTTCTACTGAGAATGGATGACTCTGGGCTTTTCATTACATATAAAACTTCACCAGATTATTTCACAGGTAATCAGGGCTGATTTGAAAATCATTAGCTTGGATTATTATAATGTTCGTTTGCAAGAGGAACTGGAGAGTTCAGCATCAGAGCTCTTCCGTGTTCTCTTTATGATTAGATGTGATGGGATCAAGTGAAAAGTGACATATAAATGTAAGGTAGGCAGTGGCTTAGTACTTTTAACAGCATTTGACAGCTAAGAACCCCAAAAGAACGTCGGTACAGAAACGTCTCTTTTTGATACATGCAAAATGACTGAGAGGCAGGAATTGAGGGACTAGAAAAGGAGTGATTTGGAGTGCAACTTGAAAGGCTTTTAATGTTGCAATCTATATTACCTTGCTCTGATTTGCCAACTACCACTAGTGAAACTGAATAAAAGTAGGGTTAACTGAATAGCCAAATTGCTAGATCTTATCTAGCATTTCCATCAGTGGGATGGGAGTGCTTTTGTTTGCATTTTAGACAGGTATCTTTCTCCATTCTGGTCCCACAAAGCTGGTCTGCAGCTTCACACAACACAAGGTATTTTTAAAAGCTGGCATCATTTAGATTTCCAACCTATAGCAAATGTGAAAGGTTGGCATTTGAATTTCCTGAAGTATTAATCTCTAATGAAAACAATGTCAGAGCCTTAAGCACTTTGGCATTTTCTGGACACATTATAAATACACAAGATACATTTTATCATGGGCTGTGTATAACAGCACTGGGACAAAGAACAAGCACCAGGGAAAATGGTTTGAGGCAAACCTTTCAACACGCTTTCCAAGGCCATTGCAAAAAACTCCCCAGTCCTTGAACTCCCTGGTGATCATTTTAATAATAACAAGAACCATTTGGTAACTGGCCTGGGCTGCAGATTGCATTGGGCTTTGGCCAATATAAAATCTACTCTCTCGTTATTAAGCAAACAACATTCTAGCCCATTACAGAGATATTTAAAGCTCCCCTAATACCTACCAATCAGATCCTTAAATCTTCAAAGTACTGCTAAATATATCTGTAGCAATTCTCTTCTAGTCTTCCTTCTCTTGACACCTCTCCTCTCCCTCTCCCTCCACTTCCTCCTTGCTGTCCTTTTTCTTCCTCTTAATCTTTCTCCTCTTCCTCCTCCTCCCTCTCCTGTTCATCTTTTTATCCCCTCTTCTTTAAGACACTTAAGGAACTTTCCATCTTTCTTATGTGAACTACCTGACTGCTGATTTGGTTACAGGAATCTTGTTCAGAGCTCTTGGTCAGCTAGAGATAATCTGCTAGGAATAAAAATGGTACTCCAGGTGGACCCATCTTTTTACCCAGTAGGCACAACTGTATTGTCTCTCTTCTTCATTATCTGCTCAGGTGATGGTGGAACCAAAACAATTAGAGCAAGATTCCGAGGTCAAAAGTACATGTAGTGATATGAATGAGAATGTCCCCCATAGGTTCAGATATTTGAACTCTTGGTCACTAACTGGAGCTCCTGTTTGGAGAGGTTTAGGAGGTATGACATTTCTAGAGGAAGAATGTTACTGGGGCCAGATTTTGAGAGCTTAAACTTGAGCTGTTTCAAGTTTGGTCTTTCTGTTTCCTATTTACAGTTCAGGATGTGACCCTTCAGTTCTTGACCTGCCTCATTGTTTATCTTCTGCTCTGTGCCTCCTCATCATGGTGGTGATTGACTCTTAATCCCCTGTAAACTCCAAATTGACCCTTCCTCCCATAAGCTTCCTTGGTTAGGGTGTTTTATAATGATAACTTAAGACAGAAGTTGGTATGAGGCAGTGAACTATTGCTGTGACAGACCTGACCATGTTTTTGGAGGAATGTAGAAGATGCTGGGACTTTGGACTGGAAAAGTAGTTGGAGAGTGTAAGCAGATCTGATCATCCTGTTAGGACCTTGGAGTTATGTGGACTGTTGAGACCCAGCTCAGGGGGATTCAGAGGGGAACAATTTTAGCAACCAATGTAGAGCTCATTTTCGTGCTTTGTAAGCAAAGACTATGTCTCTTTTCTGATTTTGTCCTGAGAACCTGCTTAAATTTAAAAATCATTGACTAATTTCTTTGGCAGAGGAGATTTTAAGACAGAGCCTAATGCTGATTCTGTTGCAATAGTCACTCTTACACAAGATCACAATGGAAAAAGAGAAAAGAGAACAGAAGGAAACACAAAACGTACAGTTTGGAGAAGACAAGGACACTAGCAAGCTTAATATAAGAAATAAGGCTTGAAATGGAAGAGAGGTTTCAATTGGTAAGAAGATTAATGTCATTAATGCCAAATCTGCATTGGAATAAAGGGAAAGGTACCAAGAAAGAACCCACTCCTGGTACTGTGGTCTGTATTAGTCAGGGTTCTCAAAAGAAACAGGATTGATAGAATAAATATATATGTGGTTTATTATACTAGATTGCATTATGTAGTCTGATTAGTCCAACAATGACTGTTTCACAACAGAAAGGCAATCCACAAGACTGACTGTCTCTGCAGTCCCAATCTGCTGCTGCTGTCTGGGAGAATTTCCGGAGAACCACTGGTTTTCAGTTTGCATAGGAATCCTGAAGAAGATTTAATACAGACCACAGCATCAGAATAGACAAAGTTGCCAGCAAATGTGAGAGCAAGCAGATAAAAGGCAAAAGCTCCCTTCCTTCATGTCCTTTGTGTTGTCTGCTACTAGAAAGCATGGCCCAGATTCAGGGTAGGTCTTCCCGCCGCAATCAAGAAAATCCTTCACAGGGGTGCCCATTAACCTGGGTTTTATTTGATTCTAGATGGAGTCAAGTTGACAACCAAGGTTAGCCATCCCAGCACACTTAAGAGCTTTAGTTTCACCTCTGACCTTTCTACCTTTTTAAAGTTTCCAAAAGAGACTAGCAGCCTGATGGTGTTTCACACTTGGGTGGTCACCATGTATGAATAGCGCTATGGAAATCTTGCCCAGAATTTTCTTCATTTATCAACATCGCATTGGGTTCAGTTTTAAGACAGATCACAGATGAGCTATTTAGAAATATATGCATTTATTGAACAGAAGAGCCTCAGTTTGTCCAAGTTGTATTTGTTGGCCAAGGGCCAGCTCGGCCAGCCTTGGTTCAATATTTCCACTGGTTAATACCATGAGGCACTCAGCTGAAAGCAAGTGTCACGTGTGTCACCATGGAAGCAGTGACTTCACAGAGCCGTACCCACGAATGTGAAATGTTTAACAATGAGCAATTTGTTTGAAGCTCCTTTTACTCCGCATATCCTTGGAAAAATGAAACCACGGGAGGTATAAGAATCTCTAAAGGGCCTTTCTACACAGATTAATGTGGTAATTCTCTCATTACTATGTTCTGAGGGAGAGCTTCCTGCAGCAGACTCTGCGCTGCACCCCCAGTTAGAACATGGATTTGCATTAAGTGTTTTAATAAAATGTGAAATTAAATGATCATCCCTGGTGTGCCTCAGTTCTTGGTCAAGGCGAGAAAGAAAATGTAGTTTCTGAGGTAGATGAAAGTACGAAGGAGAATGTTTTGCCCCCAATGAAAATTCCGTTGGTCCAGTGACATGACTCCCATAAGCTTCATCTTCTCCACTTTGATGTTCTGTTGTGTTGTTTTTGCTTCTGTGTTCTTTTAATCTATTGAAAGTTATGAATAATGTAAGCACTTCACAGCCGTGCGATATGGATTCTGTCAGAACTAAGCATTTTAATTCTCCTCTCTATCTTTTTATTTTCTTTTTGCACACTTTAGCAAGATAATATTGCCTGAAAGCAATCATTAATGCTGACGCTTTTCACCACTGCTAACTACCTGTGCTTCTTCCTGTTGTGACTATAATAAAAGTGGAAACTTCTGAGCAACATCAATCTATGGATTGTTGGGCACATTAGGAAATGAGAAGAGAGAGGCATGGGCCAATAAAGGAAGATGGAGTAGGATGCTTTTCTGAGGAAACCAGTGGGACTTCTTTTCATATGGCTTATTTTAGAATAACAAAAGAGTCCTTCAGCACTGTCAAGGCTGTGATCTGTTTTTAAGCAGATAAAATACAAAAAAAAAAAAAAAAAAAAAAAAAAAAAAAAAAAAAAAAAAAAAAAAAAAAATTCTTTCCATTAAGATAGCAGGGAGGAGTAGAGCAAGGATTTTTGCAAACTGATTGTTCATGGTAAGTATTCATTGTCCAATTGTTTCTTTCATGTTTGGTTGTGAGCCTAGTCTTTAACAGCTGAGTCATCTCTCCAACCCCGGATTCTTTCTTAAAGAAACAGAAATGCTGAAGCTGATAGGCCCAACAATAGCTCCATGCTCATCTAATTTCTTCAATGGAGTCCCATCGTTTCTATCTCTCAATACTGACACAGCAGGAAACCCAGCTGCGACCAGCGACCTGAAATGACAGTTTAGGACAAGACTCACGATCGATCAAGAATTCCAGGGTTTAAATCCTGGTTCTACCTCTTATCCCCGTGGATAGAGTTCTTAAATTTTCTCTCCTTGCGTTCCCTCACATACAACCTACCTCAT
Source organism: Peromyscus eremicus (assembly GCF_949786415.1). Lineage (NCBI taxonomy): Eukaryota > Metazoa > Chordata > Mammalia > Rodentia > Cricetidae > Peromyscus > Peromyscus eremicus. The sequence goes on from NC_081435.1 coordinate 6,781,143, forward strand.
AAATTTCGTTTTGTCGTGCTCAGATGAGGAATAACTGAGAAAGCACTGAAAATGCAGTAGGAAAAAAGGCCAATGCTCAGCAAATGGCGGCTCTTGTTGGCCATGCAACTTTCCCACTCACTCCATGCCTGTTTTGCTGAGTATTAATTAATTTGATTGATAGTGATGCTACTCTGTTCTAACATGTATTTCAATAAATGATGGCCTGAGACACTCTACATCTGGACCATAATTTCTGAGAATGCAGTAGAGTCCAATTTATGTAAAAACACTGAATAGGTGGCCTCGTCTGCCTTGTATGTCTAGGCTTCTAGGACGACAGTTCTTCATTTCAGAGTTCTTTATTCTCCGGGTCTGATGTTGCTTTTTGTGTCAAGTTCCATATGAAGTTGCTCAGTTTGCTCTGAAAATGGGTATAGGAGGAAAAGTAGTGGAAAGGCAGAAAAGTTGTCCACTAAGTAACAAAACCTCTTGTAATTATTTCCTTCTCTTGGTTCCAGCATTATCCAGTGACTTGCGGAATTTCTCAAGAGCGGTCTGTAAAGTAAGCGAATGGATATGCAGTGTAGCTGTGAACAAGAAGCAGCATGAGTGGTTATGCTGTTTAGACTGAGTGTTAAATCAGGAGCACGACCTTGGTGTGAACACACACACACACACACACACACACACACACACACACACACACACGCACACACGCACACACACACACACACACACACACACACACACACACACACACGCATGTTTTCTGTCACGTTCATGTGCCAACTGATGATTGACCAAGAAAGTCAGAAACTGTTCATTATAAACTCATATAAAAATGCAAAAGTCATATAAACTGCCCGGTGGTGGTGGCCTTTAATCCTAGTACTTGGGAGACAGAGGCAGGCAGATCTCTGTGAGCTCGAGGCCAGCCTGGTCTGTCTACACAGTTAGTTCTAGGACAATCAAAGCTACACAAAGAAATCCTGTTTCAAAAAAAAAAAAAAAAACACCTAAAAATAAATAAATAATAGACCCTTTCAAAGAAAGCCATATAAACCAGTGTATGGACTTTACATATTTGAATATAAATACTATATACTTTGGGAGGTTTTAAAAATTTATTTATTTTGTGTGTGCATGTGTGCATGGGTGTGTATGTGTTGTGCTGCATATGCATGCCCTGCATCATAGACTCAGAGGACAACTTGCTAAGTTGGTTCTAATCCTCCATCATCTAGGTCCTGGGGATCAAAGTTGGGCTTCAGGCATGGCAGTAGGTGCCTTGTTCCATGAGCCATCCCTGGTTTTGTTATATTCTTCACTCGGGGCGGGAACCCAAAATAAACAAAGAGAGGCAGCCAGGCTTAGCCCAGACTGCTGCCATTTGAGCATCCATCCCTGCAGGTAATATTACTATGTACTTGTTTTCCCTTCTTGGCAGTAAAAGCTGAGTCAAACCTTGTTAGAATCTTTAAAAATGTGTGATCTTTATTTCTTGACCCAACATGACAAACTAAAGGCGCATTGTTAATCTTGTTTTATTTCTCACTTCAAAAACATTGACACACAATTTAGTTATTTCCAGGAAGTCTGATAGATTTCTCTTGTGTTAAAGGGTATTTCTACCACAGTCTTAAAAACACTGAGCAACATTACAAAATACAAATCAACAAAAGTTCAAGGTACCTTTCACATATCAATCACACATTGACGAGTTCCTCCCTTTCAGATTACAGATGGCAGAGAGCAAGTAGAGGGTTGTAACTGCTGATGTTCTAAACTCAGATTTTCAGTGGACTCACTGAGTCTCTGAAAGGAAGGTTTTCTTCTTGTGAGAAAAAGTATCTCAACTTAATGCATGTTACATTGAATCTTCATAGATTATAATCATAACCTTTGTGATATTTCCTTGTAAAGATAGTTTGTTTGCTTACATTCTGACAGTATTTGGAGCATACTTTTACTTATTTTAAAAGTGCCAAAAGGAAATCTCTGTCTTCCTTTCTAATGAAAATCTAGTTCATGCTCAGTTAAGTGGCCTATTCTTAAACATGGCAACTTCTGCCCATTGGTAAAGAACTCATTGGTTAAAACCCACTGCTGCCACCTGGTGTCCATTGTCAGGCACTGCCTCAGCTTGATGCCTTTGTACATCAGAAAGACAATTATGCTTTGAGGAGATAGAGACTGGGACAAGATACTAGAGACACAAAGGCAAAGGAAGACAGAGGCAAGGAGGTGGGGTAGAAAGCAGTCACTAGCAATGACACTTGTCATTAATTATTTAGGAAAACTTTGTCCCTTCCCACTGACTCGTATTTGAACAGCCTGGGTTCCAGGCATGGCTTTTTAATATGTTTCATTTGAATTCTTTGAAGGCTTTAAATTGATGAATACTAAGGATAATGCTGTAGCTTAAGGCAATCATCCATATTGATGAAGTTCACTATAAATAGATTTGTGCTGCAATAACCCATGTGTAAAAGTAATGTGTCTTTTTCCCCATGCCTATCGATTGTAAACCTTCTAAGGATGCTATTGTCAACTGTTCTGCCTTCATCAGAGGAGAGGAAAACCGCAGATCACCTACTCATTTTGCTTTACAAGTCAGAGACAAGTCCAAAAAAGAAACCCATTGCTGTATTCTAACTGAATTGATTAAACAACTACATTCATTTTTCTGGCATGAGAAAGCAAGGTTTTATTGAATAGAAACTACCTTTCAGAGGGTCCAAAATAATGATTTTAATGACATTAAAGGTCCACGCCCATATTCTAGAGAATATGCATGTATCTAGTCATGGAGGGTACATCAGAGCACACCGACTATCATGTGTAATAGAATTGTGAATTTGAGGAATTTGGAGATGGAGACTATTGGATAATTCTGTGTCTTGTTAACCAGAAAGCTGACAGGTAGATGTTCATGGAGAGGCAGGAATTCTCCTTTTGACAGATGGAGAGTTCTGCCAGGAACACAAGTAACTCATCAAAATCATCAGCAATCCCGGGTAGGGATCTTTTGAGAATGATCTCTCTGGGAATCTGGTCTGGATTTCTGAGCCTGCATCCAGCCCTGTTGAATCTTTGCTGTTCTCACCTCTTTCCAGAAGCCAACGCTTTGCAGAGTAAAATTGGGAGTCTGCCTTACTGCTGTGGCTGGAAGGAGTGCTAAGACATTCCTTTCTGAATTGCCGAACCGCAAACACCATGAGCTACGGCCGATGTCTCCTCATGGCTGCAGATCTGTGGGTCCCATTTTCTTGCTTGCCGAGACCGTCTTCAGCAGCTACAGGAAAATATGGTGGCTCATGTAATATGTCAACCTGAGTTGGTCACGGGGTGGCCATGCATTCGGTCAAACTTATTCTAGGTATGTGCATGAGGGTGTGCCTGTGGAAGGTTAACAACTGAGTTAGTGAAAGGAGAAACGCAGACCCCACTCTCTAATATGGGTGGGCCTCATCTAGTCAGTTGGAAGCCTGAATAAAACAAATATGCCAGCCTTTGAGCTGGATTAATGTTTTGATTTTATTGTCTGAATATTCAAATTAGAATTATTGGTTACTTTGCTCATTGCTGCAAATAAATGCCAGACAAAAGACAATTTAACAGAGAGAAAGATTTATCTTGGCTTACAGTCTGGGAGAGCAGAGTACATCCTGCTGTAGAAGGTGTGGTGGTTGGAGTCCAATATGTCGGATCACATGGATCCATAGTCAGGAGGTAGAGAGATGAATGCTGGAGCTCTACTAACATTATCTTTTTTTCAGTCAGTCTGAGACCCCAATCCACAGGATGGTACCACCCACATTCAGGTTGGATCTTCAGGCTTCAGTAAACTATCTCTGGAAACTCCCTCACGGACATTCCCAGAGATGTGTCTCCCAGGGGAATCTAAATCAAGCCATACTGATAACAAAGATTCACCATCACAGCACATTGGTGCTCCTTAGTTTTCAAGCCTTCCAGATGTTTTTCTGAATCTACATGATCATATCTCATGGTTCTCGGGCTTGTAGACTCAAGCTGGAAGGATGCCAGTGTCTCTCTGGGTCTCCAGCTTCTGCCTGTATATCTGGGGACTGGCTGGCCTCCATAATTCTGTCATAATTGTCTCTGATTCTCTAGTATGAAATACAAATGTAAGCTTTATAACCTTTATCATGGATAGTTCACAGTGAGATTGAGTTTTCAAGGCTGTCATAGTCTCATATAATACAGTCCAATGAAGAGGGTGACCTTCCATGTCTTATCTTTGTTTCTAGTTCATGGAAGTTCACCAGTCCTGCCTGCACTAGAGAGAAAGGAATTCTTTCACATGGCTTTACTCACTGGGTGTTTCCCAAGGGTCTCTCTCCCACGGGACATTAAGAAAGAGAGAAACCAAGAGGTCTGGAGAAACACTAGGTTACAGGAAGCCATGGCCACCCCTATCCCTGAAGGAGAAAGGAGACAAGCAGGTCTCAGTAAGGTGTGAGACTTTCAGCCACAGCCAAGGCCCATCACAGTGAGGTGCACAGCCTGTAGTGAGGTCCACAGTCTGTAGTGAGGTCCACAGCCTGTAGTGAGGTCCACAGCCTGTAGTGAGGTCCACAGCCTGTAGTGAGGTCCACAGCCTGTAGTGAGGTCCACAGCCTGTAGTGAGGTCCACAGCCTGTAGTGAGGTCCAGAGCCTGTAGTGAGGTCCACAGCCTGTAGTGAGATCCAAAGCCTGTAGTGAGGTGCACAGCCACCATGACCCCCTAGTCTAGCAGGTGTTCAATGATGGTAAGTAGCTTTTCTTCCTTCTAACTTTCTGTCCACTGTCTGAGTCTCCCATGAGCCAATACGACAGAAAGACATACAACAAAGGTCTAACAGATGTGATCCACAGACATCAGCCAAGGAGGGCAGAGAGCAAGGAAGATACAAGTTAAGAGAGGATTTGGGGACAAATAATTACTCTGAAAAGGATGTAGCTTTTGACTCTTCCAAATCTCATTGAGACTAGTAATGTCTAGGAGAGCAAATGAGAAAACCGTCTTTTATCTATATTCTTTCTTACTTATTATAAGTGGTGTATATACAGGTCAGAGGACAACTTACAGGGGACAGTTCTCTCCTTCCACCATGTGAGTCCTGATCAGACTTGGCATCGAGTGTCTTTAACTGCTGAGTCATTTCACCAGCCCATATTGTCTCCTTACTCTATATCGAAAATAAATATTAACCAAAGGATCCACAATGGTGCTCAGAGAGCCAAAAAGGCTATTCTGAATCATCTGCAGAACAGCACAGCTTGGCTTCCTTGTGGATAACCTGAGAGCAGAGTGCATGGCTGCTGTTCTAACTAGAACAGAAGAATCAGCAGCAGGCAGCATCCTAAGCATGGAATCTGTTCTAACTAGAACAGAAGAATCAGCAGCATGTAGCATCCTGCCTGCATGATGACATGAGGAGAACGTGCTTTATGGAAAAAGTGAACAAATTCCCCTCCCCCAACACAGGGACCCAGTGACACCTGGCAGTCCTTCACATTTGAATTTACAGCATAGTGTCCATTTATAAATGATTTGGGAGCTACAGAAACAGGGGCATGCTCCCACTGGGGGCGGGTGTTATTTTAGGGAACAGCCTTTCATTAGGCAAATTTACAAAAGTTAAAGCCAGTTGACAACGAGGTCAGCATTACCAGACAGCTGCTCAGGAGAGCATATTACTGGGAGGGGTGTCCTTGGAGAGTAGGAGCTAGCTGCCTCTGGGAGGACTAAGAAATGAGTGAGGACAGGAACTGAAAGGAATTAAGACACACATTCTTCATTACGTCTGGGGTGTTTTCAGAATATAGGAGAATGGGTTGCAATTATCCCACAGTGAATTTAAAAGTAATATCAGTCTTAATAATACACTCATAGACTTTAAGTACATCACATAATTGAATAATGCTAAAATTATAAGAGATGTAGAAAGCAGGGAAAGATCTTAGAGACAGAAGACCTAGGCAATAATCTATAGCTAATAAAATTTACCTGACTGTGAAAGCTGGTATTGTCTCAAACTTCTATTAACTATTTGTTCATTAGAATAAATTACTCTCCAGCCATGGAAGGCTCATCTGAATTCCAACCTCACATATGATCACTGGGTATGAATTCATAATGATGAGACAGGATATGGATTCACAATGATGAAATAACTCTAAGTCTCTCTTTAAAATACATAAGCTGGAAAATCATTAGCCACAGCGTTTCATCTCTCTGGTCTATCCAAGCATGCACTCAGACAGAAAAAAAAAAGGAACTCATTAGGGGATAGGTGTGAGGGAAAGTTTTTAAAAGTTCTCCATACAAAATCTTATTTAATATAAGAGGAAACTTGCGGGTTTTTTTTTAATCACTCTTGAGCAGTAGATAAACTATAATGGGAAACTTGTTTTATATTAATAAAATATAGTGGGAAATTTATATTTGTTGAAGGGGACTAAATGATATATGTTAGATAAAGAAAGTTTTTCAAAAATTCCTTTCACGTTCACTTTAACAGCGAAGAGGCACTATATAGTTATGTAATAGAACATTAAGGGGAATTTGGTACTTATCTTTTTAATATGATCATCAATCAAAATACTTCAGGGAATATAGCATTGGAAGTGTATTTTATAGAATAAAATTTGTATCAATTTCCTCTAAGAGTAGTTAAATTCTATTATGTAAAGTAGTCATTTTACATTGAATAAAATGGGATTAGAACAAGCACGGTGGGATTTAAAATATCATCCCTCCATGGTTTTCCACTCTCTTTCTATGCGTGTCCCATCTGTGGTCTGTAATCCTGATACCACAAGCAGTGTAGCCAGCCTCTTCCCAACTCTCTTTCCCTGTCTTCCTCATTTAACTTTGTTCCCTGAGTACAGAGGCACTGTGTGTGGAACCCAGGGGTCCGCTTCCATACATTGCATGTAAATTTGCACAGACGGTTCTCTCTATTTGAAATGCCTTCAGTTTTTCTCAGTTGTCACTCTTTCCTGTCTTGTGAGCACAGTCTCCCCATAGACCTGGTCTTGCCCACACCTCACCTCTAGCACACTGGGCCTCCAAAGCTTGCTGCATGTGCATTTATCCTGTCTCTCTCCACCGACAAACTGCAAGACACCCAATTCCTGCTTGGATTTACCTCAGTACCAACACAGAAACTCAAAGACTTCAGTAATTCTTTGTTTAATGAACAGATGGCTAAATCAATGGCTGAATACTGGAGTTGATCTATTGAAAATCAATAGTCTATTTCATACACGCAGGAAAAGAACAATGAATTTAAACTTCCTGTGCCCGTCTATAAATCTATTCCAATATTAAAAGCAAACAACGGGGCTGATACGTCCTTCGATCTCGCGTGTATACCAGCTCCTGCCGTCCCAGGATCACATTCAAGCTTTACTCTGCAGACAGTTTTGCCAAACCGCAAGTTAATTGATAGTGATGGCACAGGTAGACGATCAGAAAAGACACCAATAGCTCATAAATGTATTCTTGGAGTAAATATGAGAGGAAGAAGCCAAACTCACTGTAAATCGTATATACCGCAGAATTCAATCTTCCTTTCTTGATTTTTCCGAACCAGCACAGACGTGATGTAGTGCTTCGTCTGCGCCGGTAGAGGGCAGTCCACACTTCTTTAAGCGAACTGCGTGGGAGCCGCGGGAACTGGGCAACACAGATCCCAGGGTTTTGTTTGTTTGCTTATTATTTTTATTTCTTTAGCACAATCCTAAATCTCTTCAAACATCTCTACTCTTTAATCTATTTAGCTGTTATCATCTTTTCATCGACTTTTACAACCGATTTCAAACTGAGTATCCTCATGACATGACGTGCAGAGTGGTGGAGGGGACGGCCGGCTGTGGGGCGGCCAAAGAGCGGAACCCAGTCCTTAGCTGCCATGCCACCAAGTTGCTCAACCTTTCCGGTCCTCCGTGTTCTTCCCCTTAAAACACAGATAATGGATATTTGCTTCTCTCTATTCAAAACAGAAGCACCGGCTTTCACGTTTCTTCATGTGTGAGCAAACATCGCGTGCAAACGTCTGTCCAACCCACGTCGTGAAAGGCGTCGTGGCAGAAACCAAAAGTACATACCCTGAACAAACCTTGTCAGGTGAGCGGCATTTTTTCTGCCAGGAGTTTGGAGTGGGCCCAGTCAGAGTAACCTGGAAGAGGCCGGGTGACAAGAAAGGGCCCGGCCTGGTGCAAACCTCTCGGGCCTTCTGTTAGCTGCCGGCTGCAGGATTAACAGGATTAAGTCAGAATGGCTGCCCTGTTGTGAAGCTCAGCAGGGCTCTCAGGATGAGAAATAAGAGGCATCCACATAGATCCCTTGTTTGCTTGTAAAGGTTTCTGCTGCGGTCAGCTCAGGGTTTTCTGAGGAGGCCCGAGTTGCTTCCAGAGGCTGTAACAGTACCACAGACCAGCGGACTATAAGGAACAGAAATTTACTTCCTGCAGTCTAGAGACAGAAGTTTTAGTTCAAGGCACTGATAGACTCCTGGTCTGTCTATTTATTTTCTGAAAACTTTGTGTATGTGAGTACATAGCTGTTTATTATTGCACTTTGGAACACCTTATCAATTGAACTTGCTTGGGCAATCCCTCTGCTGTAAAATGAAGACTGTCATAGACCCTTTATTGGTATGAGAAAGCCCAGCATGATGACATCTTGAGACCATATAGGAATGAGAAATCTCAGTCCTCATCTTCCATATGCTGCTCGTGCCCTTTCACATTGTACATAGTGGTATGTCTTTTACTTCAAAAGAAAATATTTTCTTACAGTCTTTAATGCACTAATATTAAATGCAAATTAAACATGGTTGGACCTCATACCCACCTGCTCCTGCAGAGGCAAGCAACTTTGGAGTGGAAATATGTGAATGAAATTGAAAAAAAGAAATCGTTTTTGTAGTGAACAGACTTGTTTTCTCTGCTATCATCCCCGGGGTCATTTGAATGAAAATGGCCCCCAGAGGCTCATAAGGAGTGGCACCATTAGGGGGTGTGGCCTTGTTGGAGAAAGTGTGTCAGTGGGGATAGGCTTTGAGGTTTCAGATGCTCAAGCTAGGCCCAGTGTTTCTCTTCCAGCTACCTGTCAATGCAGATGTAGAACTCTCAGCTCCTTCTCCAGCATCGTGTCTGCCTGTGTGACCCCATGCTTCCTGCCATGACAATAATAAACTAAACCTCTGAATCTATAAGGCAGCCCCAATTAAATGTTTTCCTTTATAAGAGTTGCCGTGGTCATGGTGTCTCTTCACAGCAATAGAAACCCAACTCTGACAATACCCTAAGCACTATACCATCCCAACTATTGACATAGCATTTACATTGTACTCCGGATTATCAGTAATCTAGAGATAATTAAAATAAGGATGTGGATATGGTGAATGTAAATATTATACCATTTTTAGGTAGGACGTGAGAATCCACAGATGTGTGTCTGCATGGGGGAATTCCAGAGACAGTCCCTTGTGGATTCTAAGGCACAACTGTGCCTTGAAATGTCTGAGTCCTGTACAAATCTTACATACTTCATCACTTTAAACATCGGTTGTCATTTGGTTTCACGTTTTTACTTTTTGTGATGCCTTAGTTTTACTCTAATACGTTCACGCAGCTCTACCTACTATTGAGAATTTGTTTCTGATATTATAAATTGTATTAATAGATTGCCCTAGAATGAATTCCAGTTGACTGGTATGTAATACTTTAAATGTGTGGTGCTGAGTACTGTGAGCTACCATTTCATGTAAGATTTATGTATCGATGGACTTGAGATGCCTCAGCTTTCTCTGTGACGTCAGCTTTACCATTGTCAATATTCATGTTACACTCATCCTGAAATTAATTAGGCATTTCCCTTTCTTTTCTGCTCTCTATAATTCTTTCAATGGGTTTAAAATTGGTTGGTTTGAAGTGTTGGTATTGTTAGAGTTTCACTGGAAATCAAGCTGAGTGTGTACTCGGGGCTGCTCTTCCACATTCTTTGTTCTATAAAAATGGTCCCTTTAGACTTCCTGAATCTACTGGGATCTTACTTAGTCATTCTTCTTGACTGTCATGTTTAATTCCACGTAGTATAGTTTTATATATTATATATTATTATATAAATATCTTCTTACTTATGATTTTTTTTGTTATCATTTCCTCCTATTGTATATCTGTGCTTCTTTGTCCTCTCACCCTCATGCTTAACTGGGTTTTCTTATCACTTTGTCTTTTGGATGACTTTTTCGAATTTTGATTGTTTATTCTGTCTTTGAGGTCTATTTGTATCTTTTTAATTCCTCCATTGCTGTTTTGTTTTCACTGAATTTTTTAAAAATCAAAAACAGTTTTATTACATTTAAGTATTTGTGTGCATGTGTGTATGCACATGCTTGTGCCATGGTGCATATAGAGGTCAAAGGGCAACTAGAGCGAGTCAGTTCTTTCCTCCATCATGGAAGTTTTGGGATCTCAACTTCAAGTTATCAGGCTTAGTGAGAAGATCCTTCCCCACTTGGTGTCCTTTGTTTTATTTTTACAGGTTTGAGAGTCATGTTTGTTAACTCTTCTAGCGAAGTAATTGATATCTATTTAATGAGAAACTTGACTTGAGCCTCACCTCTGCCATGAGACCATGATATGCTGAACTTTTACCTTGGGTTCCAAGAATTGTAATTTTGATTTTCTAATTTCTGTTTTGATTCAGATCTCCAACTCTCCTCCTGAAGGCAGATTGTAAAGTGGTGTTAGATCTAATGGTCTTTTCATTCATAGTTTTCTTTCTTTCAGTGTGGTCTGAACTTTGTGTTATTTCTGCATTTTAGAATTTCGACTCTTCCGTTAATGCCTACTATGTAGTCAAGGTATTCAAAATATTTCGTGCTCTCTGGTAACAACAGTGTGTGTGTTATTGTTGTACCACACAGTATACAGAGATGTACAGACTGGCCCCATTGATGGTTTTCTTAGGTCTTTATTCTGCCAATATTTGTGAACTTGATTTGGTTTTAGCTTGTGATATGTATGACAAAGTTTGTTATGATTTGGGGTGGTTTTATCTATTTTTTCTGCATCTCGTAAATTTGTAATTTATACAGAACATCTCTCAGCATTCCGGCATGTCAATACAATAACAATTACTATGTTTCATGAATCATAGTCTTTAGCACTAGGCTTCGTTTCTCCTTTAAGCCATTTGGGGAGCAGTGAGGTCAACAAGATGGCTCAGCAGGAAAAGACACTTGCTACCCTGGGGTCACATGATAGACGGAGAAAACTGCAACCTGGAAGCTGTCACTGTGTCCTCCACATGCATAGTGGAGGACATAGTGTACACAATTGCCTTCACATTTGCACACAAAATAAATATATAAAAATATAGTAAGATTTTGGGGCTAAATCCTTGCCTAACATCAATTATTGAACTATTCACTTTGCTCCTCTGCCTTCTTCTGTTTTCTTTTCTCTTATATTTACTTTTTTAAAAAAATGCTCTCAGTTTCTTTGTTTCATGTATAGCCTTGTAGATAGTGCAAATTTGAATTTTGTTATGTTTTTTTAATCTGAAGAAATTAAAGACTGAATTCCATATATTTACATTTATTTTTAAACTAGTATTTTTGTTGTCAATTCCAAGGTGTTTATTTTCTTTTTTTTTCTTTTCAGAAGATATATTTCAATTTGTTAAGCTTCACATTTCAGTTCTAAGGTCTAACTTTATTATTTCTTTTTAAAATTAGTTATAGTCTTCTAATTTGAAGGTGGTGACTATTGGCTCCCTGCTATGAGCAAAAGTGAAATGACTAAGTAACTTCTTGTTCACCTCTTTCCTTTGTTCTAGCATATAACTTAAGGTAATGGCCGTTTGGACTGAGATCCCACTAATCCAGCAATCAGTGCGCATAGTCTACTTTTCACATTCTCTCCACTTTTTGCCCCATTTTGAGTCTTAAACTTTGTATTTCCAGATAATGTAAAACCATAAACTAATCTAGTCCATTTGATGTTTACTTAATTTAAACATTAAGCAATGTCAAATATGTGAGTCATAACTAAGATATCTTAGTTATCTGAATCTCATCTTGCAGTGTATATAATACTCTCTCTGGAATAAAGTCAGTCTTTTAGGGTAAATGATAGGATGGAAGGAGACCCCCATTTGGTTCCTGGTGACACATAGCAGTTTCTCCAGGTAGGCATCAAACTGACGAGGACTACACACTGTGAGATCATCTCCAATGGCGTACAGACACTTTCAAGAGTATTCTAAGTGGAAATGATCACCATGGAGACAGTGGTTGTGCTAGGTAGAAGCATGGCATCCTATGTGACTGATTAAAAGTCAACATGCAGCTTCTTCCAGTTGGTAGTTGGAAGCTTTGGGAGTGAGGGAAACTGTCAGGCATCAGTTAGGTATTATGTAATTGTCACATGAGTTCTTGTTTGGGTTCCTGGTTTTGTTGCTCAACAGAGTGCTTTGTCTGCATGGACTGAGTGCTACACATAGTAGAGTGGCTGCCTGGGCTGGTTGCTGTGTTATGAATCAAAATTCTGTTTTCACACATGCTTGGTCAACACTTATTTTGTACACGTTGTTTCTTACAACAGGAGAAATAAACTCCCAAGCCAAGAAAATGTCTTTGGTCTTTGACTGCTCAACCTCTGCTTGCTTCCTTTGTAACTGTGGGTGAGTTACTTACTTACTCTATTATCCAAGAAAAACAAAAGGCAGAATTTATCAAGAAAACAGTGTCTGTCCTCTTAATGTGAGATCAGGGATTGATGAGCTAGCATGACTCTGAGGAGGTGAATACAGGGAGTGATAAGGAATACCAGAACCCACAGATGATATTACCTGTTCACCAAACTCAGGTGACTTGAGACTCTGTCAAGTTGACAATTAACACTAACCACAGTTACTCTTTACATGGCTGTGACATATGTCTGACAGAAACAGATGAAAAGAAGGAAGTTCATTTGGATTTGATTTCAGAGGGATGTCAGGCTATCACAGTGGGGCAGGCATGGTGGTCCAATGCCGAGGCAGCAGGAGTGTGGAGTGGAGGCAGCTAAGGCTGGAACCAAAAAGATCTAAACTTCACAGACCAACCCCTAATGATGTATTTGTACCAGTGAGTCACAAAGGTTCTACAACCTCCAAGAACCATGACACCTTCTGGGACCAGGCACTCAAACATGTGAGCTTATGGAGGACATTTCATACTGAAAGTAAAGCGGTGATGTTTGTAGTTCATGTAAATATCTGGCAGGAGTCTTGCTGAGGAAAAAAATTGGTTAAAAAACTGCTGATCTGGTGAATCTGTCAGGCTTAGTCTCCGTTAACCATGAGAGGAACCAATGCTGAGCTGCACATACCCAGCTCAGTCTACGCAGGACTATCCCTGGCATTTATGAGAGTGAGACTGAAAGCTAACCTGATTCTAAGGAGCTCTGTGGGGCCAACTGGAAGGTGCATGTTGACCAGGGACCAAGTTCAAATAATAATATAGTTTGGTCCTTCTGCTTTTCCAGGTTTTCCAGTGTGTCTGACTTTTATCCCTTTTTCTTTCTTGGGTGCTTGATTGCCCTCATGTGGCCACTACCCTGGCTAAAAGTTAAATTATCATTAATGTTTATTTCTGAACAAATTATGAGGTGAAATACAATAGACTGTGTTCTTCAATCTGTTGGAATAACAAATAACCATCGATCCTTTTTAGTGGTTTTTGTCAGAAATCACTATGAACTTCCTATGCCTTACTTAGTTTTTCAATCTCATTTATACAGCTCCATGTACACAATGCTTAATCAGTAAATATTTTTCCTAGTTGTTACCAAGCACTCATCCAGGTTCAGGGAAGCCAATAAGTAAAGGTGATAAATCAATAACCCTCATTGGAGCCCACATCCCAACACTCCAAGCTGGGCTCAAACATGCAGTGATCCAAAGGTTATCAATGATCCAGAGTTATCAACTCTGAGGATAAAGAGGCATAGCCTATGATGAAGGGAGGAGCGTCCATGAAGTATCATGGAAGACTCTTTGGATAAGTTAATGTTTCAGTAGAGACCTAGAAGAAGGAAAGAAAAGAACAGTAAGGATAAAGGTAAAATGTTTCTTTTTAGAAAGGGAAAGTGGAAAGGGCCTGAGACTATGGGATGTTTGGCCTGTTCCCAGATGTGTCAGGAAAGATGATAGAGTCTGTGCGGCTCAGAGAAACAAGACTGTGGGAGTCTTTGGAACTGTGGTATGAATTGTATTTATTCTAAGACAAAAAGTCACGGGGACTGCCTTTTTCACTTAAATTTTAAGGTATCATTCTACTTTCTGTGTTGATTAAAAAAAAAGACTCAAGAGAGAAAAGATACAAGCTGAGAGTTAAGTTAGGAGGCCATTACATTGGGTAAATATGAAGATACCTTGGTGTAGGTTAAAAAGTGGTCAATGGAGAAAGTGAAAAATCATCTCGTTGTTGTGAGCAAAAAGAAAATAAAATAAGAAGCTGCCCTTGTTGATTGGGATCCCCACAATGATAGGATGGGATTGATAATGATATGGAAGGGGGGCACCGTGTGGGAATGGGTTAAGCAAGGATGAAGAGAGCACCATTGAGAACACAGAGAGGTCTGCCAACTAGACATCGGGGGATATGTCCAGTGCTCAGATCACAGAGAGGTCTGCCGACTAGACATTGGGGGATATGTCCAGTAGATAATCACACAAACTTGTCAGGGTTCAGGAATTAGGCCCAAGTGAATATGTCACACTGTGGAGTCAGAAATCTACACACAGGACTTATTACAAGGTGAAGGGATATAATCAAGTAAAAATGAAATTAAGCAAAAATGGAGATTGAGCCTATAGCTCTTCCAATATTTGGATTCTGTAAAATATGATGGATCAGAAAAAAGGGCTTGGAAAGGGAAAAAAAGAATCAGAATCCAGCTAAAGAAAGTGCTTCAAAAGTCAAAAGATTACCTTTGTCAAATGCCTAACAGGCTAAGATCAGGACCTAAACAGCTCAGCAATGGCACCAAGGCAGCTCTAGTTTATCTTGAGAGCGTAGGTTTCAGCGGTTATTGAAGAAGAAAGAATGACTTAGAGTAAAATCATAGAGAGCTGGAATAAAGAAAGCAGGAACCTTGGATACCAACAATTCAATGTCTGCTGAAAAGGAATTAATAAAAACTGGTAACTCTTCACAGATAAATGTTGGAGGAGTTTCTTTTTTCTTGAAGAATTGTAGCATATTTGTAAGAGAAGGGAATGATATCACAGAAAAACACTAGTGTATGGCAGAAGTGACGGAGGGGCTGTGGCTGGAAGGCTGTCCTTTCATGACTAAAAGGGAGGTAACCTGTGTCCTCACCACAGAACTAAAGTTAAGTTAAACTTAGTAGGAAAGATGAGATATGTGTGTAATGCAAAGTGGTTGGTAGATATTATGATGGAAAATTGGGAAACTTTTAACTTCCTATTTTTTTTTCATAGACATTCAAAGCAAGGATGTCAGGCAAGACTAAACAGAAAGGTGACAGTGGGTGTCCTTTTTCTACCATTTGAAGTATAACTTACAAAATAACAATACTAAGGAAAATAGAGTTGCTGACATGTTTTTTGTGTTTTGGAGGTAGAGAATACTTGTACAGACCAGACCACTTGTAAGTAACACAGCTCTCTCTAAAGCTGGTCTCTGTTTGAGCTTACTCTTTGAACAGCAATGTAAAGTTTGTTTATCTCAAAAGGCAATCATTAAATTTAGAAAATAGGAAAAAAAAGAATAGAGTTTTGTTCTTAATGAAAATCACTTAAGATATGCTATAGTTTAGATGAGCCTGAATGATTGCTTCAGAAACTTGTCTCCTTGCATGGTGACAGTAAGAACCAATGGGACCTTGAAGAAATGGGACCCAGTGAGACATAATTAAGTCACTGGTGATGTTGATCTCACAAGCAATTAATGTAGAATGTAGTTTTTATGGAATACCAGTTAGATCTTACAAGGGATGGAATGTTATACAATGACCCTCCAATTCACGGCCATGTGGGTGCTCACTCTTGTGCACAATCCTGCTATGATATTCTCTGTCATAATATAATGCACAGTTGACACCAATGCTGTTTAGAGTTCCAGGCACCAAAGTTTTGAGCTAAGTAGTTATCTTTTTCTTATGTGACACTCAGCTTCAAGCATTCTCTTGCAGTAATGGAAAACAGACTTTATAAGGACACAAGCCATGCAATCAACACACTTTCATAAAAAGCTGTACTAGCCGGGCGGTGGTGGCGCACGCCTTTAATCCCAGCACTCGGGAGGCAGAGCCTGGAGGATCTCTGTGAGTTCGAGGCCAGACTGGAGTACAGAGTGAGTTCCAGGAAAGGCAGCAAAGCTACACAGAGAAACCCTGTCTCGAAAAACCAAAAAAAAAAAAAGCTGTACTAACGTGTTCATATTTTCACTCATATATTCATCACTTATTCTTGAATGAGCATGTGTTGTGCCTCCAAAATGCCCTAGACCCTGTGAGCAGCCTGGCAAAATGACAGACATTAAGTCACAGTCACCAGATTGCAGTGGAAATCAGTGTGCTAAGAGTGATGGACAAAAACAACTTCCCTTTATTTGATCATCTTTAGTGACCACCCTTGCTGGGTATCTTTGAACCTTACCCACTGTAGTTCTCTGCCCTGTTCTTCTCATAAGCACAATTTCGTGTAGTGCTGCTTGTTGCCATGGCTGTTACTGGAACATGTTCAAAATGCAAGAGCACACAGAACAGTGAGCAAGTTGCCTTGACACAAAGCTAATGGGACAGCCGAACAGACAAACCTTAAAGGGTAAGTGGAAAATCCAATCTCGCAGAATATCACAAAGTCAGCGAATGAAGTCCTGGAGACTGGAGTACGGATGAAGAGGCGAAGAGTTACTTGCTAACAGCTATAGTCTTTTTCTTCAGATGAATAGGAATCACTTTGCTTGGGAGAGTTAGGGGTATTTTTAGTGTTGGGGGGTTGTTTTAGAAAGAAAAAGAATTATATATTTACAGTTTGTTTCAGATGTAATGTTTAGGTAGTGCTGTGAAAGTGGATGAGAGAAAGTGAATGGGTAAGGTGTGCCATATTATGGTTGAGAGGTCTCGTGACTTGCTCTAGAGCAGTGCTTCTCAACCTTCCTAATGCTCATGTTTAATGAGTTCCTCATGTCTGGTGACCCCCAACCATAACATTATTTCACTGTTACTTCGTAAGTGTAATTTTGCTACTCTTTTGAATTGTAAGGTAAATAAGTGATATACAGGGCATCATGGCCCACGCCCCACAAGTTGAGAACCACTGCTCCAGATCATGGGCAATTATGGGAGAAAACATGAACGGTACAATGTTAGTTTGTTTGCTTGTATTCTCCAAGTATGCGATTGACAAGGCTTGCCAAATGTTTTGCTACACAGTGTGGAGAGACACAATGGAGTGACAGTTTCAGAAGCTCCCTTGTGTATTCCTGGGTGAAAGGTAGAAAGTGACACAAATAACAGAAATTAGAATTCCAGGAGAAACTGAAAACTTCCCTCTGTTTCCCATTTTCTTCTTTCCTTTTAGGAGAAAAGTTAATTGGGCTGGACTTGGGTCTGATGTTTGGTTTGTGGGTGTGGACTGGACAGTGGAAATAAACAAGGACACTGCTCAGGAGACAGACACTAGAAGTTTTCATTGCAAAGTGCCAGTTAAAGCCTTGTGAGATGATGAGCCTCCAGGTGGTAATATCTGCAGTGAGACAATGGATGGAGGATGCCAGTAACTGAGAGGTCAGCCAGATGAAACCGGGAGAGAAGGACTTAGGGAATTTGCAAGTATTCTAAGACAAAGCTCCTCCGCTAACACTGAGTCACACAGTGGTCACTTTTTCAGTTCAGCTTCAGAGGACACAGCACGTACAGGAGAACGGAGACAAAACAACAAGTTTATAAAAATAATAAAGATTGGTCACAGATATTATGTACCCCAAGATACGGAGTAATGATTAGGAAGCATCACCCTGAGGTAGGTAATAAAACGGATGAGGTTGGAGAGATTTTACACTCCAAACAGCTATCTCCTTCAAAGCTAGGTTATATATCGTGGTAGATGGCACACTTGTGGCCAAATAAGAAAATGGAATATGAGGCTGGAGAATAAAGGCCAGTGATGCACTCGGTTACAAGACCCTGGTCTTTTTGTGAAAGAGAACATGTTCTAAAAGGCAAAAGCATGAAATAGTCACTGCCTAAATGCCCTCTTGAAATTGAAATAAAGAAGCAAGCTTGACCTGAGTCCTGGGCTCTGTACTAGGCATGGAAAGAGGAATGTGTGGGTAGGAATGTCTGGCTATTTTCTCTGTGTGCCCAGCATTAGGAAGAAGCCACTGTGGATATGATTGTCCAGATCTACTGCATTTTGTTCTTTCTTTGGCATGTTTTCTGTAAATGTAAAAGCAACAGTATTTGTGTGTCACCTTTTCTGTGGTTTTTAACCTCCACTACCTCATGGAATTGATAATACTGTTTTGATCATTATAACGATGTGGAAAATGAGGCATGGGATGAGGTAGTACCTTCGTTATCTAGAGTAGGTACAGGCTGAGTCAGGATTTAATCAGATTCGGGTATTTGATCTCTGTGACCTTCTGCAATATATCAACCTATTTCTTCAGTAAACAATGTCTGAGCCTATAGAAGATTCCTCTAATTTGTTTATTAGCTGAGTCGGTTCTCATTTAATTACATGTATCAAAACTGAGAAGGACCGTCTTTATGGGTTCACATTTAAAGTTTAAACAAAATAAGAAGCTTTTATTTCATAAAATTTAAACTATAATAAACATAAAAAATGATAAAGGCAGAAAGCAGCCTTGTAAATAGCAGAGGACACTAAGTCCCTCTAAAATCCTGTGCAAGATGGTGTAACAGGAGCATTGAGAATCCTCACACATTCTAAACACTATGTTGGTGATATGCCTGAAAGGAAGCATTAAAAGATGTTAGAATTGTCTCTGTAGGTTTCCCCATCATGATCTTGATGCCCCCTTGCTGATAGAATTCCTCTTCCCTCTCTTCGACTGGACTCCTGGAGCTCAGACTGGTGCTTGGCTGTGGATCTCTGCATCTGCTTCCATCAGTTACTGAATGAAAGCTCTGTGATGCAACCCAAGCAAGCTCGTGAGAACTCATGAACTTTAGACCAACAGCTGTGGAGCCTGCATGGGACCGGACTAGGCCCTCTGCATAGGTGAGACAGTTGTGTAGCTTAGTCTGTTTAAGGGGTCTCTTGCAGTAAGATCGGATTCTATCCCTGGTGCAAGATCTGGCTTTTTGGAGCCCACTACATATGATGGGACATCTTGCACAGCCTTGATGCAGGGGGAGGGGCTTGGACCTGCCTCAACTGAATGGAGCAGGCTCTGCTGACTCCCCAGGGAAGGCCTTATGTTTTCAGAAGAGGAAATGGAGGGTGGGTTGTGGGGCAAGGCTGAGGCGGGGAGAAAGAGGAGGGATGAGAGGGGAATCTATAGTTAGCATGTAAAATGAATAAAAAATTTCTTACTAAGAAAAAAAAAAGGTGTTAGGAGTTCTGTGACCATATAAAACATGCCCAGGTGGGGGTGATGACAAGTTTACAAATCCTGGAGAAATGATTTTGCCATTATTAAATAGCTGAGGATCATAGAGAAACACTGATTAATAGAACAATTAATTAAACTGTCTTTAGATTATACGCACAAAACCACTCCTGCTGCACTGTTCCTTAGGAAATATCTGGGATCCTTAAGAGGTCGTGTGTGTGTGTGTGTGTGTGTGTGTGTGTGTGTGTGTGTGTGTGTGTGTGTTTGTGTGTGTGTGTGTGTGTGTGTGTGTGTTGTAAGTGTGTGTGTGTACACACATGTGTGGAGTTCAGAGGTTGACAGCACATGCCTTTATCATTCTCCACCTTGTTTTGGAAGATGATGTCTTGATGGACCTAGAACTTAAAGATTCAGCAAGCTCCAGGGATTCCCCTGTCTCAGTCCCCTCAGTGGTGGGATTATAGGCATGCACCACTACTCCTGGCTTTTTGTGGGATGCTACATGCTGAACTCGGGTCTTCAGGTTTATGCAGCAAGCCACTTACTACTGAGCCCCCTCCTCAACACTCTTTAGGAGCACCCTGAGAAGATGTAGGGTTTTAACTTTATGGAAACCTAGAATGTAATACCTTGGAGACATTGTATATTGTGTACATATTCAAATTAGAATATTAAAAATTGCTCTGGGAATCTCTGGAAGATAGATTTGAAGAGACAAATGTTAGGAGGACAAGTGCTTTATAAAAGGGATGTGTGCTCTTCATGAAGCAGGAGCAGAGCAGAGCAGGACAAACGAAAGTGATGGGGAACAAAATGAAGGTCAGTGGACAGAGCTTCTAAATAGGCAGTCTCCTGGAGCCATTCCCAGGTCAAATGTCAAAGTCTGCAATGGGTAACATTTTTTCTCCCTAGTGGAGAGGGGAAGTCAAGACATCTTGAATCTTTGTAAATTTATGCCCTGCTTTTAGGCAAATGGAGGGCAGGCCATGCTCTGGCATTCCGGCTTCCCACTATTTTCAGCTCAGAGCATCTCTACCCACAGAAGCAAATCCCAGGGTGGCAGCCTCAGGTCTCCCACACTACTGTTTTCTTCATAGCAGGGATTACTCCTCAAGCTTTGCTTTGAAAACATCTTAGATCTTGTATATTTATTTATTATATATTCATCTTTGGCAATATGTTTTTTTTTTTTTTACTTTTCATCATATTTAATCATTGCACATGACACTTTGTTACGTAAGGAGTCTTTCATACAAATATGTGTATGTTATGGGTTGAGCACATTGTGTACCTTCTTTGAATATTTTCTCTGGAAATTTTTCATCATATGTTAAAAAAAAAAGACCTTACTTAGGCTGGCAGTTAACGTCACTTGCCAAGCCCGATGACCTCTGTTTGAACCCCAGACTCCCCGTCATTGAAGGAGAGAGCTGCTTACTGAAATTTGACCTCTGACTGTCACATTTGCACCATGGCGACACACCCACACACATACACACCCAAATTTGCTGTACATCTGTAGAGAGGAAACGGGCCTCTCCATTGATGGTGGGGTGCTGTCCTCACTGGGACGTGCCCCTGTCCATGGGACACAGCAAGGGGTCTCTGGGTTGTATGACTTTGGACTTCTTTCACTCTTCTCCCTGGCTAAAATGGTGACCAAGGGCAAAACAGACACAGAGAACTTTTGTCACCCACAGAACTGAGACCATGGTACTTGAATAAATGACATGTTAAGCCATGCTTGGCCATTATACTTCCTGCTGAGAGCTGTGACGAATCGCAGACTTCAAACTGCCACCATGGAGAAAAATGAGTTCCTCAGGAGAGACCTGTGTTTGTCTGCCTTGTCTAACTCATCGTTAAGAACAAATATCTAGCAGAGAAGACTGT
Source organism: Peromyscus eremicus (assembly GCF_949786415.1). Taxonomy (NCBI): domain Eukaryota; kingdom Metazoa; phylum Chordata; class Mammalia; order Rodentia; family Cricetidae; genus Peromyscus; species Peromyscus eremicus. Next base: position 6,802,638 of record NC_081435.1, read on the forward strand.
TCACCAACTGACATTGGAACTTTGCCCTCTTGTTTTCATTACACATTTTAAACAAGGAAAATCTGAATTAGTTAGTTCTCTCTATCGGTTCCCAATCCGTAATTAGTGAAGTAGCAACTTGAATAAAAAGCTTTTTAAAATGCATAATGCAAACAAGAGAAAAAGCATGCCTCATGAACAGTAATAAACATCTTCAAAAGTTTTTCAGAAGTGTATTTTTGAAGCTATAATACTTTATATATTTATATATGTGTGTGTGTGTGTGTATGTGTGTGTGTGTGCGTGCATGTGTGTATGCATGTATGTATATCTAACAATAGACATCATATCTATATGGCCTTAAGTTGACATGGGTAGTTGTATGTAAATATCTGACTTACATTTTGAAGCTTTGTATCTTCCTTAGAAGGCATTGATTGGTAAGCATGTATTAAATATTAATTATGGGTATCATGGTTTAAGAAGCTAACTTTCTGCTGACTGTATTTTCCAATGAAAACAGAACAAAGCTAGAATAAAGTAAAGCATAATCAATATATTTCAAACTATTAAATACACTGCTTGTTTGCTTTGTGAGACACATTGACTTGGATTTCTTCTTTCCCAACTTTAGATCCAAACCACCCTGCATATTTCAAGCAAAGGACTTAAACATTAATTCTTCTTGTTCTTTTTTTTTTTTCTTGTAGCACTAATTTGCTTCATTAACAATAAGATCAGGTAAAAATTGACACCTAGAGCACTTACTGTTCAGGTGAGGGTTTTTTTTTTTCCTGGAACAATCAATTTCATTTTACATGCATTACCTCAGCAATCTCCAACATTGTTCAAGGATGGTGTTATCTACAGTTTGAAGATAAGAACAAAAAAAGAGAGGAAAGACAAGCAACTTTGAACTTGAGTTTATCTTATGGTGCAACTGTTACCTGTCTTGTCTACTTTATTTGACACTATGAGCCAGATTCAAATTTCGAACCTGTTAAGTACCTAGAGGGATTATTGTGTATGTGACAGCTTGTCCATCAATTTCCTTTGCTTGTCCTGAGTCAGCTGCCCTTACGGTACCATACATAAATACCACCAATTATGTTTACTGTGAGCAAAGCACAAGGTAACTGCTTTACTGCCCAGGTATGCAGAACTCTTTGTCAAAAGAAAAGGATAGTTGATTGATAAAAGATCTAGATTTTTCATTTTTTTTTTGTAAAAACTAATCTTAAAATAGATTTCTCAGTGAAGGTAGGAGTGTGCCTTGACAAGTTGGTGAGAATAGCATCATCATTTCACACAAAATATATGGCAGGCATTAATTTCCAGTGTCAGATCAATTCATTGACCATAGCTATCAAGAGCAAAAGAGACTGAACAATTAATCCCTTTATGACATGAAACTGCTGTATAATAGAAGTGTAGCCTTCGCTGTTCACCCAGTAACTGTTGGCTACTGTGCTTTCAGAGGCTGCAAAGAGCAAGATGCAGGACATCTCTGACTCAGCTCTTCATGCTTCTGCTCTTGTTGATGACTATTTTGTGGAAAACCCATTTTTCTCTCCAGCACTCTCCAGTTCTTCCAAAAGTGCTGTTCCTAAGGTAGAAATATAAAAAAAAAAATATGAATTTAATGCAATAGTTCTCACCCCCTACAATTTGATCAATATTCTCTCTGTTGTGAATGTATCTGCATTGTAGGTGTCTTCTATCTAAACTGATCATATATAATCTACATCTATATGCACAATATATGTATACCAGGAATGCGTATGTTGACATATATTTCTATTTCATTTGTTTTTGGCTGATTCCTGTCTGAAGCTGTCAGTCTCCTGATGTTAATGCTTATCTGAATCCTACAGTTTATCTCCAGAGTGATTCTGACAGCCCATAACTCAGCTTTAAGTTATCAAAGCAGGCTTCTTTCTTCTGTTTTATACCAGAAGTTTCATCGGACTCAGAAGAGGCTCTCTAATGAGCTTAACTTAACTGTTCAGCCCAATATCCACCTTAATTCCTGTGGGTAGTGGGCATCAACATGGACTCCTTAAGTTGAAGTGAATAAGTGAGCTCCTTTTAAAGACATCGTGGTGATGTCTAGTTGGCATTAATTGATGGCAGCAAGTTTGGGGCAGATTGCATCTGTCGATATTAGTCATAGACACTGCTAGTCAACAAAGGTGGTGGAACGTTTGCCTGAGACTGCGCAGCAAGCCAACAGTAGAGCGCCTTTACTAGTGGATCTAAGCGGCAGTAAAGGATGGAGGAAGCATACACGAGAGGCAGCTGACAGGATTGAAAATCTCGGCCCCAGGGGTCTGGATTTGAAGCCTAGTTCTGCTATGAGTGCTCTGAGACTTAGGACCAATAGTTTATACTTTTTACTTAGTGGAGATTTGCAATATCAGCCCCATAAGTGTTGGGTGAGAGCATCTGATGCTGTTGCATAAAAGCCACCAAAACAGTTTTTGAAACAACCAAATGGGCCAGAAAAGGTAGATGGATTCTATTCTCTCTCTCTCTCTCTCTCTCTCTCTCTCTCTCTCTCTCTCTCTCTCTCTCTCTCTCTCTCTCTCTCTCTCTCTCTCTCTCTGTGTGTGTGTGTGTGTGTGTGTGTGTTTCTATGTCTCTATCTTTTTCATTTTTGTTTTTGCTTTGTTTTGTTTTTTGTTTGTTTTTGATATCTCTTCTTAATTGAAAATAGCTTCTTCTCTCATACAATGCATCCCAACCACAGTTTCCCCTCCCTCCACTCTTCCTAGTTCCTCTCCACCTGCCCTCTCCCCATGATCTACTTCCCCTCCATTTACTCCTCAGAAAAGAGCAGGCCTCCAAGAGATGACAGCCAGAGAGGACAAAACAAGACACCATAAGACAAGGCAGAACCCTTCATATAGAGGCTGGACAAGGCAACCCAATAGGAGGAAGAGACTCAAGATCAGGCAAAGGAGTCAGAGATCCACTCACTGCCACTGTTAGGAGTCCCACAAAAACAAAATTACTCTTTCACTTTGTTTAATTAAAACCAAAATACTCCTCCTTCTTCCAATTCTTTGGGACTAGTACAAATATCAAAATAAATACTCAAATTCAGTTGCCATCCTATGTTATATTTGAAAGTGAACTACTTCAAATTCTGCTAATGGGATGCTCCTTGGGACTCTATGCATTGACCACTCAGTTATGACTCCTTTATGATGCTGTAGGATCCTTGGGTAACTTGCAGAAATCCTGAAGTCTCTCTAGGCACACTATTTCTGCTTCTCTGAGTACATAGGATGTGGCAGACATCTTGCTAAGTCTTTGTGCCCATGGTGCCAACACATACCCTGTCCAGAGCTGAAGAGTGTAGTGGAGATCTCACAGATGCAAAATTACCACTCTGCCAGATGGAGAAAGTCTGAGGATCTTAAGAGGCTGGAGGGTAGACAGGAAAACTAGGTATGAGCAGCTGCCAATATGCTGATGATAATTTCAAGATAGTCCCAGTTTCCCTCACATCTCACAAGTTCTGATACAGTCCTCTCAGCAGAGATCTTAGTCTTTAATATTTCAGCAACGCTGGCCCAAATCTCATCTTTCTTAGATCTAGATTCTAGAAATTTCTGAACTAAATTTCAGTGCTCATCATCATCAACACTTCCCTGGATCAGGCTCATCAACCATGGGGTTTCTAGAATGCCTTTGCAGACACTTGAGACACTGGAGTTTAGGGTTCCTTTGGATACTAGAGACACTGAGCTCTGGAATGCCCTTTGGGATGTTAATGCCATGGTGTAGGCTTCCTTCCAAATGCTTAAGGAGTCTAGTGATTCACACCAAGAGCCATTAGACTAAAACTCGCACCAGAGTATTTAACCCAAATCGGTAAATGTTGAGCAGCATTAGACAAGTAGGTCCCTGTCACCCATCTGCCAAAAACATCTATTAGTCTCCTACATTTCTTTTTATGTTTTAAATTTCTGTTGTCTCTGGTAGATATATACATATTTGTTGAGTATATAAATTCTTATACACACACATACACATTTGTTGAAACAGAATCTCAATTTGTAGCTCAAGGTGGCCTGGAGCTCACTGTGTTACCTTGGATGGCCTTGATTTTGTGACAATCCTCCTGCCTCACCATCCTGAGTGCTAAGATTATGGGCATGAGCCTCCACATCCAGCTGAGTCCTTCAAATCTACAAAAGCACTCTGTCTTCTCTGTGATTTCTGGTAATTCTTTAACTTCCACAGACTCCCCACATGGTCCATGTATATATCTTATATCATTGATTACACAAGACCAATGTAAATGTGAGACTTTAGAACCTTATTATATTTATTCTTGTTACCTATTCTATTTAATCTTCAAATTTACTTTTAAATTCACACTCAGGACATGGTGGATTAAGTTACATTTCAAAGAATATCACAAGGCTTTTTAGTCACTAGAAAGTAGATTCAAGTCCCATCCCCACCATACTTCCAACTTTTTTGCTAAAATTTGGCTCAGTGAATTTATGATTTTAACTTAAAAGTTGTGTTCACGCAAATAACCTTTGATACTTTTGCTCTCTTGGTGGAGTTGTTTTAATTCTGTATAGATGTACCCTGATTACCAGTTAGCGCAAAGGCCTCTTAAATGTCAGGAGGTGAGCAGGGATCTCAGGACTGCCAAGTATCTATAAGGGTCATTAGTTCAAAGGACTGCTAAGCAACCCAGCAACCCCCAGTGATGCCAAGTGCCATTAAACAGATGCCCACCCTTGATAATATCTACTCAAAACCCAAGGAGTAAATCTTCTATGTAGCTCTGCAGATTTGAGTACTGAAAGACTAATGGGCCCATATAAAATAATCTTCCAACTTCTGGGCTTAGGAAAGCCCTAAAAACAAATTAACTTTAATGTTTTTCCAAGGTTTGTTAACCTTGCTTGCTCAACAGCTGCTCTGCTTTCATAATGAAAGAGAAACGACGTCTTAATGGCCCTAAGGTTGCCAAAACTGGGGGAGTGAACACGCTTTCTGTGCTCATCGGACTCTTCCCTCTTGGTGAAGTATGATTGTCAGAATCCAGAAGTCTCTAGACATGAGCATGGTAGCCGTGATGAATGCCACAGATATGCAGCAAATAAGATTGCCGTGAAATTTAATGTTCGATTTTGATGCCCTGGTCCTTATTAGAAAAGGTCACAGATTGTCCCGCTCTCATGATTAATGCAAGCTCTTGCATCTTTCTGGGTTATTTCTGCAATATGTATTGTCTGACTGTTTGCTCCTTGTTACACACTCTGCCAATGCTCACTACTCAACATGAATTTTGATAGGTGTTAAAATGGGGTGTTTCAGCCTCAGATTTTGTAGATTTCCCCTTTGAAGGGGAGAATTAAATCACTAGGTCCCCAAAAATGCTGAAAGCCTATTTCCATCAAATTGGCCCTAGAGTTTTCTTTAAATTTATGCTGATAACATAATCACTATAATAAACAAGTCCCTCTTCAGAAGTCCTTAGAAAATGCAAGGCAGAAGCATTTTTTCTCAGAAACTGATTAGTTAAATCATGCCAGACCAATGGTAGTAGCAGTAATCTGTTCTTATTTCTTGTGTGAGGAAAAGCAGCATTCCTTAAGAAATAAATCCTCTTTTGCTTACCTGCTAATGCTAAATATTATATTGCTTGTAATTTTTTTTTGGGGGGGTAGGAAAATGTTTCAACCACTCACTTTCTGGAGTCAAAGAGAATAACAAGTTTTTATATTCTCCCTCTGTATTCATTCAAAGAAATTGTATTGTCCATACAAATTTAAATGCCCAGATACCTAAGCTAGTACAATGGCTCAGCATGTAAAGGTACATGCACTTACCACCTGACAGTGCAGGCCTGGTGACCTGAGTTCAATCCCCAGAACCCATGAAAGGATGGAAGGAGAGGATCAACTCCACAAAGCTATTTTCTGATCTTCACTGATGCACCAACACATGCATTACCCCCCCCCCCCCACACACACACACTGTACATCATGGGCAGCACAATAATTAACTAAATTTAATTTAAATATTTCTATTGTTCTTGTTTTTGTTATCCGTGGTTCTCATTTCAGTTCCCCATAGTAGGCAATCTAGGACACAGAAAATGCTCAAGTTCTATTTAATATCAATTTAAACTGACATAGCACTCACCCAGCTCAGCAAATCCTTCAGCAATTTTTTTACCACTGCCCTTCAACTTTGGAGACTGGGATTTGAAATGAAGACAGAATTTTCTAGGTGCTGTTCACCCAGAAGTCTTAGCTCATCACTCAATGAATCTGTTTTCCCTGGCCCTTTCTCTCTCAGACCTACCTCTGGGTTTGCTTTTAAAGAGTTAGATGGCCACTCTGAGTTAGTTACATTTCATGACAATACAAATTTCAACATTTGGGTTCAGCATTGTTTTGGATTCTGCTACTAAATGTTGATAACAAAGAACTGATAAGCTTGTCAACAGTGGGTGTGCAGAGTCAATAGAATAGAGGGGGCCAAAACAAGGAGAAAATGTAGGTGGTAGATTAAGACCTTTATTTCTTTTTATTACCCAATCCCTTTTGCCAAATGGATTAAATCTGCTCACTTTGATATGTGAGCATATAAAATTTTACCCAAATTTAGTCAGATGCTAAAAAATAACACGTACCGCCAGTGGTTCTCGACCTGTGGGTCACTACCCTTTTAGTGAACCTCAGCTTCCAAAATATTTATATTACTATTCATAACAGTAGCAAAATTACAGCTATGATGAAGCAACAAAAATAATTTTATGGTTGTGGGTCACCACAGCATGAGGAACTGTATAAAAGGTCACAGCATTAGGAAGGTTGAGAACCGCTGTTACTCTAGTAACTAGAATAAATAGTAGCATTAATTTACCCCTTGTTTAAAACCAACCAGTGATATTTAGGGCTTTCTTTTCACAATGTATGAAGATTTTTATGAGAAATAATAAGGTGTGAACATGTGCTGCAGTATGGATGAACTCTGAAAACATGGCTGTTTGAAGGAAGCCAGAGAAAGACCACACAAAGAGCACAGATTAGCTTTGCCAGGAATGGAAGAAGTAGGTCCTGGGGCTTGACTGTTAGTGGGCATCTGAGACTGCACTAGATAGAAATGCAGTAGAATTAGACAGTGGTGACAGATATACAACTTTAAGAACCTAATACAACTCACTTTAAAATCGTGTATATTATCAAGGTGAAGTATACGGTAGGTGAACAATAACTCAATTTTAAATGTTCTTGGCTCAATGCCTGCTCTCCTGGCATCTGGAGTTTTTCTAATATTTCCAAAACAAAGTCTGAAGAGACTAATTTTGACAACTCAGAACCCTGAAGCAGATGAAGAGCTGGGTATCAAGTTGGGCAAGTATGTGCATACCACTAAAAGATGATAACCTAGCACGTTCAACTGGGTTCTGTGTTTCTTTGTAACGTGATTGTATTAAAACCCCTCCTGGACCTGAAATTTTCACTCATCTACTCATCTTTGCCTTGACAATAGCTTGGTGAGCAGAATAATAGGGAAAGCCAATTTAACAGAATCAGAAAGTACTAGAATAGCTTGGCAGAATGCTGATATTTTGAGTCCCTGTTCTTTTGACATAGCACTTCACTTAAGTGGGAGCCATATCACTTCTGAATTTAATATGTATAGAACTCAGGAATTCACATTTTTTAATATTTCTGGTAATTCTTTAGACTTAGGTTTGACAACTATTAAGAATTTTTTATAACTTTGTATTTTGTTTGAAATGCCAAATAAAAAGATGAAAATGCTATTTTTTACAAAACTGCCAATGTTGATATTTGTAAGTCATTGTTTGGGGTTTTTAATCACTGACACTACTCATGAGTAACTAATTAAATTAAGATTTCCATCTTAACAGTTCTTTTGTATTTTGAGCAAAGCCCAGATCTCCTATAACCATTTACCTGTAATGGTGTTTTTTCTATATAACACTCAATATATATATATATATATATATATATATATATATATATATATATATATATATATATATATATATCATGAGTCTTATTAATAAAATCAAACCCGGGGCCAGTTGTTGGGGTGAAATGCTGAATGGTCAGAGAGACAGAACAAGCCACAGCTATCTCAACTTGCCAATTCCTCAACTGGTCCTGTTTCCTCAGACTGGAAGCCTCTGAGTCCTCATCCAGAATGAATCTCAGCTGAACTGTGTTGCTCCAAAGCCTGAATGCTTAACCAGGCCAAATGCTTAACCAGCCAAATGCTTCCAGTTTCTGGTCCTCACGCCTTATAAACCTTTCTGCTTTCTACCATCACTCCCTGGGATTAAAGGCTGCTTTCTGGGATTAAAGGCATGAGTCACCATGCCTGGCTGTTTCCAATGCGGCCTTGAACTCATAGAGATCCAAAGGGATTTATGTCTTTGGAATGCTAGGATTAAAGGCGTGTGCTAACATTTTCTAGCCTAAGTATCTTATGGCTTTTCTGTTCTCTGACCCCAGATAAGTTTATTAAGGTACACAATATTTTAGGGAACACAATACCACCACCACCACACACACACACACACACACACACACACACACACACACACACACACACACACATATATATATATATATATATATATATAGAGAGAGAGAGAGAGAGAGAGAGAGTTGTAGACCACTATTCTCTGAGCACAATAGCACAGCTGTAACTGTTCAAGAGCACCATAAGATTGGGCCTGTTGATCCTCCTTCATAGAAGGAGGGACTAGAGAAGGACATTGGACCACTCCTTCCTATGTTTCTCAGCCATCTATAGGTAATTCTGCCCCATCTGCTAGTGGTCTGTGGTATTGGGAGGTACCACAGTATATAGAGGTAGGATAACTGAAACATGGGTTCCATGTACTCAGCTATGGAAAGTCATCATCTATGGTAAGGTGTGCCTTTACAGTGATGCAACTGTCTTGGGGGTCACATGAATTGTAAGTAGTCTCTCGCACATGTTCTGTAAGACAAATAGTTCACTAAGCTGGACCCTGAAAAAATCGTTCCTTCAGTCTATCATTGGTACCCTACCTGAGGTTGAATAGATATTCATTTATCTCACTGGGAAAAGTTCACACAGCATGGTTTTATAATATCTGTGTGTGTTTGTATGTATGTATATGTGTATATAACATAATATATATGATATATAATATATGTTATATATCTCCTAAATAACTGAAGGTTTCTAAAATTTGATCTTCTGTTGTCTTTAACTTCTGAGTCCTCTTATATGCAAAAGGTTATTTTATTTTGCCTCATATGTCCTATGAATGCTGAAAATTGTATAGACTAGTTGATCCTTTTTTGTGGTGGTATTGTGTTCCCCAAAATATTGTGCACCCTAATAAACTTATCTGGGGTCAGAGACAGAACAGCCACTAGATACAAAGGCTAGAAAATGGTGGCACTCACACCTTAAATCCTAGCAATCCAGAGGTAGAAATCCCTCTGGATCTCTGTGAGTTCAAGGCCACATTGGAAACGGCCAGGCATGGTGACACAAGCCTTTAATCCCAGAAAGTGAGCCTTTAATCCCAGGGAGTGGTGGTAGAAAGCAGAAAGGTGCATAAGGCATGAGGGCCAGAAACTAGAAGCATTTAGCTGGTTAAGCATTTAGCTGGTTAAGCTTCAGGCTTTCGAGCAGCAGTTCAGTTGAGCCATTGGGATGAGGACACAGAAGCTTCCAGTCTGAGGAAACAAGACCAGCTGAGAAGTTGGCCAGGTGAGGTTAGCTGTGGCTTGTTCTGGTTCTCTGATCTTCCAGTTCACCCCAATACCTGGCTCAGTTTTGATTTTATTAGTAAGAACTTTTTAAGATTCATGCTACACTTTTTTATTAAATGAAATGATAATAGGACTTAGGGTGTGGATCAACAGTAGAGAGTTTGCCTGACATGCTCCAATTCCTGAGTTCAATGCCCAGAATTAAAAAAAATATAAATGTACATGTAAATAATGTGTTATGATCTCCCTTAAAGCTTTGCTGAAGTTCAGTCACCATTGCTCTTGTTGTTATGGAATACACTTTCACACAGAACACACTGCAGCATTGCAGTATTAGGCACTGACTTTGAATGCATAGTATCTCACCCCTTTCTCATTTAGGTAAGTGCAAATGTGCTCAATCTTATACATGAGGGTATTGTTATCTAGTTAGCAGTAATGAGTAGGGTTTGTCATAAGAGTGCAAATTTCTTAAGAATTTATTCAGGTTCACCTCTCCCATGTCTTATGCATGCCTGGTTATTTGAGAACCCTCAACTGCAAATGGGTTTGTATTATTTAAGGGGTAGTGACATTTATTTTCCTCCAGGAAGACATTTCCATTTATAACACATGAGATTTTCCCTACAGGTCTTCCCATTTGGTTGTTTTCATCCCTGCTCCATTGGTCTACTTAGCAAATGACTGCCTCACAAATGGAATGTACATTAGCTCAGCCATTATCAGTCTTTGCTAAGCAGGAGGATTGAACGGCCTCCACCAGCCTTGTCAGAGGTCTGGGAGCATGTGACTGTGAGAAGACATTTCTTTCTGGAGATTCACATCATGCCTAACTTCTAAACTCCCTAAACATAGTTCCTCATTTCAAAGAGATTACCAGTTAGTAGAAAGCAAGATTTTTTAAAAAATAATACTATATATCCTACATCAATGTGGTGAATGCCCAAAAATAGGAGAGAAGGAGAGACAGAAAAAGAAAGTTATTCACTAAAACAAAAGTCAGAAACTGCTCACCCAAGTGTTCTAAGGATATGGAGTTTTCTAGAGAGACAAGGGGATGTTAAAGCAGCCAAAAAGCACTGGGACTGTCAATCTGGCAGGAAACACCTCACAGACGAAAGTCAGCTGAACTCGCACACATTGATTCATATCAACATTTGAAAACCTCTGTTGTTTTGTGACAAGTTCTCATGCAGGCCAGGTTGGCCTTAAACTCACTGTGTACTGACAGATAACCTTGAACTTCTGATCTTCCTGCCTCCCAAATGCTAGGGTTACATAGCATCTTACCTGGGTTTTATGCCAGGCTGGGTATTGAACCTAGGGCTTCCTGCACACTAAACTAGCACTCTGCCAGCTGAGCTACAACCCCAGACCTTCAGTACCTTTCACTAAGGAGAGTGGCTGTGTAAAGCTGGAGAATGGACTAGGCCAATGAGATATCATGGATAACAAGGCTGTTCAGATGGCTGTGGCTAGTAAATTATATGGCAGTCTCATTGCACTGCCTGTGTGGCTGGTGAGATGAAACACCTTACCCATTGTAGGGCATTTCAGAAAGAAAGTCCTAGAGAAAGATATGAGTTTACACAGGGACAACACAGTATTATATTTCTGCTCATGAGGTAAGTTCCAGAAATTCAAGCATGCACTCCAATATCACAAGACCCTCCAACACACAAATGCCTGTTGGTAAGGGATAATGTATCCTCTGCAGGTGTGGGAATGTAATCACCAATCCCCTCTGCAATATCACTGATGCTTAAGAGTATAGCATACTCCTCCACTGAGAGGGAAGTGTGTCCACACCATCTAGAGCTAGTCAATACTTGTCTAGATTAAGTCAGTCCTTGGCTAAGTATTGTGTCCTGGTGGTAGCTAGCTGGCAAAACTGTTCGGGATTTTATTTTAAATAAGGAGAGGAAAATTATTTATAGTCATTAGAATTTGCATGGCTTTTGTTCAGGAATAAATTATGGACTCTTGATAGGAGCAAACGATTTAAGAGGTTTGTAGACTTAATAAATACTGGCATGGTGTCCCAGTCTTCAGTCTGATTTAGGAACTGCAAAGGCAATCCTGACTCCTTTAGGGATGAAGCTGTGGTTCATTTCGGGTGACCAGTGAAGTGAAGGAGCTCGAACATTCTCCATGTGTCCGTTAACTGATCTTGGCAAGACCAGAACCTTCTAAAGAGATTTGTTTTGTTTAAAGGAGTGACTATTTGGCTCTACTTCAGTGACATTTTGGAGCAGTCTTCTTAGTTGCTATTGTGACTAAAAATTTCATTCATCACCTGTGCCACCGTCTTCGTATGATATGCCATTTTAAAGAGGCTGGGGGTTCCTAATGGGCCCTCTGAGACTCGTACTGTTTAGAGCTCCCTCACCGACCTCTGACATAAAGAGAGCAATGTGAACATCCCACCTCAGAAACCCGGATCCATCATCTCTCTTCTCTCTACAGTGAGTGTAGCTTTGATCTCTTCCTTCTACTGGGGTCTCTTTGGCAAACACTCTGTCACTTCCACATCTTCAAGTAGACTTTTTGAGCAGCACTCCTCCTGACTTCTCTTCCACTTGTAAACATGATCCTAGGCAGACACTCTATGTTCACCCTCTGGGCACTTCGTGTCCTAGTCAGCAATAATACCGGCAATGCCAATGATCTCCTCTGCGTGTCTCGCTGTGATTTCTTCATGATGCCTCACTGCAGACCACACATTACTTTTAAAATCTCTCATTCCCATTTCTTAGCCTCATTTCACCCTTTCTAAAACCCCCAACTACTCTTTCCCTCTTTTCCTTTTGTGGTTCCACCTTTCCCCTCTATTATCCTTTAAACATTGCTGTCGACTTTCCCATCCTTTTCTCCAGAGCTTCAAAGATGTGCTTTCATCCTGGGAGCTCAGATCTGTATCATCAGGATGGGACCGCCATCTGAGTGTCATACCCATAATGTCCCTTGTTATGCGAGTGCTGCACCAAAGCGTCTCATAATCACTTCAAACTCAGCTTGGTCACAACCAGCTTCCCACATTTCTAAGCAGTGGAATACTGCTTAGATCTGATCTGGTTCAACTTTGGGGAATCTCTCTTTTTTAAACCTAGTTTATCTTTTTAAAAATATTAATGTGAGACATACATATGATGGATATATGTGTGTGTGCATGCTCATATGTGTAAATGTGGGCACATGAACGACATAGTGTTCATTTGGAGACCAAGACAACCTGCAGTCCAGTTGTTTGCCTCTACTTTGGACAGGGTCTTTTTGTTGCTCGAAGCTGTGTAGACCAGGCTAGCTTCCTTGTGAGCTTCCAGGTATTCTCCTGTCTCTGTCTCCCATCTCAGTACAGGAACATGTGGGCTCACAGAAGCTTGAAGCCTGTGGAGATATTCTTATAGTGATAGCCCTATCACTGAGCTTCATTGCATGCTTTAGAAAGAGAAACAAATGACTTACCTGCCCTAGCTATTAACATGTAGATCCTCCCACAGAAGGAGATCTGCCTTACTCATTTTCACATCTTCAGTACCAAGGCACAAGCATTTGAGAGCTAATTCGCTAGCAGTGCCATGTAATGAGGTCTCCTTACAGCTTTGGGTTTTTTTTTTTTTGCACTAACTGAAAGCATATTAGACCAGAGTCCCTAAGCTTGGTGGAAGACACTCTCTGGTGTAACTGCTTAGTCAAGGATTGCTTTCATTTCTCCAGGAAGCTATCAAAACACAGCCGTGCTGCCACAGCTCACATCCTCGCAGGCAAGCACATGAACACAATCTCAGGAGAACACAGAAGTGGAGGAAAGTGTCTAAAAGTATGGCTGTGAGGGATCGCTGCCGTTACAGAGGAAACATGGTGGTATGCTCTAGGGAGAAGGAGCAGGTCTGTCTTCCACTTCGATGTTTAACATTCAGTAGGCTAAAAGCTTTCAGTCTGTAGTCATGGATAACAGCCTTGAAAAATGTGAAGACATTTTAACATTAAGCCTTACAAATATAAAAATCTCAAAAAGAAAAAAAGTGAATTGAAAATGTAAAACTCCTGCAGGACAATCTCATCCCTCCCTCCCCCCGGGAGGCCCTATGGTCTCTCATCGACTCTGTCTCTTTGGATTTTACTGTTCTAACATGCATACCACACCTCATGTGTAGAAATCAGAGGACAGCTGGTGGGTGTCCGTTCTCTCCTTCTACCATGCTGGTGTGGAGGACCGAACTCAGAGGGCCAGGCTTGGCCGCAAGCAGCCTTACATGCTGAGCCTGGATTTGACTGTTGTGGGTCCTTTCTGCAGGTAAATAAGAACAATATCATTCCTTTGGTTATTGCTTTATTTCACTTAGCATAATAACCTCAAGGTCCATCCAAGTTACAGTGTATGTCAGAATTTCCTTCTTTAAGACTTAATATTGTTTTTATATGTTGTTCCCCTTTCCCCCTTCATTTGTCTACTCATGGGCACTTGGGTTGTTTCTATTTTTAGATACTTTTAATAATGTCTCTCATGCACATGAATTCACAAATGCCTGTTCAATGTAGCTGGAGAGCTTCTCTCCGGGTCCCACCAAGCCCCCACAGTCCCACAGCCCACTTATAAAATAAACACACAGACGCTTATATTATTTAAACTGTTGGGCCATTAGCTCAGGCCTACCATTGACTAGCTCTTACACTTAACTCAGCCCATTTCTGTTAATCTATATGTCGCCACGTGTTCCGTGGTTTTACCTATTGCCTTTACATGTTGCTCCCTGGACGGCAGGCTGGCGTCTTCCCGACTCTGCCTTCCTGTTTCCCCAATTCTCCTCTCTGTTAGTCCTGCCTATACTTCCTGCCTGGCTACTGGCCAATCAGCATTTTATTTGTCAATAAATCATCCACAGCAGTTCAAAGCTCTTATGTCCATTCTTCTGTGCAGATATCTGAAAAAAGGATCACTAGATCACATGGAAGTTGTGTTTTTATTTTATTGAGGTACCACCAAACGTATACTACGAGGTGATATCACTTTATGTTCCCATCAAGTACCCACAAACCCCCCAGTGTCTTCACTGATGCTAAATACTGTTTGTCTTGTAGTAAAGTTTAATTTCCTTGTGGTCTTAATTTATTTTTCCCTAAAGATGAATAATGTTAAGTGTGTTTTCACAGGCTTATTGTCCATGTGCTGGTCTTCCTTAGAGAAATAACTATGCAAGGCTTCCATCAGTTTTAGTTGGCAGGTTGTTATTATTGTGAACTGTCCTTTGTGTGTGACATAGAATAATCATCCATTTTAAAATTATTTCTCCACTGAGTTATACTTTTGTCTGTATTACATGGGTCACAACAAGCTGTAAGGAAGAGCTGGTAAATTAGCCTATCTCAGTAGGCCACACACCTAGTTTATAAGTAGGGATTCTATTATTCTGGCAAAATGTGAGAATGGGTCATGGTTAGTGAGTAGCCAAGTCATATGTGCTCAAAACTTCTATCTCATGGTTTCCATCAAAAAGCCTTTGTCCACAAGCAGAACTACCTGCTGAGAGAGGGAAATGGCATATGGCTTATGAATGGTATTTTAGATAGACAACCTTCCTGGTTTTGATATTAGCTTGTTAGAATGTTACAAAGCACAATAATATGGAAATTCATATTTTTACAATATTTCATGGATATATAAGCACCTGACTTAGAGCTCTTCTATATGGGCCAGGCAGTTTTTTTAGTATTTCTACTAGGTCAATATAAACTGTTTTTTCCTTTATATTTCAGTTTATTTTTGTAGTACTGGACATCAAACCTAGGGGCCCTTTCTCCATGTTAAGCAAGTGTTCTACTACTGAACTATATCCAAAGCTCATGTTTTTGTGTGTTTTATTCAGTTATTTCCATCTGAATCCTTAAACATTCAAAACCCTTGTTAATGATGTCATAGCTCCAAAGAATTTAGCAAGGTAGTATTCATAGTTTTAGAAAATTATTTCCCTCATGTGTTTATGGCATCCACATTCCAATGATAAGTCCACCTGTGTCAGGATTTATTGTATTTTTAAAAAAGTGGGGCAATGGTGGCACACACCTTTAATCCCAGCACTGGGGAGGTAAAGGCAGGTGGATCTCTGAGTTCAAGGCCAGCCTAATCTACAGACTGAATTACAGGGTAGCCAGGGCTACACACAGAGAAACCCTGTCTGAAACACCATGCCACCATCTTAGTTAGGATTTTCATTGCTATGAAGAGACATCATGACCACAGCAACTCTTAAAAGGGAAAACATTTAATTGGGTGGCTTACAGTTTCAGAGGTTTAGTCCATTATCATTATGGCGTGACATGGTGGCATGCAGGCAGACGTGGTGCTGGAGATGGAGCTGGGATTCCTATATCTTGACTTGTAGGTGACAGAAAGTCATCTGTCTCACTGGGCATGGCATATTTGAGACCTCAAAGGCCACCTCTACAGTGACACACTTCCTCCAGCAAGACCACACTGCCTCCAATAAGGCCATACCTCCTAATAGTGCCACTTCCTTTGGGGGGCATTTTCTTCTAAATGAACACACACACACACACACACACACACACACACACACACACACACATCCAAAAAATGGCATAAAGGCTGAGATGGCTCAGCAGTCAAGCCTCATTTATCGAAGTTTAATCCTTAGAACTCATACAGTGGAAGAGAGACCTGACTCCTGACAGTTGCCCTCTGCCCCTCATGGTGTGTGTATACACACATGGCAAATACACAGGTATTTAAAATAATGGCATAAAATATATATATATTTTTGGAATATGAGTATTGATCGGGCCTCAAAAGAAAAGAAGACATTACTCAATAATTGAAAGCATCAAAGCACTTATCAATAAGCACCCATAATATGTATTATTATTTGTTATTATATTTTGTTTCATAAAGCAAATTCGGAGTTTACTAAGAAGAGGCTTCATTACAGATTTAAGTATAAGTAACTGAAGCAAGACACACACACAAAAGAAAAGGGCAGTTTCACATACCCATGAGCAGTTAGTGTGAGTAAGCATCTCATGAATCACTTATTATTGTTTAGAAAGACTTTGTACATTTCAAGTTGCTTTTTTTAAATGATCTCTAGGCTGTCACTGAAGGAGTTAAGATACCTACAAACAATGCCATATGGGAACAGTAAAAACTCTGAGGGGGCTACAATCTCTAGAATTATAGATGAATAGAGCCAGCAGCATCCTTTCTCTTATACCTGTTGCCATAGAGACATCACACGCTGTTGTGATCCAAGGGGTCAAGGGTCTTGTGAACTGATGAACCATGGTGGAGAGTGGCTGACACAAAAGCAGCATGCATTCAAATGAGGAGGTTTAAAATACAAAGCCATGGATTTTATGCATTTCTGTATAGTTTAAAATATTTGAATTGCAAGTTAAAAATGTTGATCATTCGAGTATCTACCTTTGAAGACCTACTCTTTTCACAAATCTGAACATTTGCAGAAAAGCACACATGAGAAGCTTTGCAGTCCATTTACCACAGAGGAATTAGGTCAATTATCAACACCAGCATCGTATTTTATAAAATAAATAAATAATTTAAACCAGCTGAAACAGATAAGCCATCCTGGAATAGAAAGCGTGGTGGCAGAGAACCCTTGGTTCACTGGCACCATGAAGACAGGCAAGCATCTGCACAGATTGATTCTGGATAGTTGTGACGCCAGCACTCACACTCACACCAGAGCTTGCAGGGAAGCCAGACTTCACACTTCCACCCTCAGTGTTCTAACATAAGGAAGAAAATCTGAAGTCATGGCATCCAAAAGGGACTTTCTGGAGACAGACAGGATGTTGGATCCTACAGCATCCAATAGCAGCCAGGTGCTTTGGCCTAATGCTTTGTGTGTTTATGAAAGAAAATACCGTTCCATGTTATTAAACAAGTACTAAAAAGGTAACAATAGGCAAGAGAGATAATCCTTGGCCCCATGGATAAACAAAGCCTGGCAACCCCAGAGATTCATGTTCTACCGGAAACACTCTTTGAAATGGTACCACAATGTCTCAAAAGAAAAGAGTATTAAAGAAGAATCTGTGACTTCATGGTGTGGCCAGTTGTCTCCCCTAAGACATCATAGAACTCCAAATGACAATGTTGCGAACCAAGGACCAGCAACCTCTGCTGGAGGCATCACCAGCCTGTTCTTTACTTCTCCAAAAGCCGCTCATCTTCTAAATAAGATGCTTGGGAATCCTTGGCAAAGACACACAAACCAGCATCACTACCAAAAGCCACACTCCATTAGTGCATTGATATAGTTCTCAATTAACCACAGAAGAGAGAGAAAAAAAACATTTGAACATACCTTGATCCCCAACAGGAACATTTTATTTGAAAAGAAAGTCATAACAATATGGAGAACTGGGAACCAGGAGATACAGCTTTAGTCAATGAAGTGCTTGCCACTTGTCACCAAAGCATGAAGACTGAGTTCAGATCACTGGAAGCCATGTAAAAAGCTAGGTGTACCACCTCAGTTGGGGAAGCAGAAGCAGGAGAGTCCCTGGAGCTCACTTGTCATTTTGTCTAGCCAATCACAGAGCTCCATGTTCACTGAGAGACTATGTCTCAAAAAAAAAAAAATTAGAGATTGACAGAGGACTACACCTTATATGGATCTTTGGTCTCCACATGCATGCACCTGCTCAACCTATTCAAGCACCAGCACACATATACCTGCATACTACACAGAAAGAGATAGAGAGACAGAGACAAAAACAGACAGAGGCAGAGAGAGGGGTGATTTCTTTCATCATCCAAACATAACAATTGGGTATCTTAATGCAATGTCTTGCCATCGAAGCAAGCACCTGAGCCCCCAGACAAGACGAAACACACCATCTCTAGAGGCATCAGCTCAGGACTCCTTTTCAAAGCAACAATTTATGAATGACTGATGTGGACACTCAGAATTTCTTAATGTAAACACAATAGTCGCTGTTTACGGAGTTTTCAGATTTCCTCTACAAGTCATTTCCATAAATGTGTGGGCTTATTAATCCAAGTAAACTGTCCTTGGTATAAAGAAAATAAGATCTCTACCAGACATCCAATATTTCAATGCCAATAAAGCCACACTTTGGAGAATGCCTCCTTCAAAAACCATTGATTTTCATCTCTTGATTTAGTCATCATTCGTTAGTTTTGATTTTGAGTGTATAATATATCTTATTACTGTAAGGTATGTTTCACACCACTTAGAGAAAGGTCTCAATAACCATTTCTCTTCATCATCTTTGGGGCTTCTATTATGATTAGTGTACAGCAGCCACAAAAAATGGACGTTCGTTGTCTCCATTCCAAGGACCTACAGTACATTCAGTGTTAGGATAGTGAACACTAACTATATTTTAGAAATGGGATTATAAAAGATAAATTGTTATTAACTAAGAAAAGGTTAACTTTAAGCCGAATGGTATTAAGAAGATGGTTCCACAGGTAAAAGCTCTTGCTGTGCCAGCCTGGAGACTTGCATGGATCCCCAGAATCCATGTAAAAGTAGAAGAAGAGAACGGATTCACAAAGTTGTCCTTTGACCAACACACACACACACACACACACACACACACACACACACACACACACACACACACACAGAGACAAACAGATAGACAGACAGAGACAGAGAGAAAGAACAAATAAATAATTTAAAAATTTTCTACATGTTTATCACCTTCCATGAAAATATGAACTCTAAATTCAAGAATACTCTTTCCCATTATGTAAAGCTGTATATGTGGAGAAAGCTCTTTGGGCAATTTTGCTTTCCTAAGAGAGATCAGAGACATTCACTATGAAACATCTTCTCATTCCGAATCGTAGTGCTCACTTCTTGTACTCTCAAAATGTGAAGAAGATCCACTTTCTTCCTTCTGTCCCTCAATGACTTATTTTAGATTCTTGTCTTTTTTTTCTTTAAGTCTTGGTTTTCCAACATGAGCAAGACTACCTATTTAATCAGGAATATAAGCATATTTTCATTTTCTGAGATTACATAGTCACAAATTCCTGGTTGGCATTTTGTGGTGCAGTCTAGGAGGATGAACATGAAAATATTACTTAAAATTTGGGTCCCAAGTACTGAACTATTAAACAATTCTGCAAAATTATATCATGTTTATTAACATGTCAATGTTTTTATTATATACTCTATAATAAAAATGTAATACAAATATATGTTAAAATATACCAAAATAATCCAACATGACATCACATATCATCATTCATATGTGATCACTGTTACTATAAAAAATTGGATTTATGCAAAAAATTTATTTAAAGAAAGTAGTAAATTTTGTGATTACCTAAAATGTATGGAAGTTTTGTTGCTCTCTGCACATAGTAAAATGGGTTAACCTACTGACAAATGTTTTCCACAGTGAAGGAAGCCTGAGACTCTTGTTGCTTGAGAATATTGGTTAATCAGCTTATAAGTAAAGAAAAGTATAAATAATTTTAATTCTGTAGTATTTTTAATAAGAAAGTTTTAATAAATTAAATGTCATCACAAGACTGGGTTTTTGTATTTTTAATTTTTTTTTTTGAGACAGGGTCTCTCTCTATGTAGTCATGGCTGTCCTGGAACTCATTATTTAATCAGGGTTGGTTTCGAACATACAGAGATCTGCAAGCTCCTGCCTCCTGAGTGCTAGGATTAAAGGCATGTGTCATCATGCTCAGCAAGACTGGATATTTTTTGCTTTCAAACATAATATTTCTTTAGCTGGAATATCAAATTATAACCATGTTTACATTTCTTGGTTTGGGCATATTCATCAGATTCTGTTATATAATTTTGAGTGCTCAGTAACCAATATTAAGTTAACAACATTTATATAACTGACAAGAAAAATAGAAATCAATTTTTATTAGTTATTCATCAGAATTACCTAGCAAGAAAAAATTTTAAATGATCACACACAGATAAAAAACACCCAGCCTGGAAAAGCAATTTCTTGAAGTGTCCTAAAGTCATGTGCAATTTTCAACTTCTTGATACATCAAGAGAACATATGCACATGCATCCATTTTGGCATTTATGGGACAAAAGTCCCTTAAATGTAAAATTTCATTGGCTGCTCAAATGGGAAAGTCACTTTGGTTTTGCTTAAAATTTTACACATCCTCTCACTGACATTTAAGATCAGTAATTGGCTGTGAAGTGCTCAGTGATGCTTTTAAATAAACTGTGGTATATATGTATGTATACATATATAATATATATTACATAATATATTGTTTATGCATATGATATATGCATCACATATATTTTTATATGTCATCATTAAACTATATTGCTACTTCCCCACTGACTCATCCTAGCCTTGGCATTGTAGTGTATGTATAAATTGAAAGTGACCGTCTCTTTCTTTCTTAAAGATTTCTGAGGGGCTGGAGAGATGGGTCAGCAGTCAAGAACACTTGTTCTGGTAGAGGATTCACTTTTAGCCGCCAGTACCCATGTGTTGGCTTATAATAGTCCATAACTCCATTTTAGGGGATCCAATGCCCTCTTCTGACCTCTGCAGACATCAAGCACACATATGGTGTACAGGCACAAATGCAGGCAAAATATTCATGCACATAAAATAATAGATAAATCTAAAATTGAATTAAACTAAGCCCAGTTCCTCCCCAACAAAAAGACTTGAAGATAATAAAATGCATATCAAGCATCTTCATGAGGCCCTAAGTTCAAATCCCCAGAATCCATGTAAAGCTGGACATGATATTGTGTATCTGTTATCTTAGTGCTTCTACAGTGAGATGGTGCTGTGGGATGTTCTGTATGCTGTGCATCTATGTTGCTCTGACTGGTTGATAAATAAAATGCTGATTGGCCAGTAGCCAGGCAGGAAGTATAGGCAGGATAAGCAGACAAGGAGAATTCTGGGAAGAGGAAGGCTGGGTGAGGAGATGCCAGCCCACAGTCCAGAGGGCAACATGTAATGGCACACAGGTAAAGCCTTGGAAAACATGGCAATGTATAGATTAACAGAAATGGGCTGAGTCTAAGTGTAAGAGCTAGTCAGTAAGAAGTAAGCTTGAGCTAATGGCCAAGCAGTTTTAATTAATATATGCCTCTGTATATTTACTTGGATCTGAGCAGCTGCAGACCAGGTAGGACACAGGAAAACCTTCAGCTACAAATGGCACCCATACGTGGTGGCAAGAGTTTCTACCTAAAATCTGAGAGAGAGCGCTTAAGAAGAGATTATAAATGTAGCTAAGAGCACCTTCCTAGTTCATGTTGCTCATGGCAGGCCTAGGTACAATGATGTGTCCCCTGGCTGTGGCAGGTTCATGGCATGTGGTTTGGAACTACAGCATGGTGGATTCCTACCAAGTTACATAGAGGGTTTTACAAGCCATGCAACATAAAAAGGTTTCTGGGCTATATGTGGCTGGATGGAAGCATAGACCCACTGCCTCCCACAGTCAGCAGTGAGCTTGGTTCCCAGAGCTGGCTGTAAACATACCACCGCCATGTTGGAAAACTGAGGTGAGTGGAAGCAGCAGCCAAAGCTGGCATTCCAGTCCTAGTAATGCTGTAGTTTAAAGCAATAGATTCACAATAAAACAGATTCAGATGAAATAAACATCTAAACAGTTTACACTGTGTGTAAAAATGTACAAAGGCTTGAAAGAGAGAGAAAAAGGAATATAGACAGTTATATTAAAGAAATGGAAAGTTTTAAAAAATAAAGTCTTTAAAGAGAAAGTAAAAGTAATATAAAAAATAAGCCACATAAACATGGAAAGCACACAGAGAATCTGGATTACATTGTTTTTGGGATTTTTAACTGCAGAGAGACATTTGATTGTAAAAACCGCTGAGTTAAATTAATATATATATTTTAAAGGTATCTCGATTTCAAAATTTATGTCTAAGGGTATGTTGCTTTGGAAAAGAGGTTCTGCTTTTGTTTCCACAGAAGATGAGAACCTGTGGATTGATTCCAGGCTAATACAGTTTGACCAGTCAAGACCCCATGAAAAGTCTCTGATGACACCATGGCTCAGATGATCCAACATCCAGAACAGTTTCAAGGCAACTGGCTCAGACAATTTAGCCTCACAGACTACTCCAGTCAGGACTTGGCCATAATTCTTAATTTTCTCAGGATCCCCATAAAAATACAGTGCCCTCTTTCAGCAGGAAGTAGCCTAGAAAACTATGCCCACATTCCCAAAAAATGGATTATGGATGTTTGTCTTTGTTTAGGTTGTTGGTTACAAATTATTATTGGTCATAGTCAATCTCTTTCTAAAAAAAAAGGGGGGAGGATACAATATAAAATTACAGGATAAATATTTTACATCGCTATAGATTTTAGTTTATTGATATAAATTTAAAGTTAATTTTGTTATGCTGTATGCATATTTCTACTCTCATTTAAGGTATTATGTTTATGTAACTCATTTAAATTGTAATGGTAAATAAGAAATACAGATCAATAATTAGTCTTCTATGATAGTCAAACTTATAGTCATGTTAAGTTTTCTAGGTATACATAGATATAATTTAATTAGGTAGGTCATCTTCAAACACTTCAAAGACCTACAGAATATGACATTTAAAATGTTTTAAAAACTTAGAATTTCTGGACAATGAGACACGTCTGATCCTGGTAGCATCAATTTACTTCAAAGAGAAAGATGAGTGTCGAAGACACTCTGTATAGAGTTTATCTTCTTCTAGGCAAAAGTAGCCATTTGGGCAAGAAACTGTTATTGCCTGGACTGCTCAACAAAATGTTGTATCAACTGGACATGTAGGACCCATAGGCAAAGTGGTCCTTCAGGTTCCTGCTTTGCAGAGGAGACTGCCAGACATTCTATAGGACATAGAGAAAAGTGACTGAGAGACTAGGCTTATGAGCTGAAGATGGATGCCCCAATGCTACAGAGGAACTTTGCATGACTGTCCAGGCAGGCAGCTGTCTCTGTTATTTCCAGAAGTTTAAAAGTTTCTTGCAATGCATTTCCTGTTTACTTAGGTAATATTATATCCTTCTTGGGTCTTTGATGTAGTTGAAGACCAGATAGCTATAATTATGGTTTTCCTTGGTTATGATAAGAGATAAATTAGGTATGAAACCTTAGACTCACAAATATACGATAGATAGGATAACTTTTTTACTTTTGCCAAATACAAATAGACTAGATATTGTAACTGTAATTCTTGCTTAATAACTCTTCTATTATATGTAATTTTACTATGTTAAAGTTAAAGCTTTCCTTTTTGATTAGACAGAAAAGAAGAGGTGCTGTGGGATGTTCTGTATGCTATGAATCTATGTTGCTCTGATAAATAAAATGCTGACTGGCCAATAGCCAAGCAGAAAGTATAGGATTGATAAGCAGACGAGGGGAATTCTGGGAAGAGGAAGGCTGGGTGAGGAGACGCCAGCCCACCATCCAGGGAGCAGCATGTAATGGCACACAGGTAAAGCCTTGGAAAACGTGGCAACATATAGATTAACAGAAAAGGGTTGAGCTTAAGTGTAAGAGCTAGTCAGTAGTAAGCTTGAGCTAATAGCCGAGAAGTTTTAATTAATAAAGCCTCTGTGTGTTTACTTGGGTCTGAGAAACTGTGGACTGAGTGAGACACAAGAAAACTTTCAGTTACAAGATGGGATAGGGGATAGGAGAATCCCAGAAAACATGAAGTCCTGCTTTCCTGGTGTGCTCAGCCCAGAGCAAATAACAAGTCTGTCTTCTGGCTACTGACATGCATTTCAGACTGAAATTGAGAGCAAGAGGTATGGATAACTAAGCAGTGCCTTTCCAGCCTTAGTTTCACTGTCCATCATTGTGGCGCTCCAGCATCTCCTGCATGGTCAACATATTGTTAGAACTGTGTGAAATTTCTGTCATGGGGACAAGTTCCTTCTAGCTGGACCCTGGGCTACAATCTTTCTCTTCCCTCAACAGGAGATTCCTGGGAAAATCCCCATTCTTTAGGTCCATTGCCTCAATAATATCCTGGCCAAAATTAGGGTTGCAGGTGTCTCTGTAGAACATCACTCCTTCCAGGAAGTTACTTTTCCACCTTTCCAAATCATGCAAAGAGGCTTTCCTGAGTAACTCATCAGAAAAAAAGTTAACACTGGGAAACACTAAAATTATTAAATAGAGAGTAACCACCTGTCATATTTATAAAAAGCTTTTATCAGATGCAACACATGAATATAATGTTTAATTAGCACACTTCTGATTATTACTGAACCTAGATACACATATGTGTGTATATATGTATACATATATTGAAATTTTCTTAAAGTTTATAGTGTCATTTAGGTTCAAGAAACCCAGGGATATTACACAAACACACACAGGCACATACACACAAACTCAAATGCACACCTGGACTGATGGGTGGAGAGTATGTTACTTAATGGAACCATTCCATATGATGCATTGTATGTTGAATATACATTTAGAGATAAACACAAAATAAGATTGCTCTTAGTGCCTGCTTTTCAGTAAAGAGTGTTTTTAAAACTTGTAATTTAGTAATAGCTAAACTCAAGAACAAAATTAATTTTTATTTAAGGAAAATGTTTTCATTATATAGGTAAAATCTATATAATTTTTAAAGAAGTAATATCTTTTAAGAATTTTGTGAGCTATATTCAGAAAGCAAAGTACAAGAGAACTGTATAGTAAGTTGCTCCTGGTAATTACATCTCATGTGTTTAAATGTATCCAGACCAGAAAGAAGTATTATCATACACACTTCTTGCAAACAAGACAGCCTCATACTTGCAGCGTCATCTAAACTGCAACTTCACTTTAAATGGGAAATGCCTTACAGCAACAATGCTAAAATACACAACTCTCTTTCTTTTTATCTCAGCCTTTCACTGTGATCAAATAATTTCTAGAAAAACTAAAAGCAAATTAATATAAGGGCATGCTTAATAAATTGAGATGCATGTCTAGGTATCAGTTCCATGTTATTAACATACTATAATCAATTTTCAACTTCTCTTTAGAGAGTTATGGATCTGTACTGCCTAGCTAAATCATCATATGTGTGTGCATTTTCACAGGTTAAACACAAATACATCCTTACACATCTGTCAAGAGTAAGAGCGTTAGCCTCCTGGCAGGTGGAAGGAGACTGGTAGAAATGTCAGCAAAGGCTTTTCAGCTGCTCCCTTCAGGTACACTAGCAGGTAGTCACACTATCACAAATCAATGTAAGAATTGAAACAGAAAAAAATAACATTTATGAATTATATTTTTCTGTACATGTGATTCTCAACCTACATTTTAAACTACACCAAATATCACATGGGAGCTTGATAGTGTCACCAAGTTGGAAATTCTTAGAGTCTATCCCAGACCTACCCAGTTAGAAGGTCTGAGGTCTGAAGCAGTGACTCAGCAACCCATGTTTCAGCAAAGTATATAAGCGATTCTGATGCACACTGACGTTTACAAAACACTAATCCAGCAGCCGTAGAACTGAAGTGGTGCTTGCACGTATTATTTTAGTGATAGAGGAAGGCATTGAACAGGACAGAAGTAAACATGATGAATAATGGCAGTAGCTATCACTGGGCAGTGAAATGATTATGATGCTTTGTGTCTATCACTGAACACATTTGTTTAGAGAATTATTATCAGCTAAATCAGAGCAGATTTTTATGGTGGCAATGTACAGTCTGCCTGCTTGAACTTGGAGACCCTGATTTGAACTCTTAAATGACTTATCATTATGACTTCTCGCCTGCATACCAATGTCTTTATTTTGATTATACAAAAGAGAAAACTCTCTCCACATTAGTGAATCTTTAAATGTTTTGGAGAATAAAGATAAACTGTTATCGATTGAACACATGGGTAGCTTCACAGATGGAAATAAATATTGCCTTGCTTGAGCATAGAATGCAGGCTTGAAATTGGAAGGCAACTTGAATTCTCAACCACTTCAAATTTCCTAAGCCCTTTTATTTTAAGGAACATGACCTTTCAGAAAAGAACTTTTCCAATTCTGTCATTCTCTAAAAGCCTAAAATACATAGTTCTTCTCCATAGCAAAATGAATCTGCAGTGAGGAGAGATTAAAAGAGCAGCGTAAGAGCTGTGTAACACGGAGCCTAATGGTGCAGATGGAAAATCACCTGCTGTCACTGCTCAGGTGTTCCCTTCACTGGGCCACTGCAGAAAGCGGGACTCCCACACAGCAGTGTTACCTCAGCTCCTGAAGGCTACTGTATTCTGGATCTCAAACCAGACCAGAGATGTCAAGGGATGAAGATGATCCCGAGCCAGCCCTCCACCAATGGCCAGCAGGGTGGATAAATGCCTCCTACTCCCCGCAAGTTGAGTGAATCTGAAGCAGGTACCTCATGTCTTAACAATTTCTGGAGTTTCTCTGTGGGATCACTCTTCAGCCTTACTCTGTCAGTGTATACTTTAGGAGATTCCTATTCTCTCGCTACTTTCCTACATCCTTTCCAACATTTCCTGTAACTCTTAAAAAAAATAATAATTTGCCTTTGATCATTTGTCTCAGTGCCTCCTAATACATATATAGGAGACATGACCTATATTATATACAATATATTTATAAAAATGCATTTTTTAAATCTTGGGAATTTCATTCATTGTTATAATTGTAATTACAAACTTAAAATCACTTGTCTTATTACATATTATTTCTGAAATGTTTGAGGAGTTCTTTGAGTTATTTTTAAAATAATGTTATTAAACAATTACAAAATGAAAGAGAAATATACCGTGTTTTAGTCAATAATTGAACATTGGCAACAGTGATGAACAACAGTATAAGAGAGACCAAGTCCTGCTTCACAGGAAAATAAGGCATTCAGGGGCCAGTTGACTTGGATTTATCCTGAGAGAAATCTGGACGAAAAGGGTGGACTCTGAGAGGTTCATGGGAAAATGCTGAGTAACCAGCTGAGAGGCACTTCACTGTTTTAATAACCAGTGGGTCCCCACTGCTGCAAGCCAGATGAATATCCAAGAAAGATCTTTCACACTGCACATAAATGTCTTCTTGTATCATAATCTAGCACCATTTGCAATGCAATCAATGCAGTTTGCATAGAAAATAACAGCCAAGAGGAATCCTTTCCTTAAGAATCAAGTTTCAAAGAAAA
Source organism: Peromyscus eremicus (assembly GCF_949786415.1). Taxonomy (NCBI): domain Eukaryota; kingdom Metazoa; phylum Chordata; class Mammalia; order Rodentia; family Cricetidae; genus Peromyscus; species Peromyscus eremicus. The sequence goes on from NC_081435.1 coordinate 6,830,579, forward strand.
CAAATATGAAGAATATGGACAATTTTTTAAAAACACAATGCAGAAATGCTTACAATTCTGGAAAAAATGACTATCAACAAAATCTTCCTGCTGATGTGAGCATAACTTCTCCACAAAAGTGAATATAACAATATAATGTGCCAATTGAAATACAATACCCTCCTGATTGGAACATGGCCTTGTTTCCTACTATGCTATAAACAAACCAGGAGTTCATTCTGAGCCGAGTGCTGAATAAAAAGGTGAACAAAAATACCCAGTAGCTAAAAAGATTTCTAATCTTCAAGTATGACAAGAGAACTGGGAGGCCAGTGGTCGGTCAAAGCTAAGTATGCAAGGAGTGGCCATTGTTGTCAGAACAATCCACTACAAACTTGGGCAATTAACTAAAGTATGAAAAATGAGATTGTGAGAAAAAAGGAAAAGACAGAAAAAGGAAACTAGTAAGGTCCATTTTTAAAATCTTTAGAATTTGCCATTTACAACCATTTTCCAAAAGCCTCAAGACAACTTCCCATCCAGAGATAAAATTGAAATGAACTCTATCTGAACTTGTGCAAACAGATAATGAACACAATAATTTCTGTATTATCACTACAAGATTTTTTAAATAGTTCAGCAAACATAAAAAGTACCTCCTCTCTAAATAAGAAGCCTTTGTCTAGACTCTCACCGTACACATTGTTTGTCTCACTGGCTGTAGTCACAGTAGAGCACAGTCAGCACCTTTCCAATCTGTACCCCACTTGCCAGCCACACGTATAGAAAGTAATGTCCCCATTTGATCTCAAAGGCACAGCATCAAATGAATTGTAAGTCTTCTTCCATGACATAAACACTGATCCATGACAGGTTATTTTGTTAGTCAATTAGTTGTTTTTTACTAAAGTCATAAGCATGTACTAATTTACCATCTCCAAACAAAAGCTAAGTTACAGATAACTGCTATCCAATCACATGGTATTTTCACCAGCATATCTGTCTTGATTCTCTCAATGGAAAGAGCCATCACCTAAACTTCTGTGCCATCATGGTTTAGCTTTCCTTTAAAAATGATCTGTTACCCTGGGGCTCATAGCACAGTACTACATTTCTAGCTCTTTGGAAGCCTAAGGCAGAAGGATCCCAAGTCGAAGGTCTGTTTGTGTTGCAATGTGAGTTTAAGGCCAGCCTGGAATACTTAGTGAGACACTCCCCCCCACCATTTCTCTCTCTTTTTCTGTAACGTTCATTGAATTTGTTCTTTGAAAATTTCATACATGTACAAAGTGCATTTTGATTAATGTAACTCCCTCACATTTTGTAGTGAATTCAGATCCATGGTTATTCAGCATACTGAATATAAGTGATACTACACAGAGCATTTACACCACCCTCTCTAACATGCAAAGTGTATTCTGATTACTGAAACACCACTTTCTCTAAATTAACCTCTCACCTTTATTGCCCACCTCCTCCTTGCAACTCCTTTTCCATATTCATGTATTTTTGTTTTGTTTTATTTTGTATTTTGAGATTCACTCAGTTTGACCAGGATCATCTCTGATCATGGGTTTGGAGCTATCTATTGGAGAGCAGTGGGATCCTCAGCACATACACAATTCAAGATGATCAATGTCCCTCTTCAACAATGAATTGGTAGCCAATAGTTCTATATATAGGGGTAGAACCTGATGAAACCCTCCTCAATTCATGACTGGCAGTTGATAGGCCCAGCATTGTTGGGCCCTTGCAGGCAGCAACAGCTGCTGTGAGGTCATGGCTTCCTTGTCTTTGCACTGTCTGGAAGATAGCACCACACTGACCTTCTTGACTCTTACATTCTTTCTGCCTCATCTTCTACAATGATCATCCACCCTTAGAGATGGTGGTATTAATGTCCTGTTTAGTGCCGAGCACTCAATCTTTACTTATTCCCAGCACCTTGAACAGCTGTGGTCACTGCAGTTATTGCAAAGAGAAGTTCTCTCATTGAAGCTGACAATAATATTTGTCAATTTGGGGAAGCGCTTGCCCCATGTCTAAGCAAGAAGTATAAAAAAGAGCTAAGGGTAAGGCTTGGTGGTAGGGCACTTGTCTAGTATGAGAACATGAGGTTGTAATACTCTGTAGATGTCAATCTAGCAGCACTTCATAAACTTAGTAATTGGTACACCTTTTGAACCTTCAGTTTCCTTCTTTTTAATGAATCTCCTAGAAAGAAAATCCCAAATGAAAATAAAGCAATTCAAAGGAGAATTGTTAAATAATACAGGTATATCCAGAGGGAGTAATATGCAGCTGTTACAAAGAATGAATCTGAACTATTGCAACTTGTCTTTGAGAAATTTCCAGGAGACGTTTTTAAGTACGTGAGAAAGAAAAATACAAAAAGAATTTGTATAAGAAAGTATTTTAAATAATTTAAACAGTAACACTGCAAACAATTTGTGCAGAGAAAACAAATGGAGGCACATAGTTAAGTATGTCACTGGGTGAGAGCTGGTAGAATGCGGAGCTGATAGGTTCAATACACTCAATCACTCTCACGGTTACTGAAAAAAAATATCAGAAGGTAGTGATTTAATCCAACCACAGTCTTGAAACCATCAAAATGCAGGCAGTACACCAGCATACTCTGAAGGCAGGATTCTCAAAGGCCAGCACATGGCTTCAATTATAAAACAGAGCCCTGCCTCCTCCTCAGAAGAAGGGCTTTCTTAAAAGACATAAGGATTTACTTCCCATAGTCCTATACTCTATTGTTTTGGAAAATTAAGTGGGCATTGAGCTTTGCTGTTCTAGGGACTAGAGTCTCACAATTTATTATTGTTTACGCTGTATTTCTTCTCTGACTCCTTGTTCACTCTACAAAGATGAAATTCATGGTCAATTGCACCTGTCCATCAGATCTTCATGGTTCACTGAAAATTAAAATTCACTTAGCAAAACTGTTCCTTCTTTTCTCTAGATAATGATAGCAATAATCCCAGTTTTAAAAACGTACCTTTTCCTGTGTATTATCTATAAAAGATAATGAACACTTCTTGTTGTCTCTGGGTGTGTAGTATCTCTGTTGATGACAGCTTTGCTTTTAATCATTTGTTCTTATTAAAAAGCAGAAATATGCAGGAAGAAGAAAATGCATGCCATTTGTGTCTCTATAGAGAAATCACTTGCAAAGCTGTCAAAGTGTCTTTTGACTGTTTAAATTAAGAGAAGTAGCTTTTAAAGGGAATGAATGGGAGGCAACAGGATGCTAGGAAATTCACTATGGAGAAGTCTCCCGCCTCACTTCCCCTGCACGAGATACCAGTGCATTGTGGGTATGTTTTGATGTCAGTATGCAAATTCCTTATAAATATTTGAAAATGCATATACCTTAAAGATAAAAATTGACAGAGTGAACTAACTGATATTTTTATTGTCTTTCATCTGTTCTAGGTTGCTTTCCACTCAGCATAATACATTTGAAATTATTTGGATGTAAAAGTTGAGTCAAGAAGTCAATCTGAAACATTCTTCTTTTCATTGTATCAATTTATTATTTGGCAACTTCATAAAAATGTAGATAATACGTTCTGGTCATACTCGTCATCCTACCCTCTCTTCTCCTCTCCCCACTCCTACAATACCCACACTCCCTCACACAAAGTTCCCATGCCACTTTCAGAAACTTTTGTTTTGCTTTGTGACCTAGGAGATTTAACCAGGCCACCCTCATTGGCATGAACATGGTACTGTCTCCTGTGGCATGAGTAAGTCACTAGAGGCTACATCACTGAAGACAAGAATTCCTACAAAGAAAGTGGTGTTCTCTGCCTCTGGTCTCCCTGTGTGCCAGAATTAGATGTCCTAAATGAAGAAAAGTTCTTAGTCTCTTAAACCCAATTGGCTTATTTTTTCTCTACATATTTGTTAATAAATTTTCTCAACTTTTATATTGTTTAACTTTATATTTTTCCTCTTACAAGGAACCACATATCCAAATGCATATTTGGAGTTTATGTATCACTCAAACTGGGGTAAGAAATGCCCAGATAGTTGGTGAAACAGTATTTCAGAGAATGTCTGTAGGAGTGCTTCTGAAAGAGCTCAACCTTGACATGGTAGACCCAGCCCGGATGAGCCCTTGTCCATGTACATGAACCTCATCCAATCCCTGAAGTTTCTGAATAAAACAGAAAGGCAAAGCAAAGGTAAATTCATTCTTGGAGCTGGAACACCCCTTACTTTGCCCCTGGACACTAGTGCTCCAGGGTCTTTGGACTTCTGGTTTGGACTGAATCAGATATTTTTGTTTTATCTGATTCTCAGTCCTTTAGTCTTTAACTAAAGCTATACCACCAGATATCCTGAATTCCAGCCTGCAGATGGCAGTGCACTGACCTGCTCAGCCTGCATCATCATGAGTCAGACCTATAGTAACACTCCTCTGTATATTGTACACAAGCCTGTCTACATAGCCCTCTCCATCTCTGTCCATCTTAAATCAATAGCCAGTCCCTATAGCCATATTTCATCTTACGGGTTTAGTTTTTTGAAATCCCATGACTAATACTGTTAATTCCTTGATGTTTGTTACAGCAGTTTAAATGATCTGAAATCTAAAATTTGATGATACATCTAAGTTTAGTTATGAAATTTTTGTTTGCATCTTATTTTCTTTACATCTATCTTTTTGGGTTTTTATTTGTTTGTTTGTTTTATTGATGCCATGATTTTTGTTATGTGGACTGTGGCTTTTGTTTATTTATAGAGATTGAATTATAATCTAAGGTCTTTTTAAATATAAGTGGTAGTTTGGTTTCATTATTTAAAATTATATATTTTTTTCACTTCAAAACAAGATAAATTTTGAGTGAGCAAATGTAAATCTAAGTACTTAGGATATTTTTTATCTTTCTTACAATTTTCCCACATTGTTCTTGTTTTTAGTTTTCATTCAGTCACATTCGTTTTGCACAGTCATGTTTGAACTCAAGGCTTGCAAATTCCAGGAAAGCACACTGATGCTACACTGTATCCTAGACCTGCTTTCATTATTGTAACCCAGAATGTTTAGTATTTTATATAAAAAGAAACAGGTTATTTTTAAACGATTTCCATGACAAAGTAATTCCTTCTTTTTCTATCAAGTTTTCGCATTGAATTATTCTGTTCTTTGATTATCATGTATCTTAAAGTAATTTCTAAGGGAAATTTACTAAAAATAGTTTTGTTTTTTTTTTTTTTTTACTTTCATACCTAAACTTGTTGAATACAAGCTGCTGTGGCTCAACTTTCTCCCATGGCACTTAAACAAAATGGTTTTATTTTATCCTGGAAAAACAAAATTGAAGTTGTTCCTACATAGGAATTTTGTCCAGCTGTTTTTCTACAAGACATTTTTTTTGTCTTCGAAGAAAGATAGTATTTCAAGATATGAATGGTTTTATTCCTTTAATGTTTTTGCTTGTTATAAGGTGAGTATTTTGTGTATGTTTGTATAATGTATGCATTTTGAGTATCTGGTAGTCAGGAATATTTTCTTTCATTATATCTATTATTTCTTTTTTTACAATGTTATCTTATTTTAAAAATTATTAAGAAATATAAACTAAATACAAATGGGCAACTAGAATGACTGTTAAATTATGAAAGTCTGTTTAGAATAAATACACAAATCTTTTCAATCTTTTTATTTATTTTTTAATCTTTTCAATCTTAAAACCTGGTTAATTTCTAGAACTGTTAGTTCATTTGCTGTGATATTAATGGTTTGCGTTCCTAGATTTCTTATATACAGAGTCTAAAATAGAGCACAGGTTTTCACTGTCTGTCAATTATTCTATATGGATAGCATTCTCCTTAGGTCCTGGGAATGTTCTCAAGTACACCAACTTGCCCACACTACCAACAATCAATCATTCTTTCTTTTGTTTTGAGTTTTGACTTTCATTCTTATATAACCCAAAAAGGTCTTTGTTATATTGTTTGTATCCATGAACTTTATCCTGTTATAAAAATATCATCCCTTAATTTATTTCTATAGATAAAAGTATAGTACAAAAATGTCTGTATAAATCAACAGAACATCATTGATTAGTTATAACCCACAAAAATAAAAACAAACAGTTTATCTAACAGGTATGGATTGTAAGGCTGTCATGAGTTGCTTCTCACTAATGTACTGAGCACTGCACTGCACACTGCCTTGTTCCTTTATACTGAATGCATTCTAAACTGGATATAATGATATTTTTATTGATGACATGTCAAAAAAGATAAATGTTACATTTCTAATCTGCCCCCCCTTTTTTTTTTTTTACAAATATAGGGTGGTTAAAAACCAGAAGCTGTATTGAGAATTGTGTGTCCTGCTTCAGGATACAAAAGACTGCTAAATTTTGGAACTAGACGAAACATACCATGCTTATTGCAGCCTTTGTTGATAGACACTTCTCCAAACTCTCCAGGAGCTGTGATGAGATGCCATTTATCCTTAACACCTAGTTATAGATCTTAGTTTCAAGTACCATGTGTTCAAAACTAATATTTGGCTTATTATAAGGACTCTTTATATTCTTAAATATTTTCAACTTCAAGTTGTTAACTTTATAATGTCCCGGAGGATAGTCACTTTGTAGTTGCATTATATGTTCCTACAACAGTGACCTGGCATCATCCACACAGTGTCAGTGACAAATTCATAAGCCTGTCAGTCAACCAGCAAAACAATTATTATTAATCAACAGCCATGCCCATTTTTCTCCCTCTTCCTGGAAGTACATAGAAGCTGATGCCATGGTAAAAAGCTCTACCTTAAACATCACTGGAGCAAGGGTGATTTCTCCCTCTTTGTAATTTTGCTTGGCTTCCTGCAGAGATACCACTTAAGAAACAAATCCCTCTCAGGTATATGAATAGACTTGGCTCCACTTCCCTGAGCCAAGTATAGAAGAAGGCCCTGACTATTCTGGTTGCTGTCCTTGCCCTTGGGACAATTGCCATTCTATTTTAACCCCCGTCCTTTCAAGTGCTTTGGAATTTGAGAGGACTACACAGTCCCTTGGTGTATTGAAAAATGCATATATTCTCCCCTCCCCTTTGTTCTTCCTCCTTGGCTGGGAACATTCTATCTAGCCTGTCTCCCTGGTTACCTGTGAGGTTTGAGGCGGACTGTCAAAGGAAAACAAGGGTGGAGAGAATAATTAATGATGCTTTGATGCCTGCCAGCTCCGAAGTAGTGTCAACCTGTGGACTTTCAAGTGTCCTTTAGTTACCTAACAGCACCAGCTGCCTGCACGCCCTCCCGCTCGCCTGCCGGCCTGGCTTCCATGTTCTCTAGAGATGACCGCACATGATGCAAATGTCTGCCAACTTCTGCTGCGTTCAATCCATTCAGGTAAACCTTCTCCATTGAAGAGTCACACTAGGACTCCACAAGCGTGTGTTGGAAGAGAATGCAGTGATTGATAGTGGTAGTCAAAATCTTTCTGTGAGAGGTCTGAGATAACCACAAGTTTTCTTCTCTTTCACCTCAGCGTGCAAAGGGATTCAGAAAACTTCAAGGACCAGCGGTGTTCCTTCAATAAAATTCAGAACTCTTTCATCTTTCAGTGGGCTGGGCCATGATGGAGCAAAAAGGGCTTCCCTGTTCTCCAGCACTTGGCTGTTACTTTGAAATACAAATAATAATCAAAAACACATACAACAAAAAGGGACTCTACTGAGATTATGTCTACGTGGTATACATAATGTATGTTAAAGCTTTTGGTCTCCCTCTTCATGTTTGGAAAACTCCAGTCCTGAATGTCAGTCCTGAATGTGAGTAAGGATCCATATGTATACAGTGGAGATAAATGTAAAGATGACAAAAAAAAGTCTGCTGTGATGGCACATGCTTTTAATCCCAGTACTCAGGAGGCAGAGGCAGGAGGATCTCAGTGAGTTCAAGGACAACCTGGCCTGCATAGTGAGTTCCAGGGCAACAAGATGTGTGTAGTGAGACCCTGTCTCAAAAAAACAAACAAAAAATATAAAGAACTTTGTCTTCTACTCTTAAGTGGTTATTATGTATTTGGGACATATGAAAAGGCCATTCAAAAGAGGAAAACCATGGTGATATTTAGTTTCATTTAAAAAAGTGACAAATTTCTTCTGGGAAATTTTTCTTTGTTTCTATAGATAGTGAAGTGTTTGTGTGAATTCTTTGCAATCATGAAACTGTTTTTATAAGCAGGGAAGTGTTTATTTTTAGAAACTCTGGTTTGAGAAGTCTCAGAGACATCAGGGGGAACTTTGTAAGATAAGAAACCACATATCTCAAACTACAAAATCACAGAGCAGGCCTGGTAGATAAGATGTCACAGGATATACCTGGAAATGAACTACTCCAGGAAGACATTTTCTACTTTGAAAATCTCTGGGGAATTATTCCCTGATATACTGTCATTAATTCAGGACTATCACATACCAGTATGTGATGGTACCCTTACCTAACTCTAAGGAGTTTCTGTGAAGTCTTTAATGAGATCACAGCTATGCTGTGGCCCATTCTACCTTTCTGCCTTGCATGACATCAACTATCTTGGAAGAAATGCCTTTTACTTATATAAATATTTTGTGTTAAAACCTCTCTTTTTCCAGAAGCATTTAAGCCTTTCATGGAGCCCTTCCAAGGGAGGCCTCTGGGATCCCTAACTGACACTCCCAATAGGCCAGATTTTACCCATTCAATATAAAGCGCTGGTGCTTTGAATGCATCATTTTCACAATGATTCAAGACTAATATAATTATGTATATAATTAAAATATGTTACATTTATTTATGATATCTTAAATGATCAAAATTTTTGGGAGCCACAGTATAGCTATGATCTTGTTGTAGACATCGCAGAAACTCTTTAGAGTGCGTGAGCATACAATTATACATGAGTATGTGACAGCCTTGAATCAATGTCTATGTGTCAGGGAATAAATCCACAGAGAATTTCAAAGAAGGAAATATCTTCCTGGAGGGGTTCCTTTCTAGGTAAATCCTGTAGCATATTGTTCACCAGTCCTGCTCTGTGACTTTGTAATTTGAGATATGTGGTTCTTTATCTTACAAAGTTCCCTTGATGTCTCTGAGACTTCTCAAACCAGAATTTCTAAAAAAATTAAAAAAAACCTTCCATGCTTATAAAAACAATGTCACAATACAATCTGCGCACTGAAAAACCAGTTCAGTCTGGATGTGGGTAAGCTATGGGGTTCTAATCTGGTCACAAAGGCTCCAGGAAGCTGGACTAGATCAAAAGCAGCATAAGAGCTTTTTTGTTTTTGAACCATCTAGAAGTTATACATCATCTTTTTACACCTTCTTGAAATCCACATAGATGTACAGTGAGTCAGTTTCATACACCTCCAACATACACATATACCTCCAACAGACAATCAGGACATACCTCTCCATCTTCATGTTGTTATTCAGTATTTTTAATGTACTAATTTTAGTCTCATGAAGAAAGATACTTCTGCATCGACCTTGAACACACTGAGGAGAGGGGTTCTGTTAGGGTTTGCATGTGAAATGCTTGCCCCAAGATGGTGCTGCTGTATTGAGAAGTTATTGAGCCTTTACAGGACCATAGAGGCAGAGCCTGTGGGTTATAATCGGGGCCGAATCTGACCAAACTTTCTGCTGTATGATCAGCACTATATAACAGAAACTGCCATACATTCTCCACCCACCAAAGAGTCACCGGCTCCTATGTCTTCCCCATCATAATAGACTGTGTCTCCTCAAACTGTAGGCAAAGTAAAGCTTTTCTAACTAGTTCATTAAAATACCTTTGACAGAGTTTAGAAACTATAACAATAGGCCAATTCTAATTTTTAATCAAACTTCTTTCATGACCTAGCCATAGGATTTGAGGCTAAATCCCTAATTTGCTTGTGTTGTAGCTGCTTATTTTGTAAAATGGGAATGATGTTTTGCTTAGGGTTCTTGCCAACATTTTATGGTGCTATTCACAAACTTCCAAGTGTCTGGCTTGGTGAATGGCAGGTGTCACTAATGACAATTCCCTAAAGGAGCGACATAATTCTTCAGAGGCAAAATTATTTGTTCCCTTCTTATTTAAGTGTTGTGGTAAGAACTTAATTAAAAGAAATCCTGCAAAAATATTGTTATTCTGCTCCTGCTGGGTGGTAAAATGTCACCCAATTTGAACTGTATTCCATTTTAGTACTTATAAACATAGATGATAATAATTTAAAAGACAACACAACTGAGCTGGTTAATCATTTAATGCCCTACATTGAATCATATGTCTCTTTGGCTTCCCAGATGTGCTTGAGTATTTATCCAATGCTTTTTTCTGTGACACTTCATAATATGATTCTATTTGCTCTTCAATACAATCTTATTCAGTTATTATATTTTCAGAGGGATAAAAGTAATACAGTGACATTTGGGGAATAAATGACATTTTCATATATATATCTAAAGCTATAATTTTTCTCTTTTGAATACAATAAGAATCCTAAATTACTTTAGTCAGCACATATATATATATATGAAATTTCCATTTGACTTTCTGAAAATATTATATTTTCTTGAATGACAACCAATTTCTAATTTTTCATGTTAACTTTTTTCCATTTCTTAAGAAAATACTAATAAAAATGGCAAATCCTTTTGTCTAATCATATTGATCCAAATATTGAATGCCTTCTTAAGTTGTTCTTAAAAGCTAATAGTCTGCAGTCTAGACAGATACTTCAGTGATTAAGTAAACTATTCGGTCAATTTTGTTAAATAAATTGGGTATGACCGACTAATTTTGATATCGCCTAACTCAGCTTACTGCCTTGTCCAAGCATTGTAGGCACTAATAAATATTTATTGATTTGAGTTTTTTTGTTCTTTAAACTGAAATGTACTTGGGTTGAAACTAAAACAAATAATTTAGATAATGTGTGTGAAATGCCTAATACCACCTATTAAGTCTTTTGACAATTCACATACACCTTCCTCTGATTAGTGAGTTTCATTTGTTCCTCTTTTATTATCAAGCATGGATTTAGTTGTATAATGGCAAATTGTTTTCCCAATATCTATTATCTGTTTTGTTTTAGTAATTGCACATTGAGTTCTAAGTCATCTCCCATCATCTTTGTTTTAAGCACCCCTCTCTTGTGAAACAGTATTGCACATTATTTATAAATGACTTCAGCAAAAAGCAAGAGAGAAAAACCATGGATGCCAGTGAGAAAATGCTTCTTACATGCAAGCATTACTCATTAATAAGTGAGCTCACTTTGAAAAGAAAATCATTAATGTTTTCACTCCTATGAGACAATAACTGTGGGAGTTATATCTGATCAAATAATGATTAGATGAACTGTAGGAGGATACAGATTAGCTATGAAATTATTACTTCTGGGAATCTGATTTAGTGCTTTCTAATTTTTAAATATGAAAGCACAAAATCTAGAAGACCAATAAGTCTAAGAAGACAAGCAGTTAAGAGATCTCACAATGTGTTCGTTAGCAAAGAAGATTTTTATGCATGAAATATTATTATGAAATTTATTAAAATGGCTATATATTAGACTGTTTTTCTTGGCTCTTTATACTTTAAGTTCTAGTGAGCCATTTCTACAAACTCCTGATGGGCACAGAGTTCCATTATGAGATCTGCCTTTGTCTTTGTTGTCAAAACTATAAAATATGGTTTATGTTTCTTATACCACATATAGGATATTCAAAACCTCGAGTTGAAGGTTTGTGAAATGCTATATATCCTTTCAAGATCTTTATATAGTTTGGTTTCTAAAGTGGAAAACATATTGTTGGCATTTATAAAAATAATAGTGATACTTTTTTGTACAATTAGAGGCTAACAACAGTGGATACATCCTCTATTCTCTGATTCACTTTACTATTATCCATGAGCAATCCTTGAGATACAAAATCCTACAATGAGCCTACAGTAATAATCTTAGATCCACACAGCTGAGATTTTGCCATGGGCTCACGCATAATATCCTCTTGGGTATTTAGGGCTAGTCAGAGCCAATATTGCTATCTGAGTGGGATACCCCTAACCCGGAGCAAGGGTTCATACAGGCCTCAGTATTGCCTTCTGGGAAACTCACCAACACTCTGCCTACCACACTAAATTGATCAGCTATCTTGTCAAATTCAAAGACACATAAGTATAGGCTCATCTGTCCGTCAAACCTGGATACTAGGACAGCAACAGGCTAGTGGGTAGGTTATTCTGGCTTTCTGACATTATGTTTCTTTCACAAGATCACAAGAAATGGACTGTGAGAACAGTTTTAACATGTTGATTTGGGGACAATTTTAATCAAGTGAGATGCAGTCCAAGTCAGGGCCCCTGGCTGTGGATAATCCACACACTGAGCCTTGTGAAGGCCCATGTGCGCTTCTGGCACTTTCGTGTTCTGACCAGTTTTGCAGCTGGAGTGTGATAGAGTGCCAGGTACTAAGTGTGCTTCGAATATCTGGTGCTCAGCACAGCCTCCGGCTCCCCATTACTGGTCAGGGCTTCCTGGAAGTGGCAGAGCTTATCGGCAACCACAGCTTTGGAGGATGCCCTAATCTGAGTTCTGAGCTGCCTGGGATCCACAGAGCAGTTGAGTTTTACAAGGGCTCTACCAGCCGTCCTGGACGAGGGAGGGCATCACTTGCACTCTGAGACAGCCCTCTTACTTTGACCAAGGTCCCCCTGCGCTGTGATCCTTTTTGAAGGTGGTGCATAGAGATCAGTTCATATTCCAGGAACACAATGGTTAGAGGCAGGCATGGGCTACATGATGTGTATCCTATGTTTACATTATATAATGTTGAATTTGACATGATCATGAAAGCAAACTACTGTTCAGATATTACTGCATACAGTGGGTAAAACTTAAATTTTTATCACCTTTTTTAACAGAATATTTTTATTGACTATTTGGGAATTTCACATAATGCTTCCCAATCACCCTTACTACCCAGGTCCACTTTCCCACCATTGTGGTCTCCCCACCCTCCCAAAAAAAATTTTAAAGTTCAATTTGTGTTGTCCATATAGACAATGAAGCGTGGTCAAATTCCTAGTGGCCAGCCCCTTAAAGAAAAGTGAGTCCTTCCCCACCCTGTCCCCCACCCAAAGCCATCAACTGTGGAGAGCTATACTTCAACATCCTTGTCACAGTTTTGAAGAGTTCTCTTTGCTGGCTTCCCATCTAGGTTGTTATTTTATTTGGGGAGAGGGGGTCATCACAGAAACCTTCTGTGTCTTTTTCTCAGCTGTAAGTCTGCAGCCACACTTCAGAAGAAGCTTCCTCGTTCTTTACGACCATGGACCAGTCTTCCAAATGGTATCTGGTGACAGCATGGACCACAGACATCTACCTGGCCTCCTGCATCAGCATGTGCCATGGACCTCAGCAATGTCTCTGGTGGCAGTACAGACCATGGATACCAACACTGTCCCTGGTGACAGCCGGGCCACCAGTCATCAATGTGGCTTCAGGTGGCAGCACAGACCATACTCATTGTCATGAGTCTGGCTCAAAGCCTCTGGTCTCTGAAGCATACCAGACCATCACCAATACTTGCTTGATCACAGCCATGATTCAAGTTTTCATCTTGGGGGCGATAATGTGCTTACAGATCTGGTTCGGCAGCACCCACTCCTCTACACAGTCCAGTGGCTCAGAGATGGAACAGGTGTTAGGGTTGACCTACCCAAAGTGCTGCATCTGGGCCCAGATGGCAGCTGAGGTGGGCTACCCTGAGCAGCCAGGTTTGATCATCTTAATGAAATAATAACAAGCAGTTTGGTTTGATGCTCTTTCACACAACACTAGGATTCATGAAAATGATGGTGTAGCATCATGAGCAATGATATGACCAACACTAAATGTGTAGTATTACAAATTATTACCTTAGTACAAATGAGCTGTAATAAGCCATGGCCTTATTAAAAATAGTAATGGTATTGCCACCTTTTTCTTGTAGTGAACGATGTGAAGTTAGCTAGGGGTTGGACAGAATACAAGGATTTAGTAACTGGGTATTCAGCTTACATCTCTCAAATAAGAAGAAACATATATTCTCTTGATTTTCACTCATTAGTTCATATCTTCTAAGCATTATGAAGTCGTATATTACATGTCCTTTACAACAGATTTTAAAATATGGAGCAGTTAAAGCAGACAAATCCTTAGAAAATATTTTTTTCTTACATCACAGGCTTCCTCATGGTAGCCCTCAGGCCCTAAATTTGGGAGCTATTTCAAACTATTTCTTATGCAATATGAAAACTTACAGCCAGTGTTTGTTCAGCTTCATCAGTGTCAAGTACATTGGGAAGAAGTTCAGAATCTCATAAATAAAAATCACCTTTTCAGTCAGTTCTCAGGTATGAGACATTGTTCTTAACATTGAATTCAAGCTTCTCATTGGATTACACCCTGAGAGTGTAGTCCTCAGTTCTCACTGGGTACCAGAACCTCCTAGGGAGCTTTTAAAGAAACACTGTATCGTGGGAAATGGATATTCCCATGAGGTCCCACCCCTACAAGAGTAACTACAGGCAATAAATGGTTTTAGGAAAGGGGAGTCATTTTTCCTTACCAGTATAGTCATGAATACATTATTCTTGCCCCACTAAATAACCTTCCATTTATGCCTAGAAAAGCAATTCTTATAAAACTCGAAGGTCCTGATACAAAGAAGACATGGAGGTCTGTGTGGTGGGGGGACTTGTTGAGAAGAAGGGAGGGGATGAAGGAGAAGAATGGGGTATATAAGAAAATGACTAAAAGTCATTATATAAATATATGAGACTGTCAAACACTAACTTTTTAAAAAATCAGGTGACCAGTTTCATTCCTCAGCTCTTTGGCTTTGTTTAAGCTCATGGAGGAGAACCCTAGGTTTAAAAGGTCAGTGTGGTAGTTGGAAAGAATATGGCCCCCATTGGCTTGTAGGGAGTGGCACTTCTAGGAGGTGTGTCCTTGTTGGAGTAGGTGTGTGGCCTTGTTGGAGGAAGTGTGTCACTAAGGGCAGGCTTGAGGTCTCAGAAGCTCAAGCCTGGCCAGAGTGTCACTCTCTCTTCCTGATACCTGTAGATCCAGATGTAGAACTCTCAGCTGCTTTTCCAGCACCATGTCTGCCTGTGTACCACCATGCTTCCTGCCATGATGACAAAGGACTAAACATCAACTGTAGGCCAACTCCAAATAAATGCTTATAAGAGTTGTCATGGTCATGGTGTCTCTTCACAAGAATAAAAACCCTAACTAAGACAGTCAGATTAGCAATGGAAAAAAAATACAGATTCATTTAGTGTTGTTTCACATGACATGGGAGTCTTCATAAATGAAGACACAAAAGCCAAACACAGTTATATACAAAGGTAATTTCTGGTATTTTGTAGTACAGTGGAGTATGGCTTGTTCACAGAAATCTATTATGCAGCTTCAGAGAGAAGTTAAAAGACTCCAAATAAAAAGTATAGTAAGGATTATCTCCACTTGGTCAACGGGTGATGGAGACATGAAAGAACTACCATAGAGTATCCCAATAATATGTACAACTAATCCATGTTATCAAGATAACATAAAATGCCTGGTAGTAAAGAAAACTCCAGTGTCATATCCTTACAACAACTAATCAACAAAACCATAAAGTGTGTAGCTATGTTGTTTTTACTCTCTAGTGTGAAATGTAGATAACCACTGTTCTAAGTAATGGCACTGAGTCTTAATTCAAAAGGCCAACAACATCAGTTTCCCTCATTCCTCCATAAGGTCTTGCCTAACCACAAAACATATCAGAAGGACCTCCTGTTGGTTGCAAGACATCACCTGAGTTTGTAAGAGCTTCTTCTTTTCTAGATGGGATAGGGGCATTAATATTATTTTGCTATATTGAAAAATCATAAGCATATCCTGTATCCCAGATGAGAAGACCACTTAAAAGCCCTTTCTTACCTCCTCTTCTTTTTCTAAAACAGGCTCTCTGAAGGGCTGGCTAGCCTGAAACTCTCTATGTAGACCAAACTGACCTTGAATTACAGAAATCCACCTGCCCCCTGCCTCCCAGCTGCTGGGATTGAAGGCATGAGCCACCACACCCAGCACCTGCATAACTTTTTAACGTCTAACACTAAAGCTGAGAGACCAGACAGATGCTCCAGTGAAAAGAGTAATTATTTTCAGGGAGAAATTCAACTGCTAGTTGCTTTTCTGCCTTCTTCTCTCTGGTTTTCTCTGTCTTAGGAGAGATTTGAACATATGAAAGAATTGTCATTTCCGAGAGTGTTGCTGCTATAGGCTTAAGAATATTTCTATGTTCAATGGCAATGTGGCCACTTTGGGTTGACTATCTAAACATCTTAGTCTGAGCAGGAATATCAGCCATATAAAACAAGTCAATCATTATATGCACTTCCACAAGTCACATCATTCTGGAACGCTTTCTGAAGAAAGGAACAAACATGGCTAGCTAACCACAGGAGAAATCAAAGACTTCTTAGTGTTTACCACTTGGTTAAGAAATAGCAACTTTCCTATTTTACATCCTCAGTGGCTATAGTATTGAAATGGGAGGGAGGAGGAGAGGTGATGAGAGGGACTGAGGAAGGAGGATGTGGAAGGGGTGAAGGAGGATGGAGGACTGGAGAGGAGGAGAAAGGAAAATAAGGAAGCAGACAGAGAAACCTATGTATATTTATGTCATTGACTGAGATGTGAATAGTTGTGAGGATAGATGATTGGCCAGAGTGGGGAAGATAAATTGGTAATGCATTAAGGACAGCTTAATAAGGCTACTTGCTCATATTACTCTCCAATTTCCCATGTCTTCAGCAATAAGAACATTCCTTTGCCCACATATACAATGACCCTCTTCACTTGGATCTCTTATTACCGGTTTGTAAGGAAGACAAGATGGTTTCTTTATCCATCTGCTTCAGAGGAAAGGGGTAGGGGAAAGTCAAAAAAAAACTTTACTGCATCTGCTGTCTTCTTAAATGCCAAGGTGCCATTTTTAGGAATGTTTGTACCCAACATCATTTTTTTTTCTTTTTATCCTAGTGGGATTCAGAAACCAGCATAATTAGAAGGTTCTGTTGATCCTAATATACAGCCTAGGTCAAGTGGTTTTCCAATCTGAGTATACAGTAAAATCAGTGAAAATTAGAATTATCTGAAATTTTAGAAAATTCCAAATTCAATGAACTTTCAGCTCCATGGCTTGAAACCCTGGTTGGGTCTTGGGTAGAGCCCAAGTGTGGAAATACTTTTTCAAAACTCATTATTGAATTTGGAATTTTCTAAAATTTCAGATAATTCTAATTTTCAATGTGGGGAGAACCACTCTGCAGAAAAATTTAGCTGGTATTTTTAGGTGTATTTGGTGAAAAGGTTTGTGATCTCTTTTCCACAGTAAATAATTCCTTCCAAACTTACACATATGCAAGCCTATTAAATACTGAAACTTTTGCTATATTCAAACTACAGAATACTATGTTCTTGGGAACATAGTTCTTTCAACCAAAAACTTCACTGGATATTCATTAAATCAGTTCAATATTTGTCTGGACCAGTTCACATTCTCTGACAAGTAGAAACATTCTAATTTCATATGTTCTTATTTATCCATTAATGAAACCTATGAGAGTCTGAGAATATTTTTGGAATTAGGCCATCTGAGTTGCCATAGCCCCACTCCTTCTAGCCTTCCTGAAAGCCCTCTCAGATCAAAGGACAGCATTTCCATGCAGCAAAGGGGAGGCAAACCAGGATGACTGATAAGCAAAAATGGGAGCTGGCAGGTTTAAGAGGCGCACAACCAAATCTCAGGCTCATGTTTGTCCAATCGATAAACGCCACGGCTCTTGACTAACTGTTGTCTAAACCCATCTCTGGTGGCAGAACAAAAGAGTGTAATGAAAGCGGCGCTGTTAGAGAACTCATTAAAGTGAGTCCAGAGAAAGCAGGCTTTCAGATCATCTCTCTCAGGCAGACAGCATCAGGATCATCTTTTGGTTCACAATAGCATCAGTGGGCAGCACCGTGCTTAGGCAGTGCCATTTGCTCTATCTGGAGAAAGATTAGAGAAAGAAGACTCATCAATAGACTCAGCACAGTCTCCCTGAACAGGACTGTGGAACCCTTTTCATTGATTCTTTTCTTGTTACTTCTTTTTTTTTTTTTTCTTTTTGGTAATATGAATCTTCTCCCTTGCTTTTCGGTGTTTGCATTGATGGAGTGGTTAGCCAAGCAGAAAGGCTGCAGATCATGACTATTGTCTGCCAGCAAAGGCTCCATTGAACCCTAATGGACATAGGAATCTTGCAAAACAAAGAGCCCTTAGTGCCTGGCACAAATGAATCCTACATCAGAGAAGGCCAAGGGAGCCCTTTTGATTATCTGAAGAAGAAGTAGTAATTAGAAGGTGAATCTATTATGAACCACAAAAAGGAAAAAAATAAAAGAACACAAGACAAAAGGAAGCACAAAAATGTAAGAAACTTCATCAGCAGTGTTTCCCCAGGATCTCCTGGTAAACGCAAAGGCAAGCTTGGGTTCTTTATGTCAGTGGTCTGTGGTATCCTTTGTCAACTCTGGAAAGAAATCTGCTATCGTCTCTGAGAGAGAGTGGCTGCATCAATCTGTCAACAGTTTTAGGCAGGATATTTTCTGGCAAGTGGGAGAAGGAAGAAACACTCTCTTTTGGTGAGCATACAATTGTCTTTTAAGGCATATAACTTCTAAGAGACAGACATTTTTTTCCCTCTAAAACCTTAAATGCTCAAATTTTGTGTTTGAATTTGTGGTATCTCTTTTGACACTACCCTTCCTTCTTTCCCGACCCTCAGAGACACTTGTTACTTGATTAAGAGCTACCAATGGTATTTCTGTGGAATGTGTTTGTTCGTTTGTTTGTTGTTGGTTTTGTTTTTACAGCTTGAGTCAGATGGCGGACCATGAGCTGGATTCCGTGACAACTGGGAAACTATCGAGTACAAGGCATTTTAAGAGCATATGGATGCATAACTTGTCACAGCCTGGAGAAAGGGAAGGTGACTGTCAAAAGAAGTATTTGCAGAGCCTGCTGCAACACCACCCAACACACCATGGACAATTACCATCCACATTGTTTACTGATCACACCACACCTGCAGTGAAGAATAAAATACTCTTCACACTCTCATAAATGTTCTGAAGGATAAAGTTGCTTATCATTTTTTTTTTGAGTGCTAAAACTAAGGCTAAGAATGTGTCTGTGATTTGTTGAAAGGCCTGTATCACTTAAGTGGAACAGTGACAGAACCCAGGATCCTGGCTCTGAGGACATTCCTGACCTTCCTGCCAATGTCCTCTCCACATGTGTCTGTTCCCTTCCCAGGACTGTGCAGACTGTCTCCCAACTCATCCATTCAGGAAATTCGACTTAGAGCAGGTATACCCTGAATGCAATTCAAGATGTCGGTTAGTAAAATATCTCATTCACCTACAGCATGCAGTTTCTTCTCATCATCCAGTTCACAACACCTGTGATGACCTATAGGAGGAAACACACACACACACACACACACACACACACACACACACACACACACACACAGTCTTTCTTCCATGAGTAGCTTGAACTTCCTAAGTGATCCTACAAACCTCAGAGCTCTTCCATGCAACTTCATCCAGCTGTCACACACTTGCCGGGATACTGGCAGACATGGGGGTCTATTGGCCAGACATGTTAGCTTGAAAGCTTCCCCACTTGCAATGTCGTACTATTGGAAGCTATCAGGGAGTCTTGAAGGTCTGCTGCTTCTTACTTATTGGTGCTGTGGATGACTGATTGATAAATAAAGCTGATTGGCCAGTAGCCAGGCAGAAAGTACAGGCAGGACAAGGAGAGAGGAGAATTCTGGGAAGTGGAAGGCTGAGGCAGGGAGAAGCTGCCAGCTGCCATGATGAGAAGCAGATGTTAAGATACCAGCAAGCCATGAGCTATGTGGCAACTTATAGGTTAATAGAAATGGGTTAATTTAAGATATAACAACAGATAGCAAGAAGCCTGCCATGGCCGTATAGTTTATAAGTAATATAAGTCTCTGTGTGTTTACTTGGTTGGGTCTGAGCGGCTGTGGGACTGGCGGGTGACAGAGATTTGTCCTGACTGTGGGCCAGGCAGGACCAGGAAAACTCCAGCTACATATTGGGCTTATGCTATGTGAGCTACAGCTATGGAGAGAAACTGTTGCTGTTCTCATTATCTCTGTTCTAGATATGAGCTCCAAATGAAGTTTTTGGTTTGTTGACTTCAGCCTCAAAATTTCTTTCTTTCTGTTCTTTCCAATTACGGCAAGTTCCATGTTTGTGCAGCTCCAGGGGCCTAGAAGATAGGCCTGTGTAATTAGTTCTCTCAACTTGTTTCCCTAATAAAGGTGATTCTCTCTATAGCAAGAAACCCAAGCTGTGTCCCTCAGTCTTTGTGTATGCTCTTTGTCTTAGCCAGTCTATCAATGCAGAACAATCTCGGAGCACTACAGGAGAATTAATATGCATACTGAGCACTTGCTGGTCAGAATCATTTTCTTACATAGGATCAAGCATCTCAGAATAAAATAGACATTTACCTAGAAGCCTCAGGAATCCAGGAATTTAGTCACTCCACATCCTTAATGTGACATTTCCCTCTATTATCCTTTGAACATGAATAATAATTACCATAGGCTGTGAATTCAGTTCTCAGAAACTTTCTTGTTAGGTTGTTTTTACATGATAAATTCTAAGTATCTTGCATAAAGGAATTGTCAGCATTCCCTTCCAATTAACTGATAAAGCCCCCTGGAGTTCCACTGCCGAGTATGAGAGGCCTTGGAGGAAGAATGATCTTTGGATGTCTAACTTAATAGGATTTCCTGTGCCATTTGGGATTACCTGGTGCTCCAGTACAATTCCAACTGAGAAATGTTTGTCATATTTAACTGACAACTTAGTGTTATAATTGTATATTAAGAATATCTACTCCAGTCAAGCGTTAAAGTAATAAGTAAATACTAGCTATTGGCCTCACTAGAATAAGTAAAATCCCAGCTGGATATTTCATTAGCTACCCATAGAGAGTTTTGTCGCCAACCCCATGACCCTGCCTGTCTTTTGAGAATGGAACTTTAAGTTTTATGTGTGTGACAAGTATCAAAGAGAAGTAAATCCCACATAGGATCTGTCAAAGTGGGGCAGGCACTGGGGCCTTTTCTCTCCTGAAGACTCAGAATCTCATCTTGATCCCAAGAGCATCTGCATAGGATTACCTCACATGGATAACTGCTCCTCTTTGGGGCTGAGATTTTTTCATAATCCTATACAATTCTTATCTCCTAAAGGTGCCACTCTTGCTTAGCATGAGAAAAATTGTCTCTCTGACTAGTGCTCTCTCCTTGGAGGGAGGGAAGGAGGGAGTCTTCTGAAAATTCGGGATTATCCCTTACAAAAGTTTAAATTCCTTCTCCCCTCACTTGAGCAAGTATTAATACTGTGTGTTTGAGAAAAGGCCTGAGAGAAGGGAAAGAAATGACATGTACATTTCCCCCATTGTCTATCCCTTCTTTCTACTATTAAAGCCACATCTTTTCTCCTGGGAACAGGGCAAATGCCTTTATTGCGTGGCTCTGTAGAGGTCAGGGTACAGTAAAAAGCTGTAAGTTCTGTAAATTGAGTGAAAGTTCCCACAGTGCACTAACTTTTTTCTGTGCCAAGATAAAAATAAAATTTCTCTGTCTCAATGACTGAGTGAATGAGGTTGAGGTTCCTACTCAGGGACTCTGATCTCAAAAAGTTCTCAAGTATCAGCAGAGGGACAAATCCCTTGTTCTTCAGCTGTTCTGCCCTGCAGCATGTAAGTGGGGAGTGATAGGTAAGAACTGCAGGAAGTTAGAAGACACTGTGCAACTGCTGCCATTATTATCAAAGACAAAGCACACAACAGGAAGAAAAGACAGTGTAATAGTTTTGATTCAAAACAGTATGTGTGTACAAGAAGCAGATTTTAAAAAATTCCTGGGCTGGAGAGATGGTTCAGTGGCTAAGAGCACTTTCTGCCTGTGTCCTTCAGAGTTCTCTAAAGGAACAGAACTGAGAAAGTAGATGAATACAAACACACACACACACACACACACACACACACACACACACACACACACATTATTAGAGTGGCTTAGATGCTGTGGTTGAGTTACTCCAACAACGGCTGTCTCCCAATAGAAGGGCCAAGAACCTACTATTCAGTCCATGAGACTGGATGATTCAGCAGTTGCAGTCTGGTGCTGGAGTCCCAGAGGATCCCTAGATAGCTACTGGTTTTCAGTCTAGGTTAGATCTTGAAGACGTGGGCTCTAATGCCAGTGAAGGAATGCCCCAGCAGCAGGATAAATGAACTTTGCCAGTAAAAGTGAGGGCAAGCATGCAGAAGGAAAAACATCTCTTTTCCATGTCCTTTTACATGGGCTACCACCAAAAAGTGTAGATCAGATTTAGGGTACGTCCTCTCACCTCAGGTGACCCAATCAAGAAAATCTCTCAAAGGCTGCCCAGCTGCTTAGATTTTAGTTGACTCAGATGTAGTCAAGTTGACAGCCAAGAATCAGCCATCACACTGCTCATACAGAGGACCCAAATTCAGTTCCTGGCCTGGCAACCACATTGGGTGATTCACAACCATCTGTAAATCCTGCACCAAGGAATCTAACATCCTCTTCTGGCCTCCTCAGATACATGCATACACATGCTCACACTAAGACTCTAAGATGCATTTTTTCTCCCCTTTTCTGACACCATCCTTACCTTCTGCACACAAATCCATTGTATACCAGCCAGGATTGCTTACAAATATCCTACCATATTAGTGACTTCAGTGTTACTGTTACCAAAATCTACAACAGAACCAACTTAGGGTAAGAAAGCTTTATTGTGGCTCAGGGCTTCAAAGGGTTTCAATCTATCCTTGTAGGGAAGGCAGAAGGGAGTTCATGGCTATCAGAAAAGGGAGCAGAGGCTCCTGACATCAAACCAGCCATGAATCAGAGGATGACAGAAGCCAAGGATAGCCTACATCTCTCAAAACCTCAACCCTACTGACCTACTTCCTCCATCCTAAAATTTTGCCACCTACTAGGGAATGAGTATTCAAAAGAGGAGCTTGCTTATGTCACACGGGGATGAAGCCTTCTGGTCCTGATCATAATATTACTCTGGAATGTCATTTGGTAATACGAGAAGTTCATAAACTATTAGGATAATGATTCCTAACATGGGTCTTTGCTGCTTCAAATCATGGTGCATAGATTTGTTTTATTGAAGCTAACCAAAGTCCTAACACTTTTGGACAGGGAAAACTTCCCTGCTGTACTGCTATCAACTCAAATGATTTAATGCTATCTAAGAAAAACTCTGGAAAAAAAAGAAAGTGCTTGGGTAGTCTAAGCTGAACTAGGTACTCAGCAGAAAAGATTGTGGATAGAGTGTACCTAAGTGTCTGCAGCTACTGAGCGAATCTCTTAGTTCAGAGTGGGTAGTAAGCAACTTGTACAGGTGCCCAAGAAAGGCCCATGGCCGGTGTGCTGGAAAAGGCTCTGATTTAGCTGAGTCTGGCAACAAGAACTCCTGAGCATCTCAGGACAGGAACCATTTTGGCTCATATTTATGAGACCTCTCAAATGACATAACTGGGATTTGTATCTTTATTTTTATAAAAATAAAGTATTAGGAAAGCATTGCTGATACTATTCAGTGATATGCTAGAACTAAATTAATCCATGGGAAACAATCACCCCTGGAAGACTTTGCTGCTGACTAAATAAATGTAAGATAAAATTAGTGCGATTGGGTAACAAGACATGATTTCCATATTTTACTGACAAGTAATGTTAGGAATCATTATCCTAATGGTTTATGAACTTCTCGTATTACCAAATGACATTCCAGAGTAATATTATGATCAGGAGCAGAAGGCTTCATCCCCGTGTGACATAAGCAATGAGGTTCTGTAGAGTGTAGAGTTGTATGTGCGTGTCTGGGTGTGTGTCCTTAGAACAGGTTCACTACCTTCTAATAATCATTCTTTCTGTCAGAAAGAAACACAGGAAAGAGAATTTTCAGTCTAACACTGATGAACTTTTTATAGTCAGAACCCCATGCAGAACCATGGCTTTCTCTACTCTTGTATATTTAAGGTAAGAAACTTTTCTCTTTGACTTAAAGAACTACCTACAGGATCTAGATAGATGGCTTAGCCATGGAGAGCACTGGCCGCTCTTCCAGAAATCCTGAGTTTGATTCCCAGCACCTAAATGGCAGCTCATAATTGTCTGTAACTCCAGTCCTAGGGGGCTCATGCTTGATTCTGGCTTCCATGGGCATCGGGTATGCAACTGATTCAGACATACTTGCAGGAAAACACTCACACACATAAAACACAACAATATAAAAATAATTTTAAAAAATTAAAAAATAACTACCTGCAGCTGATTCTCCGAATAAAGGCAGCATGGTAAGAGGTTAGTGACTGAAAGAACTGAATGCCTGGTCTTCGCCTGCCCTTCTTCAGTGGCAAATTCCTGCATTGGAAATACCAATGGTTTAGCATTTTTCTAGATGATTATCTGAGGGGAGAAGATGTGGAAACACAAAGTCCAGCTGAAAATGAACATCTAATGAAATACAGTCTTCTTGTTCTTTCTCCTGATGAGAGCAACCTCCTTTCCTGTGTCTCCTGAGGGAGGGAGACCTGAAGTTTCTGAGCAGGGTTTTGGACTCTTCTGGAGTTAGGATAGTAAAACTGTGGCAGAACTCTCTCTCTTTATCTCTCTCTCTCTTTCTCAGACTAAAGGAAGCCCAGGCATGCAGTGGATCAAAGTGACCTGTTTACTGGAACCTACTTGGCCCGAGGAAATCCATGGTTCCTAAGCAGAGGCCACAAGAGTCTGCATGATTGTGAGAGATGGGGTACCAGCTGGCCTAAAGAATATGTGGTCCATTGAGCCCCCTTAGAACCTGAACTGGAAAAGTGATGTGGTGTTCTGCAACACAGGAAACTTCAGGGTCACTAAGATTTCTTCTACTACTTTCAAAGTTGTGAGAACTTACAGGCTTGTCCTCCCACAGCCCAGTGTGTGGTCACAATCTCAATGGCAACATCTGGACTCCAAGTCTAACTAAGTTCATAAAACATCTAGAGAAATTATACTAGGCTGTGACCCTTTCAACAGTAAGAAAATCTAAAGAGACCCCATGGACATACATAGTATACCTCTGAATTTAACAAAAAATCATATGCAGATTTTTGACAATCAATAGAGAAAGAAAAATAAATGGTTAATAGAAGGTTTGCAATAATCCAATTGATACACTCAATTTGATCCATATAGATGTATAATACTCATTAAAACAAAAAGACATGTTTCTGTGAATCAATAAAATAATCACAAATGGTCCAATATTAATTAAGAAAAAAAAACTTTAATCAGCATTTTATAACATAGGGTCCCCTTTCCCCTTAGGAATTTATAATCTGTTCAAAATTATTATAAATCAACCATTTCAAAGTGCTTTAAAACATAATGGAATTAACAGATTCACAATTAACACTGAGAATAAATGGGAGAGTCTCTAAATGAGAAGAATCTTTATGTAAGCATTATTAAATTGTATCTTGCTCTGACCCTGCCTGTGAAAAGAGCAGACAAGCAAATGTGGAGGCCAGAAGGGTGAAAGGTGAGTATCTTTCCCAGACAAAGCTGTTCTGAGGCTCATTATCCCAGGGAAGAGAAGCAGACCAGGAGAGTCACCTACGAATGTAGGCTTCTTTCTTTCAAACATCACACACACATTACTATTAGCCATGTATGTCAGTATGTTTAAGGAAATTGTGTAGAATACACATTACTTCTATGGACATGCCTCAGTGCTACTTTTAGAAGCAAAGATATTTGAGGCCAGATACTTAAGAAGCTTGGAAAGCATTCTTGAATATTTTGGTATTCTTAAATATCTAAGAGCTACTTGACTGTGAGTATAAGCAAACCTCCTTTGATAAGAGTCAAGGTGCACAGTTTAACAATAATGCTTCTACTTTGAAAATTGAACTTCCAAGTTGTAAAACTCATAAATGAGCCCTGTGTTTGCTGAAGGACGTATGTACAGCCAAGGCAGCATTATTGACGAGAGAATTTTTTTATCTGCTCATTCACTTTGAGTTCTTGAGGTAGCTGGGTATTTTTGTTGTTCTCTTCTCTCATTGGACCTGGTTGTCTTTTGTAGTGTTTTCTATGTGTTTTTCTGCTTGCTTCTTTATTTAAAAAACATCAAAACATATGGTCTTTACAGAAATTGTTTTATGCTATATTTGTCAAGCTTTACAATATATCCACTTGCCTCCTATCACATGGATTACATAGGAAAGTGCAGTCACCTGCATGGAGAAGAATTTAAGCTGGTGAAATCCAAAACAGTGGGACCCCGCCCCCCACAGGAAGTGTTTTAAAACCATTTTTTTTTTTTTTACTGTTGTCATGTACCTCCACATTAACAAATAAAGTTCATCCTCCTCAAGATACCAGAAAATGAAAATTTTCCTTGGCTTGATGTAACTAGTTTTCAGGTGTTCAAGCTACTGTGACTCAGATAAGTATTAGCCTAGAATGCATTACCAATTAATGTCCCAAGTGTTTATAACTGACATATTATTGTTAAAGGAGAAAAAACAAGCAAGCAAACAACAAAAAAGGAAAACTAACATTTCAGTTGGACCAGGTAAATCACTTGGTCAAGGAACCACTAGGAAGCCATACTAAAGAGATAGGTGGAATAGTCTTTGAACGAGGTACTGTAGTTTTCCTGCCCAGAATTTCCACCCTTAATACAGTAATTTAACAAATGGATCATAGCCATATGGCACAGTGAGTTTGAATCAAGCCTGGGCTACATTAGACCCTGGTATGAAAAAGAAGAGAAGGAGGAGGAGGAGGAGGAGGAGGAGGAGAAAATGGAAAATAACTCAAAACTCAATAGTTGACTTTTATCATCATTGCCAGGCTTCTGTGTATTTGGAATTTTGCTTGGAATGCCAACCAGCTTGCCAAATAAAGACACAGAGATGGATTATTAATTGTGAATGCTCTGCCTTAGCTTAGCCTTGTCCCTCAAGCTCTTTTAACTTAATTAAACCTGTTACTATTAATACAAATTTTCACTTCGGGATTTTTTTTACCTTTTTTTCACTCTTTATGTCCTACTTTCCTGCTTCCTCCATGTCTGTCTGTCTGGCCTCTGGCATCTCCCTGTCATCTCCTTTTCTTTTCTTTCTTAAGCCTAAATTCCTCCTACTATTTACTCTTCCTGCCTGGAAGTTCCACCTATACCTCCTCTCTTGCTACTGGCCCTTCAGTTTTTTACTCTACCAATGAGGTACCTTAGGCAGGCAAGGTAAAACTGCAATTTTTCTTTACACAATTAAACAACTCGAACACATCTTTACATAGTTAAATATTCTACAACATAAATAAATGCAGCATATCTTTACATAGCTAAACAAATGTTCTGCAACATAAACAAATGCAACATATCTTTACATAAACAAATGCAAGACATCTTTGCATAGTTAAATAAATATTCTGCAACACTTTCCCTTTTTTGTCTAAACAAAAAGAAGATTTTAGCTTTAACATAGTAAGACTATATATGATAAGAGCAATTATCAAGTAAGAAGCACATTTACAATATCTAGTCCATTTGCATTTGGCAAATTCAGAGAAAATATCCCGTTACCTACCCTGTATTAGTGAGTGAAAGTTGTGTGCCTAATTTACTTTCTATCCTAACTTGTTTACCAATCTAAAATTATCTTTTTTGACCTCAAAACATTTTCTTAGATAAACAATTTTAGCTTTCATGGTTCTCAATCTTATAAACTTTACATCTCTTATGTAAGTTTCTTTTCTGAATTTGATAACAAGGAAAACTATATCAGTCTCATCTTCAACTCCATCAGAGACCCAAGAAGGATATAATATTACCCAAGTAAACTGGAAGTATAGGGCAAGCATATTCCAAAACCATAAAAATGACAGAAGCAGCTGGCTGCCTGGATAGTCACTCAAGGTTCCTGTGCATGGTTGGGGCATCCATGTTTTGCCTGCAGGCTTAGAATAACTGACGGACTTTTCTGTGAAGCAGGAATTTTGAAGACTGTCCCATCTTGCCTTGGAAATGTTTGACAGTCCTTTCCCTTTGTGTCCTGATTGTCCAGTTTGTACAGTATACTGTCAGCAGTCAAGGCAAGGACAATTTCTTGCCAGAATGGCTAGCTTTGCCACAGTGAAGTTAACTCCATATGGAGGTTCTTCACCACCTTTTATGAAGTAGATCAGTACTGCCAGCAGCAGATTTGTTCTCACTATCATGAAAAGCCTTAAGTTAATAAATATTTTAAATGCCATGTTCTATAGGTTTCTAAAGTGTTTGAAGATCACCTATGTATCTAAAATATATCTGTTTAACCTTGAAACCATACCTAACATGACTACAAGTTTGGTTGTTATAGATGACTACTAACCTGCATTATTTTAATAATCCTAAACAGTTTTAATAATCACTTTCAAGGACTAAAACTTTATATTGCATTTTAAATGAGCTGCAAAGGTACAAGAGTAGAAACATATATGCGGTATAACAAAAATAACCTTAAATTTGTATCAATATACAAAAATCCATACCAATGTAAAAAAATTTGAAATGAATAATTGTCTTTTTGTCCTATATTCCTACATCCCCACTAAATGATGACAAATATCCATAACCTACTGAATGACCAAAAAGCACCTACCCTACCTGTTGGAAATGTAGGCATTGTGTTCTCTAGTCTGCTTCCTATTGTTTGGGGGCAATGACATCCCCAGGGGACACTGAGAAGATTGAGATAATGGTCAAGTCCTAAGAAAACTAGATATAACATTCGCTGTCCAGTCTCTGTGTAATGGAAAAATGCAAGGCTTATCTGAAGTCCTGGCTAGAACAGTCTGTGAGGCTGGACCATCTCAGCCAGCAGCCTTCAAGTTGTTCTGAACACAGAACTCTGAGGAAAGTGTAACAGTTTCAGGCACTCTGAAAGGCTGGATCACCTGGGCCACACATTTTCACTGATGTCTGGTCCCCTTGCTCTGAAAACACACAAACTTCCAAGGAGAACATACATATCTGCATTAACACAAGTACGAACTATACCTTGTACACCAGCCAGCCAAAGATGATTTTCTGTTTTATGTTTGAGCAGGTAAAAGAGATCTGTCAACTTGGTAAGTTTGTTTGAACTGTATAACCAAACTTCTATCCATGCCATATGGAAGGATGGCGTGTAATAATAAGTCATGAGGACTCTGTAAGCAATAAGATTTATCATGTCTCATCCGGTCTCAGAGCTGTTCCCATGTCAAGGGATCAGCATATATGTCATCTGTCTTGTAGTTTTCTAGGTTTTTTCTTTATATCTGTAGCCAAGGTTTTCAGGAGGTCTCTCCCAATCAAATCTGGTTATTAATTTTAAAGGAATCCATAGCCTTTGGAAACAAAAGCATTAACTCTTCCCAAACACAATACATTTTCTGAATTCCATTTTAAAGTTAAGACATCCTTAAAGTATCTAGGCTGCTTTAATTCAGCAATTCCTTTTAAAATCTCATGTTTTCCCTCAGCTGCCATTTGCTCATCAGCATTCAAAAAATTCAAAGTCAACAAAGCACCATTGGGGATCCAGACTCTGTATTTTCCATCTTTATGTGGCTTTTTTATATTGATTCATTCTTGCTTTAAAGACTTAATTTTGTGTGTGTGTGTGTGTTCAGGTTACATCTTTTAACTAGCTCCATAAAGGACATCCTAAACACATCAGACAAAACAGAATATCTTTTCTTCCAGTATTAAAAAAAATGACATTCACAAACATTTTCAAGAAGCTCTTCTATATAATCAGGACAGTAATCTTGAATAAAAAAAATCTCTAGGTAATCATGATCTTGATTCAGATTGCTCATAGGTACATTCAGAAATCACTTTCTGGCCATGATAAACATTGTATACAAGTTTTTTCAAATGTCCCTAAATACACATTAATTTTAAAAACATTAGCCTGGCCACTTTTTTGGCCAGAAACAATCCTGAACCTAAACAAAAACTGACAAAAGAAAAAATATTGGTACCATAACCAATTCTTAAAATTTGTCTTTAAAAGGGAAAAAAATGTTTAAAGAACACATGGAGCTTTCTAAAAGGTCTTTAACAAACTACCTTGGGAGCTCAATTCAAAAATAGAACTTGATGTACTAAAACAGATGTTTCAGCGCAGCTCCAAAAATCTTTATAAATACAGCAATTTGGAAGGACGATCCTGGATCAGAAGTGTTATTCCTTGTGTATATTATGTGTGCATGCCCCATTTCAATTATTGTCATAATTGTCTCTGTAATTTCCTCCTGAGTAGCGGTCATAACCGCCCTGGCTTCTGCCACTGTAGTCTCTAGACCGTCCATATCCATATCTTCCAGGTCGACTGTCATATCTTCTGCCTCCACAGCCCTGGACTCCACCACCTCTAGAGTAACTGCGACCACGCCCATGGGCCCCAAAGGCACCCCCTCTGCTTCCCCGGGCAGACTTGCCTGCATGGTCCACACGGATCTGGCGCGCATCCAAGGACTCTCCATTCATGGCTCTCATGGCATCTGAGGCATGCTCTGGGTTGGTGAAGGTGATGAAGCCAAAACCCCGGGATCTTTGAGTCTCTCGGTCCTTGACAACAACCACCTCAGAGATAGGCCCAAAGCTGCTGAAGTGGTCTTCGAGAGCCTGCTCATCGGTGTTGAAGTTGAGCCCTCCCACGAAGAGCTTTCCTTTTTCAGAAGACACGGCAGAATGCAAATCCTGGAAAATGAAAAGTCAAAAGGCTGGAGACACAGCGAGCTCTACGGAACCGGGAGAACAGAGCGACTTAATTATTTTTAAACTATTTTTCCCCATGACTGTCTATAGCCATTCTCTTTTCTTTCTTCAGCACTAAAGCACACTGTAGACCCTCTGCCTTGCAGGTCTGGTGGTTGGATCATCGCCGGTTTGTGAGAGCCAAGCCTTAAGCCCAAGGGCCAGGCTGGGTGCTGGCTTTAACTGCCCCAGATCTAGAAAGCTGTAGTCCACACTGTGGCAGGCATTTTTACTTAGCTCTCTGTTTCTTCTTAGTCTGCCAGCTACTCAAGTGCTCTGCTGCACAGCAGTGCCTCTTAAAGGGCTGTATCCATTTTTTATTGTTGTTGTTGTTGTTGTTTTGTTTTTTTTTGTTTGTTTTGTCTTTCAGCTTTCTTAGGCCCTGTGTGGAAATTTGAGTCCCATGTTGGGCACCATTTGTAGTTGGAATTTTCTTTAGACTACCAACCAGCTTCCCCAATAAAGACATGGAGTCTTACTAATTATGAATGCTCGGCCTTAGCTTAGACTTCTCCCCCTAGCTCTTATAACTTAATTTAACCTGTATCTTTTAATCTACATTTTATCTTGGGGCTTTTTATCTTTCTTTCACTCTGTATATCCTACTTCCTGCTTCCTCCATGTCTGGCTGGCTGGCCTTGTCATAACCCTGTCATTCCTTTTTGCTTTCTTCTGTGAGCCTAAATTCCTCCTCCTACTTACTCTCCCTGCCCAGAAATTCTGCTTGTACCTCCTCCTTCCCTATTGACTGTTCCTCCTTCTATTAGATCAGGTGCCTTAGGCAGGCAAGGTAAAACAACAACACATCTTTACATAGTTAAACAAATGCAACACATCTTTACATAGTTAAACAGATGCAACACATCTTTCATAGTTAAACAGATATTCCAAACAGTTCTGGGTAACTTTCCATATGAAAGCTTTCAAGAAATATTTGCATTAGTTATGGTATCTCTGAAAACTCTTTGATAAGTTGCTATAACAAATTCTAAGACATGTGATGATTCAACAAGAGTCTTGTGTTTTGCTTATAAAAAACCCAAATGGCATTTGCAGTCAGTCAACACCTCACATTCAAATGATAATCTGCAAAGTGCCTGCCAACTTGTACCCCTTTGGGTTCAAGGGGAAGTTCCCAAGGCTGCTTGGGAGATTATTCCTTCCTCAGCCAATTAGAAAGAGGCAGAACCTCAGAGCATCTCCTGAGAAAGGCACTGGGTGTCTTACAGTACCCATACTTCTGGGAGTCATTCATATGGCAGCAGTGGAGGAGGAAAACAGCCATACTCTGTATTTAGGAACAAAAAGAAATAGATGGATGATTTTCTTGCAGGCTTTCCCACAAAAAATTCCAAATTCATTTTTGGTTACAATTTTCTTCAGAGCTGGGAATCTTTATGAATATTAATGCAAAGTAGGAAAATGTGTTCTATAGACAAGATACTGTTCCATCTTTATAAACTGCCATTAAGTTTATTTTCTATAGTAAATGGCCAATTCTGAGAATTTTCCTTGTGCCAATGTCCTTCCCAATAGATTTTGTCTTTTTTCCCTTTATATATGAAAATCTGATTTTATCATTTGGCACTGCACGATCCTGCTCCCCAAATGCACTAAGTGCAGAGTTCATCGAGCTAAGCTAGTCAGGAAGCAGAATAAGCTCTCTGCCATTCTCCCTTAGCTCAGGGTTTCTGTCACCAAGTGTTCTGCAGCCTCCACTTGGCAAAGTGAAATTGCTAGTGCCCTTGCATGAACCCAGAATAAGGAGATGGGTCAGATAGCTGCCTCTCTCCACACAAGCTGAGTACAGATATTCATCCATCTTTTGTCTAAGAAAGAAAATTAAGGAAAGTCTCTGTGGGTGTCAGTCTAGCCATCCCAAGGTACTACTTGATGTTTTCAGTGACTGACAGAGAGAAATATCCTTTGGGCAGAGATTTTACATTCACCCAAATGTACCTTGTTCTGTGCTATTTGTTTCTTGTTATGAAACTTTCCACCAGTAGAAAAGACAGCTGGGATATTTAGTATTGCAATACTGTATTAGTTTGTGTT
The DNA here is from genome assembly GCF_949786415.1 of Peromyscus eremicus. NCBI lineage: Eukaryota > Metazoa > Chordata > Mammalia > Rodentia > Cricetidae > Peromyscus > Peromyscus eremicus. The sequence continues at coordinate 6,863,642 of NC_081435.1, forward strand.
TGCTAAGAATCACATGACTCTTATGTCTCCATGGCTCTTTCAGAATCTTCATGAAGGTCTCACTTGACGAAGAAAAAAAAAAGCTAATGCACAAATTTGATTTCCATATGTGAACAATATTAGAACCAGCTTGATCATTTGCATGCAACATGACAGTTTTCTTAGTAGAAAATATTTTATGTTTTCATGTAAACAACATGTGTTGATCATATCACCCTCAAACCTCCCTCCTCCTTCTTTCCCTAGGTAGCCCTCAACACCTTCCCTGTTCCCATTTCACAGCACTCCTCCCCATTCTGTAGCTCTTACATTCTTTCTACCCCATCTCACCACAATGTTCCTTGACCTTTGGTAGGGCTTGAAAGGTTGGAAGTATTGATATCCATTTAGGGCTGAGCAGCCAACAGTAGCTTATTCTCAACATTTTGGTCAGGTATGATTCTCTGTACTAACTCTTGACCATTGCAAAGAGAAGTTTCTCCAGACAAGGTCAAGGATAGCACTGATCTAGCAACACTCCATTTCTAGGATTCAGTCTGATATATATTTAGACCCTGCATGGGTGATTAACAGAAGCTGGTGCCTTTGACAGTCTTTCTTAGACTGCCAGTTGAGGTATAGAGGTCATGCAGCTGCTCAAGCACTCCCCTGCCTGACTTAGGCAAGTATCACCAATGAGTCATGAATAATTCTGTGCAGGGATGACATGAAATCCCACAAGGCCTTGCAGATTGTGCAGTCTCTTCCTAGTTCAACAAGTCTCTTCTCAACTGTTCGTGTTAACCTGCATTCTAAGTCTTACCTTGTGGTCAGTCTTTGTCTGCTTATTCATCCCTTCCCTTTGTTCTTCATAAATCTTCATAAATCCCTGTGTGAGGTCATTATTATATTACCCTAGGTTTTCTGTCCTATCTTCCATGTCTACTTCTTACATAAAACTCCAACAACACAGAATCTAGAGGAAAATGACCATGACCACCTGTTCTTACCCTATATTTCATAATTCACATATTCACTGGTTTTTCTGTGTCTCCATCCTCCTCAAAATAACTCACATGTCTTCTTTGCCTTTTTCTAAAATCTAATATCTACTGTTAGCTAGAGGTCAGATAAATAACCTGGTATATATCAATAATGTATTTGTTTGGTTTCAGGTATATATACTCCATTCCTTAAAGAATAGAATTACATAAAGTAGTGCCACTCTAAATGCAATGTGTTAACAAAGCAAGCGGCTAATGATCAGGAGACCTGGTACTTTGGAAAACTTGTAGAGGAAATGTCTGGGAAAGAAAGTTTCCAGTGTCCTTTAAATAACACAATTGCACTGGGAAGATGGCTGGGTCCATAAAGTCCTTGCCATGCTAGCTTGAGGGCCTAAGCCTGATGCCCAGTACCCACAATAAAAAATAATTTCATGTGTAACTCTTGTACTTACCCTGGGAGGCAGGGACAGACTGATTCTTGGGGTTTTCTAATCATCAGGGAAGCATACTGGAGCAAGCTTGAGGCCAGTGAGATACCCTGCCTCCAAAAGCAAAGTTGACTTCTGAGAAAGGATACCTAGAGTTCTTCTGGCCTCACATGCACATGCACACACATGCATACTCATCTGCACACACATGAACAGGCACCCACGTGACTGCAAATACATACAGGCAAAAGGGAAAATCAGTAAATAACTCAGTAAAACTCTTACATTGTTTGCATCTAGAGCCATTGTGGTATCAAAATTGTGTATGATTTTTTTTATGGTGAAAAGTATATTTAGAATTAGCCCCTGGACTCAGTTTAGATGATCCCAATTTTGTTGGCAACATCCAGAGCATCATAGTCAGGAGCCAACCGGACATACGCCTTCTTCTCTCCATCAGGCCTTATGAGAGTGTTAACTTTGGCCACATCAATGTCATAGAGTTTCTTCACAGCCTGTTTGATCTGGTGCTTGTTGGCCTTGACATCCACAATGAACACAAGTGTGTTGTTGTCTTCTATCTTCTTCATGACTGACTCAGTGGTCAGGGGGAATTTGATGATGGCATAGTGGTCAAGCTTTTTTCTCCTGGGCGTGCTCTTTCGAGGATATTTAGGCTGCCTCCGGAGCCGCAGGGTCTTGGGCCGCCGGAACGTGGGTGACATGTGGATCTTCTTCTTTTTGTGGCTGTGGATGCCTTTCAGCACTGCCTTCTTGGCTTTCAAGGCCTTTGCTTTGGCTTCGGCTTTGGGAGGGGCAGGAGCTTCCTTCTTCGCTTTCGGCGCCATCTTGGCAAAAAGCATAATTTTTGTTAGACAATAGCCTAGGTTATATTTATAGATTATTATAGATAAACTGATACTATTTACCTGCTTTTCTTTAAATTCAGTGTGTTAACATATGTGCAAAAGGCTTGACGATATTTAATTTACTATCTGAATGACCCAGAAGTACATGCGTGCTTCAGCGTATTGTGTCCCCGGTTCACGTCACTTCCTCTTTGGATGTTCAGCAATTAAAATAGTAGCAGATAGACTAGGAATAACTATGTAATGGAGAAAAAAAAATGAGTGTGGAAATGAAAATAGCAACAATGGTCTCTGCATACAAAAACCACTGAGGAGTAAAAGAAAAAGCTCTCGGTAGGAAGTGGTAGACGAGTCCATAGAGGTCAATGGAAAAACTGAAGGCCAAGGCAGTACAGTGTGTGCACAAGGGCTTGATGAAATGCCAGCCAGCTAGAGGCATTCAATGATCACCTGGGATTAGGCCCATTTGCAGTAAACTTCAATACTCAGAATGCCTTCACAATGGCTTGCAATGGAAACTGATATACATAATAATGACTGCACACACCCTGAAAGATCCTGAATGCTTCTGAACCACGAAGAATTTGATTGTGCTCAGTATAAACTTAGGGACAAAAGCACTTATTTCTGAATAAAGAGTCTTTAAAAATATTTTCTTCTGCAAAGAGCTATTTCATTTAGCATCATCACATTTTAGAGCTAGAAAAATGTTCCTTTGCAGCCCAGAGTCGGACTGTTAATTCAGTAGGAACACTGACCCTGGTCCTGGGAGATGGCTCAGTCAGCAGTGTTTGTCACACAAGCATGAAGAACGAGGTTGGATCTCTACCACCCATAACCCTTCCTGACGTGTGACTTATGACTGTAATCTCAGCTCTAGGAAGGCAGAGCAATTTGGGAGGACACATGACATCAGTCTCTAACCTCCATGTGTACATTCATGCACACCCATGTACACATGCACATTTACACCAACATATGCACTACACACACACAACACACACACACACACACACACACACACAATGATAGTGGAGGAAAGGAAACAGGAACAATGTAAAGCAGCGAAAATCGATCTACCTGTAACCTAACTTGACCCACTTTTCTCTAAGTTGCTACAGAAACTGAGATTTTCTGGGCTGTGAAAGATGTGATCTTGTCCCTGTCTTGTCTATGGAAGCATTAACATCACCCATGAAAGAGTCCCTTCCACAGAGACTTGGGGTTTTCAGGAGACTTGAGCCACTCAGAGTTGTTTATTAAGGTACAATTCAAGATAGTCCAGTTTATCCACTGAAAATATACAGTTTGTTGGCTTTTCATGGATTCCCAGGTTTATATGAAACAACATCACTATTAATTTTAGAATATTTTGTTACTTGATAACTAAACTCAGACCCTGTCATTGGCTGCCCCATAGTCCCCAGCTTCCTCTAACCCCTAAATTCTCAATCTGGTTCCTTCCTGTCCCTAAAGGTTTGACCACTCTGAAAATTTTCATCAAAATGAAATCATAAAGTACGTGACTCACTGTGACTGATTTCTTTCCCTTGCTTATTTCCTCCCTCCCTCCCTTCCTCTTCCTGGGACAAATTCTCACTACGTATCCCACACTGACCTCAAACTTGTGACCCTCTTGCCTCTGGCTACCAAGTGCTGGAATCACAGGCATGTACAGCCACATTTCTAGCATGTTAATTTCTGTTGGGAGCACAAAGTTTTCGCACTCACAAATAGCACTAGGGAAACCAGGAATGTTAAATACACAGGTTGTCTTTTCAAAAGAAAGGATGTATAACCTGTTTTCTTCCCAGAAGGCTGGGAAAGGAAGTGGATAATAGCAAAAGTAACCCCTATGCTCTCTGTAGGGTCAGGCCATTCCAAGCTCCCACAAGCAGTACCAGAGGTGGCTAATAGTCTAGGTGATCTTTGTGTTATCTCTACGGCAAGGGGTTCCCCTAAGATTCCACAATCAGAACCAGAGATACTTAATAGTATAGGCGACTGTGACTTTCATGTTAGATGTATGGCTAGGGGCTCATGGTGGATAATATCCCACATGACTTTACACTATGTGTGACTGAGACTACACCAGATCCTCCCCTAGGCCCTTAAGAGAATATATGCAGCCTATCTCTAGGAACTATCTTCTTGGAAGAAATGACATATACCTTGAGTTGAGTTTCAATGTAGTTATGCCTCCTTTTGTAGAGGAGATTGTGTTACACCAGGAAACTTTATTCTAAATTGTACTGTACTTAAAAATGCCTACAATAAACTTCCCAGTGTCAAACTCTAGAAGTTTGAAACAACACTGACTACTGAGCTATGGTGAACCAGATTTCCTTCCTACCTCATGTGCATCATTACTCTTCTGGATCTGTTATTTGCAGAAACCCCACAATTTTTTACATTCATTAACATTGTAGCATGTCTATTTCCTTCGTCTTCTTATTGTCAAGTAAGTTATTGTTGGATGGACAGGCCACATTTACTTATTAAAATTTGTCCGTTTTCACTTACCCATTTGTCAACATTTATTTCCTCTAGCTTTTAGGTATTGCTGCAATAAACATCTGTGCACACAGTTTGTGAACACAAGTTTTTACCTCTTTTGGGTATATATCTAGGATTAGAGTTGCTAGGTCATACTGTAAGTCTGTGTTTGGCCTTTCAAGAAACTGCTAGAGTGCTAGACTGTTTTTCACTGTGGCTGTGTCATTTTAGACTCCTACCATTTGAGCCATTTTTAATGTCTGATATTCTTTCTTTTTAAATCACTCTTTTAAAAACCAGTGGTTTTGCTTTCATCTGCCATTCTGTATCTATTAGAGTGCTTGGGAAGCCAGAGGAAATGACAGAAATTTAGAAGCAAAATATTATCACACATGAAAACATTAATGTGCCTTATGTGCTAAACATCCTATCATTTTCTTTTCTGTAACAATCCAGTCACACTTCTCACTGTAACCTTCGGTCCCTTCTTCCCTCTCATAACTTTATACAACATTGTGCCTGGCATGAGAAAGCAATACCCAGTGTTTTAGTTAGGATTTCTATTGCTATGAGGAGACACCATGACCATGGTAACTCTTATAAAGGAAAACATTTAATTGGGGCTGGTTTACAGTTTCAGAGGTTTATTGTCATGGCAGGAAGCATGGGGGTACACAGGCAGACACGATGCTGGAGAAGGAGCTGAGAGTTCTACATCCAGATCTGTAGGCAGCAGGAAGAGACTGCTACACTAAACCTGGTTGATCATCTGAGACCTCAAAGCCCACCTCCACTGACAAACTTCCTCCAACCAAGTTACATCTACTCCAGCAAGGCAACATGTCCTAATAGTGCCTCTCCTTATGGGTCAATCATTCACATACATGAGTCTATGGGGGCCAATCTGTAGCAGGTGGCTGGTTGAGCCATGCCCTGAAGCACCACCCCTAGTGAGGTAGCAGGTAACTGTTACACCTGCCTGTGACCTTGAGGTACCTGCCCCTGGGGTGTGGCTGCTAGGGCACCCTTAAGACCTGGGATGCACATAAGCGCTTGCTCTTCACTACCTCATTAACCAACAAGGAGTAGGTGACAACAACCAACAAGATGGAATGAAACATTTATGTGAAATCATGTTGCACTATGCTATCCATCATTCAAGAAAACAAGTAAACAGATGCACAATATAATCCTCTGTTTATGATTCATATATAAAATGTATCTTTTAAAGATGAGGAAAGTGAGTTGGCATTGCTGTGTCATCAAATTAAAACGACCTATTTTCAACACCGATTGCAATTTAAACAGATGATTGGCTATCATTCCCTTCCCACTATTTATCTTACAAGCCTGTCTAGCTATATAATATTTTTTTGTCTTTTCAGTTTTGGGAACTTCTCCTGTGATTCTGTCAGCACAATCCATATAGTACACTAGAGGCAATTTCACAAATATTTATTGGGTGTCAACCATCTGCAAGGCATAATACTAAACATTCCTTTGAAAGGACTTTTTAAAGCTATTATTCTTTTGAATGTGCTCATTTGAGGTAGATGTTCCTCCATGGATGGTAGATTTTATTTGGGGAAATGGTCAAAAGTTATTCAAAGTCAATACTGATTGATGCAGTGGGTAAGAGCCATCAAGCAAGATGACATTCTTAACAGTCAAAATTATGTGTGACTATAAATTTATGGGGCTGATTTTCTTGTGTGGTTCATTAACCAGATTTGAAGAAAATTTGGCAAGGGGAGTTCCAGTAACACTTTGAATGATGGCAGCAATGGCGAGGTATAGGGGGCCAGAGTAACTGTTTTGATGGATGGCACACTTCTTTGGGTATATTAGTCCTGGCATGTTTTGCAAACATATTCATTGCTTATGATCACACATTATATAGTGCCTACAAAATACTGGACACTAAAAATTCAGTAGTATCCATAGCCAGAATAGTATCATTTTCTACTGTTGCATCCTCACCGATAACAGTGAGAGAAAACAACGGATGATGCAAGGATCTTGTTCTTTCCCAGGCTCAGAGGAGCTGGGACCTGAGGTGTTTGTTCTAGCAAACAACCTGACCAGAAATAAAACATCCCATTTGCCAGGGGACTTTCCCATCTGACACTATTGGTAGAAATGGTAACAGAACAAGATCATGGCTCTTATCACTTGCCCAGAAATTAGAAGTACTTTAATAGAGTTTTAAAGACAAAAGTCAGGCCCGAGTGCCACTTACTGAACACGTAGTCCATTCTAAATCTTACAATAATTGGACTTCAACCCACAGAAGAAAATTTCCCTTGTATAACATAAGCCAAGAACTGTGCATAAGGGTTATTCATTTTCAAGGGCTGTGCTTACAAATTGCCACAAACTAGATGGTTTAAGACAACAGGGATCTACTCCAGACTCTGAAACCAAGTGGTAGTAAGATCAGGTGGTTCTAGGAACTAAGGGAGAACACAACCCCACAACTCTCTTCTAGCTTCTATGGGTACTGGCAATCCTGTTTCAGTTACTTAATTTTGTTGTTCTGTTTATTCCCACGATCTTCCTCCCTCTTCTAAATGCACAGCTCACTGGATTAGGACCCATCAAAATCCAGTGTCACCTGCTGTTAATTAGACTAAATATTCAAAGATCAAATTTCTAAATAAGGTCAATGTCTGAGGTAACCGTGCTAGTGACTCTTATTGTTCCAACAATCAAATACATGAGAAGAAGCAGCTTGAAGGCAGAAGTTGTTTTTGTTTGTTTGTTTTATTTTTATTTTTCCTCACAGTTTAGGAATAGATATCATCCATCATGGTAGAACATGCTCAGGGCATCACTAGTGTGAAACACATGTTCACATCATGTTAGCAGGAGGGGCAGAGAAGAAGTGGGACTTGGCCTCAAGGTCTATCCCCAGTGACTCAATTCCTCCAGCAAAGCTTCACCTCCTAAGTTTTCACTTCCTTCCAAACAAAACAGTATCACCAGCTGGAGACCTATAGAGGGCAATCCACATTCAATCAACAACAGATAAACAAATGTAGGTATTTTTTAGAATTTAAAACAGAAACATCCCTCAAATGCCTGTTGACTAAGAGGCATATTGCTGCAGATGAAGCAATTCAGACAGGATTGGTACTAAGGACTCTGGATTTCTACTACTCTGATTAATCTATTGGTAAATTGATAGTTAGACATTATTATTGGAAGAGAATAGAACTAGATAGAACCTGGATGGGAGAGGTAGATTATTCCAGCCCTACACTTAAATATACACCTTGCTGATAACATTAACCATTGCAGTGGCCTTAAATTTTATAGGACAACCCTAGGCAATAGCAATTCTATAAACTCGCACATATGTAAAACAAACAGATTGTTTGTGCAATCAAAGTACAACCAAGGTGTAGAATATTACTAGTCTCTATTAGCTACAGATATATTCTATTACCAAAGTTCTGAAGGTAACAACTGTCCTGACTACAAAAATTGAGATGAGTATTGACTGCTTTTGAGCTTAGCATACTTTACATCACCCAGAATGCCCTCTCTTTTGTTGTCTTCTTTTACTCGACACATATTTTGTGTGTGGTATTCAACCATACCTCTATATGGCATCATAAAACAGTACATTTATCCATCTGTGGCTCTGTTTCTCAATATGAGAAAACATGTATGGCAATCAACTTATGAGAAGGAAACAAAAGTTCTCTTTTGTCAAGGGATTACAGGCATTTTAACCATGGTCTCTTTTCCTGCTTATTCTGGGTCAGTGGTGGTGGAGCAGTACATCACAGAAAGGCATTGTCAAGGAGACCTACGCTCCTTATGGCAGCTGAGAAGCAAAAGAGGGGAAGAGGAAATGGCAGGGTTTTAACGCTCCCTTTATGGATATGCCTGGAATGATTTAATTTCCCTTCACTGGGTCTCATCTCTTTTCACCCCCCTTTAACTAGACTAGAAAGTCAAAGATCTAGGCCAGGTGTGGTGGCACATATCTTTAATCCCATAATCTCAGCACTCGGGAGGCAGAGGCAGGTGATTTCTGAGTTCAAGGCCAGCCTGTTCTACATAGAAAGTTCCAGGAGAGCCAGAACTACATAGAGAGACCCTTTCTCAAAAACAAACAAAATAAAACAAACATAATTTAAGTAGCACCATAGTCTTGGCACTAAGCCTTCAAAGCAGGAGTTTGGGGAGGGCATTCAGGCACAAAATCTAGCATTATCTTTCTACAGAAAGGTCTGTACCAGTTTTCAGTCAGGGGCATCTACATCAAGGATTGCTATGAGCATGCTAGTTCATGTCTTTGCTGTAGCTACACTGAAATGTTGCAGTGGGATTGCCAGTTATGAAACACATGTTCAACTTGAGCAAACTAAGCCAACTACTTGTTCTAAGTGGTTGCTCCAATATACACTAACACTAATGGTGTTTTGTGGGGCATTTACCCACCAACCCCACAGCTCCCCAGAGTTTTCTTGAGTGTGAGCAGCAGGAAATATTAGATAGAAGGATTTATTGCAGAGAAGCTTGCGGAGATAAACAGATAGAAGATAAAAGATAGCCTTGAGAGGGCCTGGAACCTTCTCCAACAGGCCCTGACTGTCTCTGCCCCAGGGTATTTATAGAGATGCCAAGGGGTGGAGCAAAAGACCTCCCCCCAGCACAGCCAAGTGCAGACCATCTCAGACACCTGCACTCAGGCCCGTGGTCCTAATCATCCTCTATGCGGACCTGCTGGGTAAAGCCATGAGGAACCTGAAAATGGGCTCCCACAGTGTTTGAGAGGTTTGGTTGTTCCACACCCCGTGAAACCCCTTTTCTGTCCTTTTGTTGTTTTTCTTTGTTTTCCCTCTCCTGTTCATCATCACCTTTACACTCAAGAAGACTCCAGGAAAATCACTGCCTAGCTAAAAGACTGAATGCCCTTTGAATTTCTATTTATTCTTTTATTTTATAAGTCTACATGTTTTGAAGGAAAAGAGCCAAAGTGTAGATAAAATGTCTTAGCCAGAAGCCATGACACATAAATTTGGGGATGCAGAGAAAAATGACCTGCCCAGAAATTTAGAGAACAGTAGGACTGTTCCCAGAAATCTAGGCAGATATATCCTAGGCAATCAACCAGTCAATGCAATGGGATGCCCAGAACCTTCTCCAATGACAAGACCTTGGAAAGCAAGCAAATTCTGGATGATGCTGTCTTGAACAGACTACAGGAAATAGTTTTGGTGTTTCCCAGTCAATAAAAAAGGCCACATTAACCAGGATGTAGGCATTTCTAGGTAAATCTATGTGGCTAGAAATAAGGTGAAGGGTGAAGAAAGAGATCTCCCCCAATGCCATAGATCACCTAAACCCCATAGGATTTGTGTCAATGAAAGATGAAAGCTGAATTTAAATAATCCAGCAGAAACAGTGGCAGTGGAGTTGGACACTTACATTGTTAGAATATGAACTGCTCCACAAGGTCTCATTTTTTAGTAAGTGTGGTTTTCAGATGTTGATACTACAGGGGTCTGAGTGGGGGACATTAAGGTGTGTTATGTACCTGGAGGTAGATTATTGGGACCATGCTTTTGAATTTTGTTCTTGATCACTTCCTCTTGTCCATCAGGAAGTGGTCCAATTTGCTCACCATGCACTCCCTGCCATAATGTTTTAACTCACCACATGAAAGCCTATAAGCAACAGAAGCAGGTCACCTTAGGCTGCAAGCCTTGAAACTGTAGCCCAATAATCCCATCTTCTCTTAAATTGTTTCCTTAGGTGTCTAGCACAAGCAATACCAAGTCTGCCTCAGGCAGGACTTGAAATAATTTAATGGTTCATAACTACTACTCCATGAAGGCAGAGAATGTGACCATCAGTCTTTATCCAGGTACACTTTTAAGTAGGATAACTTATATACCATAGATACGATGTAATTATTTATTGAATACTGGTTGACAGTGAGTAGTAAGATCAAAATTGCTGGAGGCTCAATCATAGGAAAACCTATTATTGCAAGTTATCTTTTTATCTCTGAGTGTTGGGGATAAAGTGATGGATGAGGGGTCACTGTTGCTTACAAAATTGACATCAGCTACACAGAGCAGAGACCTGCACCCCAGCTGCTTTACTTATTTCCCAGACTCTAAAGCTATTAAACGTCTTTAGATGTTTTGTTTCATCTTCCATGATAGCTGTGCTGAGGTGATGACATTTCATCTTGAATGTCTAGAGGCTTGTTAGCAGAGAGCCTGTCACCACCAGGGATCACAGCATCGTTGTGCTCAGTCCTTAGGGCACTGACCTCAGCTGTACATCTGGACTTGGCAGCAAGCATCACATGCTCTAACATGACAAGCAGCTGGCTCTCCAGCCAACAGGCAGTTACTGTCCTGAAGTGCACGGCGGTTTGCAGAGCAAGGAGGGTGTTGACTTTTCCTCCCTGTCTTAGGGTTACTATTATTGTGATGAAATGCATAACCTAAGCAATTGGGTCGGGGGAGTTTGGCTTATGCTTCCATATCACTGTTCATCACTGTTTTATTTTGGGTTTCTATTGCTGTGAAGAAATTCCATGACTACAGCAACTCATAAAGGAAAACATTTAATTGCGCAGCTTACAGCTTCAGAAGTTTAGTCCATTATTATCATGGTGGGACATGGCAGTGTGAAGGCAGAGATGGTGCTGGAGAAGGAGCTGAGAGTTCCACATCTTGATAAGCGGGCAACTGGAAGTGAACTGAGACACTGGGTGTGGCTTTGAGCACATATGAGACCTCATAGTCCACCTCCACAATGACACACTTCCTCCAACAAGGCCACAACTCCTAACAGTGCTACTCCCTTTGGAGGCCATTTTCTTTCAAACCACCACAATCAATAAAGGAAATACAGACAGGAACTCAAATAGGGCAGGAACCTGGAGGCAGGACCTGATGCAGACGTCCTGGAGGAGTTCTGCTTACTGGCTTGCACTCATGGCTTACTTATTTTATTATAGAATCTAGGACCACCAGTCCAGCCCAAGATAGTACCCCACACAAAGGGTTGGACCCTCCCACATCAATTACTAATTAAGAAAATGCCCCACAGGCTTGCCTACAGTCAAAACTTAGAGACATTTTTTCAATTGAGATACCCTCCTCTCTGATGACTCTAGCTTGTGTCAAGTTGACATAAAACCAGCCAGCACACTCTCCATGTTACTGAAGGCAGCTCAGCTTCAGGAATCCTGGAGAGCTGAAAAGAACAGGCAATGAAAAGTCACCTCAGCACCTTTGCAGCATAGCACCAACCAACATGTCTGCTCAGAGCAGGTGAAATGGGCATTCCAGTCTGCCTAACCTATTTCTACAAAATTGGACTGGATTGACTAAAATTGGCTGGACTGAGTATAATGCAAAGATCAAGACAGAAGAGAAAGCAAAACATTCTATATACAGTGAAGTTTTCCAGTGAGCATTTTCATGCATGCTCTCTGTAAGCCCAATTACCAGAATATCATTGCTTTTCCTTTTAAAAAATCTCTCTTTGTTGTTGGACAATCTTCTGACCCTGGGAGCTACAAGTCAGGGGGAGAGCAATAGAATGACTGAAAGCTGTAAACCACTGTTTGTCTGAGATTTGAAAACTGTCAGGGAACCAGAGATTCCATGGCTTGCAGAAGTAGTTGTCTGCCTGCTGCTCCATTTAAGCAGTGCTCTTGACAGTTTTGGGGACATCTTCTCCTTTGTTTCCTAAAGAAAGTAAAATGTCAGCCAGTCAAGAAGGATTTTCCTTGTTGTTTTTCTTTGTCAGTAGCTTGTGGCATTTTTTAAGCCACCAGGGGGAGAAATATGTAGTGTGTTTATGTCTACGAGGATCTTTTGAAAGATGCTGTTCAGAAAGTATTTCAGTCTTCACGCTTTTTACTTCTAGTGACAGCTGAGTGTGCAGAAAGTGTTGGTAGGTTGTTTCTCAAGTCGAATATTTTATATTTTAGGGTTTATTTGTACAACACTCTTCAAATTCAGTGAGAAGGTCAAAATGACATACAAATAGCTCATAAAATAATGGCTCCATAGCCGTGGATGTGGTTTAAGTATTTGTAGGTCTAGGTCTATTGAAGTATATATCAATATCTTCAAATATCAGAGCATCTTTGGAATGTCAACCAATACATGGGAGTAAAACAATTGAAATTCTAGCTAAAGCTGGAAAATCCCAGGGTACATCAGAGTATTGGATTTGTACAAGCTGCCCTTCTGCTTAATTATTGAACAGGAGATAGAAGCAGCAAATAGCAGTGACCTCCATCAGTAAAAAGTCTGGCCTGATGTTATGGGGGCAGGTCTAGTTAAAGATAGGATGTTTGGGCAGGATGAATAAAATGATTTTGAGCATTGCTGGATTTTAGCGTTTGCATTCCTTTAAAGTCAACTCCCTTTTAAGGTAAATTTAACAAAATGATAGGCCTTATGCTAATTACAGGTTCATTGAAACCATTCCAATTGGAGGTATATTAACAAGAAGGCATCTCCTTTTGAATATATACCAGCACCAGGCAGAGTTGAGTACAACTATGGTTGACTATATGTGTGTCTTGTATGGCAGAAAAAGATAGAAAACCAGAACATAGAATGGGTTATTAAAAACAAACTTGGGATCTTTGAAAAAACAGAAAGTTATATGTAGATGTAACCAACCGTCTTATTAAATAAGAAACACAGAGCCGATTCAGAGAAGAAAGTCAAGAGGTCAGAACTAAGAGCCTTACCCTTCCTGCTTCAGCCAAGAGAGCTCTCTGAACAAGACCTACTTCCTGTGTGTATGTCTTTATATAGTCTAGCTGTTTTGCCTTCTCATTGGTTGTAAACCCAAACACATGACTGCCTCTGTAGAGACTTCCAGGTCTTCTATGGTTGGTATTGAGATTAAAGGCATGTGTCTCCAATGCTGGCTGTATCTTTTTACACACAGAAATCTACCTAGCTCTGTCTACCAAGTGCTGGGATTAAAGTCATGTGCCACCACTGCCACGCTCTTGCTATGGCTCTAATAGCTCTGATCCCCAGGCAACTTTATTTGTTAACATACAATTAAAATCACATTTCAGTACAAGTAAAATACCACCACATTTCCCCTTTTCTATTTTAATAAAAAGAAAAAAAATAAAAAGGTTATAACTAACAAAAGAAAAACTATATACAAAAGTACAATAACTATACAATATATACAAGTAATAAATGTCTAAACAATGTCTAGTCCATTTTTATTTGACAAATTCAGAGAAATAATTTCATTATCTATCCTATTTTGGTAAGTCCAAAATGTATCTAATTCACTTTCTATCCTAATTAATCTTCAACTATAACTAACTAACCTTCAACTATAACTAACTAATCTTCAACTCCCTCAGAGACCCAAGAAGGAAATAATATTAGCTAACAAAAATAAAAACAGGAAGTGCATGCAAGCAACTTCCAAAAAATTTGTGAGTTGACAGAAACAGCCAGCTGCCTGGACAGTCACCTGAGGTTTCTCCGCAGTGTTGGGGCATCATCTTCAGCCTATAGGCTTAGCTTATCTGACAGACTTATTTGTGAAGTAGGATGTACACAAGGTCAACAGTTCAACCTCGCATTGGGTGAGAGCAGTCCATGTACCAGAAACACCTGAATTCCACTAGTGTCATGTCATGATTCAGGATTTTAAATTCTGGAAATTGTTGATGGTTTTTTAATTCAGCTGTCCATTCTTCTTGGCTGTGTATATATGGCTTCATCTCAGCATCCTGTTCTTCTTCACATCCCTCTATCAAATGCCAGTCTACTATTGAGAGGCGTGAGCTTAGTTACTCTTCAAGAATAACTGTTTCAGCTGTTGTTCCATAGCACATCAGAAGCCATCGGCCCACTGCCTGTTCAGCTGCCTTCGAAGAAAAGGGCACTATACCTTTTCCAAATTGCGAAGGTCACTTCAGGGATGGTGCCATATTGTCCTGGCCTCAGAAGATGCCTTTTGATAAAGCCATAACCACACTTGTTTTGGCAAGAATCAGTAGTCCTTTGTTTCATGTCCTGTCTGTCCATTTTGTCAGCAGTTGATTTGAGGATACTTTGTTGTCCAGTGGCTAACTTTTGCCACAATGAAAGTTAACTCCATATGCAGTTTCTTCAATGCCCATATTTTCTCTGAAGTAGATTAGTACTGCCAGGAGCCGACATTTCTCATAGTCTTATAAGTTCCTACTAATAAAATCAAACCCGAGGCCAGTTATTGGGGTCAATGCTGGTAGATCAGAGAGACAGAACAAGCCACAGCTATCTCACCTTGCCACTTCCTCAGCTGGTCCTATTTCCTCAAACTGAAGGCCTCTGAGTCCTCATCCAAAACGAATCTCAGCTGAACTGTGTTGCTCCAAAGCCTGAATGCTTAACCAGCCAAATGCTTAACCAGCCAAATGCTTCTAGTTTCTGGTCCTCACGCCTTCTAAACCTTTCTGCTTTCTACCACCACTCCCTGGGATTAAAGGCTGCTTTCTGGGATTAAAGGCGTGAGTCACCATGCCTGGCTGTTTCCAATGCGGCCTTGAACTCACAGAGATCCAGAGGGATTTCTGTCTCTGGAATGCTAGGATTAAAGGTGTGTGCTAACATTTTCTAGCCTAAGTATCTTGTGGCTTTTCTGTTCTCTGACTCCAGATAAGTTTATTAAGGTACACAATATTTTGGGGAACACAATACCAACACAGTTATACTTTAGTAAAATAGTTCAGTAAGAGTATGTATATCAATAGTTATTCAAGTATCAATATTTTCATATAAAGAAGAGATCTGAAATATTAAAACATGAAGAACATATATGTACCAATATATTTTAAGTTATGTGGACTTGTGTGTGTGTGTGTGTGTGTGTGTGTGTGTGTGTGTGTGTGTGTGTGTGTGTTTGCTCATATGTATGTAGGTACCAGTAGAGGTCAGAAACTGTAGTTATAAACTGAATGTAAAGTACCTAAAGTGGCTGCTGGAAACTGAACTATGATTCTTTGGAAGAACATCAAACTTGCTTAACTATTGAATCATCTCTGCAGTCCCTCTATCATATTTTAAAACCTAGAGAAAGTACCCTACCTCCTCTGTGAAAGGGTACATTTTAAAAATTGATTTATAGAATATCTTTAAACAACAATAAAAAAGGGATCTGCTTAAGATCATAGAGAAAGGATTGCAAAATGTATTTCTAAAAGCTAAGCTAAACGCTTTCTCCAAACTGTTAAGATCCTTCTGATATACGGAATAGCAAAGCAGGAGAAGCTTCTTAGCTGGTGTTAAATAGCATTATCTTGACCGTAATTGAAAACAGGGAGCCGGTGAGATGGCTCAGGTAGAAGTGCTTACTGGATGACTGCCAACTCCCCAGAACTCCAGGTGGAAGGGAGAGAGTCCATGCTTGAAACTTGTCCTTCCTGTATGCATGTGTCTGGGCATGCGTGCGTGTGCACACACAAACAGACACACACAGTAAATAAATGAGATAAAGAAAAATTCTATAAGCACAGATACAAGACACAACCATTGTGCTCCCCACTTGCACAAGAACAAAAAATAAACAAAAAGATAAATAGGAAGTTATACATACAGATGCAAGGGACAACATCCACTGTGCATATACACACATGTGCCTATACACATTCACACAAGTTATTTCCAAAGAAAGCATAGTGACGAAGCTTAACGTGGTAATGCGTATCTTTACTTCTACAGTACTTAACCTGGTAATGTGTATCTTTACTTCTATAGTACTCAAGCAGCCAAAGGAGAAACATTGTAAGTTTGAGGTCACCTGAGCTGTAGAGTGGTTTTCCAATCAACTTGAGCTATATAAACACCTAATCTCAAGAAGAAAAGAATCAGAAATGTATAAAGAATTAGGTGCCAGGCTCCATATAAGAACTAAATAGAACCCAGTATCACTTCATGGGTATTTCTGCCTCAGATGATAACCTGATTCAAAACCATATGAATACACCAGACAAAATCCAATTGCAGGATATTCTACTAAATAAAACAACATCGAGCCCAAACAAAACACAAAGAGGTTTACTTGACAGAAGAAAATTAAAACGATGTGGCAAAAATCTAAATGTGTTGTTCTGGACTGGTACCTGCACTGGGAAAAAGAGTTGTGAGGGTACCACTGGGATGCTGAACAGAATTTGAATCCCTATCACAGATTAAATTGTGATTGTTTGCGATGTTTAGATGTGTGATTTTGATAGCTATTCTGTGATCATTCAGCTATTCTTTAAATATGTTAAAATGTTAGAGGAAAGGGGAGAACTTGCTGTCCAGCAGATCACCAAAACAGCAGGACACAGAGAGCAGTGAAAAAGAGTATGATAAGATACTCAACAGTGTATAAACTGAGGGGGAAGGCAGGCAGGAACGCCGTATGTATTCTTGCTGCTCTTAGGTAAGTTTTTTTAAAATGTATATTTTATAAAGTTATCAACAAAAAATGTATTCAAAAATATAAGAAACGTATTCAGTGAATTATGAGTGAAATATTTTTAATAGTAAGGACTAAAAATAATATTTATAAAATAATATGTACATATTATAAAATAATAACAGAGACTTATAAAGCATTTGTTAAACTTATCATCCAATCTTCATATATTTGTAAAATTGAGACTAGAAGAAAATTTCTTTAATTTTATGAAAAATAGTTACCAGAAACTTGGAAAAACATCAGTTTTAATAAGAACATTATAGACGCATTATTTTTAAAAATTTCAGGCAGAATGATAATCATTAATAATAGTACTGTTAGTTGTAATCTTTGCTAAAGCAATAAAAAAGGAAAATAAATGTTTAAAAAAGAAAAAAATCTATGTGAAAGGAAGAAATAAAAAATGAGTGAGGTTTGGTGGTGGTTGTAGTATTAGATATGTATGAACCTAGGGTCTCATGCTGGTTACCAAGAGTTTGACCACTGAGCTACATCCGTGTCCCCTAATTGTTCACAGTTTCTACTTAGATATACAACTGAGAAAAACATAATGGCAAGAGGCAGCATCAAAACAATTAAGCTTTTCTAGCTTCACAATAATTACTAGTGAGAAAATGTTATCAGAAAAAAAGGGAGTCTAATTTAGAGAACAATAATACCATGAAATATACAGAAAATAAGCTTAATGAATTCTAACCTTCTATCTAGAAGGTTTCAAAGGTTTACTTCAGAACAAATCATGATAGACAGGAGAATATGGGTACTTTGTACAAAAAAGTAGTTTTCTGTCTGATGAAGAAATTTACTCCAGTAACACAAGAGAACTAATTTCCCCCAATGTTTGGAGCAGCCTTGATGGTATTGGCTTGAGTTTCTCTTCTTTGATGACTAATGCATTTGGAACCTTACTGTTGACTGTTTTCTGTGTCTGTAACTCATAAAGAACTTGCTTTGGTACATAGTATGAGTTAGAATTCAATATATTCTACCAGTCACATACAATATGGGTCCAAAAGTATTTATTTACTTTAAAGGCCATCTTTCCCCCATTACATTATGGTGTCATCTTTCTTGTAATTAACTTTTCTGTATGTGAATGTTTTATTTGTGAATTCCACTTTTTCCCTACTGGTCTACCTATTTGCCTTTGAACCAATTTGCACTTTTTTTTTTCACTATGGTAACTTTCTAGGTAGTGTTGGTGTTTAATAACATAAGCATTCTAATTTCATACAACTGTCTTTACTATTTGAGGCCTTTCTAATTTTTATACTAATTAGCTTTTTAACTTCCTAAGAAAAAAGTCCATTCAGGAATTTCAACTGGAATTACATTTTATAACAAATTAGGAGAAAAAATATCTTCAATACAAAGTTGTATCATTATTAAAATTATCCTTAACTTCTCTAGGTAATGTTTTATAGTTTTTGATATAGAAACATAAACAGTAGATGATGTCAATTTATTTCTCAATATTAAAATATCAGATATTGTAGTATACAGACTGTTTTTCTGTTTGAGTTTTAGCTCTTTCCTTCTTTGAGTGGATATACTATTGGTCTTGCAGATGTTGGCCTTTCTAAGTTCACTTGCTAATTCTAGCAGCCATCCTATAAATATTGGGAAATTTATGTATCAATAATTATGACTTTTAAGTATTTCCTACTTTGTGCAGTATATTTTATTTCATCTTATTTATTAATTTTTTATTGGACTGATGGAGACCCCACACAATGAGGAAGTGATTAGAGTGAAAGTGTGGAATGTTCTTGAACTTAGAAGGAAACCTTTCAACATTTTATTATTGCTTGATGACAGTTGTACAACTCTTGTGGATATTCACTACTGATGATTTCATCTGTAATTTTAACCATAAACAGACACAAAGTTCATTTGTTACAGTTGATAGTTAGGTAAGAGAAAATGAAAGGTCTGTGGAAGAGAATGAACCACCCATCTGGACCCCAGCTTGCTGTCCTCCTCACTGACAGCCAAGAAACTTCAACACAGTTAATAAAGCCACAATAACCTACAGATATAATGCACATTTCCCCAAGGATATCTCAAGTGCAGATTGTAGAAAGAAGAAATAAAACAGAATGTTTGTAACCTTGCTTTACTGTTATTAGTTAATCTATATATCTAAATTATACATCTCAAAAATCCACTATAGAATATCACTTATAAAATTAAATTCTTTAAAATAAAAGTCAGTTTACATATTTTTACATAATTTTTAAACTTAACATTTAAGCTTAAATAAGCAAAAACTTACATTCTTATTATATAGTATATACTTTGAGTAGCAATATGGACAATCATACAGATACATTGGATGACTCACCCTCCTCCTGAGAAGTCCAGACCCATGCCTTGAATGTCTTGAGATGTGCTCTCTCTCTCTCTCTCTCTCTCTCTCTCTCTCTCTCTCTCTCTCTCTGTCTTCTTTCTCCCCTCTCCTCGTTCCTCTTGTCTCCCTCTCTGTCTTCAACCCAGGCTTCAATCTAAACTATGTACTCTACTTTATCTTAATAAACTTATTACCTTTACACCACTCTGGCTCATCCTGAACTTACTTACTATAATCAAGGATCAGGTATTACCTGAGTGGAGGTCCCTAAGAAGACAATAACTCCTCAGGCTGCTGGTGGTTGTGTTGGGATATATCTTGTCACCACTATTGGCAGACAATAGAGGTGGGAACTTTATGTGGTTGGCAAACACTATCACAAGCTACATCCTCAGCCAATGCATTGTATTAAAGTGCTTTCCTTTATTTAATTAATCATGTGATTTTCCTTCTTTGAATGGTGAATTACAGTAATTGATTTTCAAATGCTTAGCCAAATTTGTGTTCCTAGAATTAACCAACATCTTAGTTAGGTCTTTTTATTGCTGTGAAGAGACACCATGACCATGACAACTCATGAAGAAACATTTAACTGGGAGGGCTCACTTACAGTTTCAGAGGTTCAGTCCATTATCATTATGGCAGGGAGCATGGTGGCATGCAGGCAGATGTGGTGCTGGAGCTGAGAGCCCTACTTCTTGACTCAGAGGCAACAGGAGGTCTATTGACTTACTGGGTGCTATCCTGAACATATGAAAGCTCAAAGCCCACCCCCACGGTGACATACTTCCTCCAACAAAGCCACACCTCCTAATGGTGCCACTCCCTTTGGGGCCATTTTCTTTCAAACCACTGCACCCAAGGTAGTTATGATTAACAATTTTAGACATTTAAGAGTTAAATAATTCTAGAGTATATTGTATATATATCCATAAGAAAAATTATCATACAGTTTTTGTTGTTATTTGAGTCATGCTAACATCATGAAATGAGGAATGAGGTTTTTTGTGCTTTTTTTTCTAGAAGATTTATGTAAGTTTGTGGTGGTTATTATTTTGTAAATATTGGAAAGATAAAGTGCTTTGTCTTCTGAGCCTGGAGGTTTTCATTATAGGAAAGTTATAAGTAATGGATTCAATTTCTTTAATAGATATAAGAGTCTCAGTATTTTGTTGGTTTTTTTTAGTTTTGGTGAATTATGATTTTCAATGAATTTTTCAAATTCACCTATGTTTTTCCCAAGTTCATGGGTTAAATCTTTGTGTTTATCACAGCAGTCTAGCCAATTCATGAGTAATTTTGACCTGACAGGAATACAATAGCAGTGTCTAGAGTCTTAAATGGATTCAGTAACCTAGTAGAGATTAATGACAGAAGTCCAACAAATCATTTCCCTGCCTGCTTACATATGCAAGCCTGTTGCCTTCTGCTGTCACTGAGGAAACGTAATGAATGATGCAGCGCAACCAGTGAAACAAACAGGAACAGACCTAACACAGAATCAGATACAAAGATTTGTAAGTATACACAGACACAGTTCATTCACCTGGCACTTCATTATTTGTCCTGCTTTTAGACATGTAGGTGCCATAGGATTCTACCCTTTCATTAAGCCCCAGATCCTCCTGTCATGAGAAATTGGGGCTTTTGCTCTCTATACTACATTCTGAATTCAAAGTGTACTGCCTTCAGAGTGATCTGTTGAATTGGTGAAAGGTCTTTATTTGGTATTAATAGAAGAATGGAGCTTAAAGAAGCAATAATCAATTCACTAGAAACTCTGAGTTTTGACAAGTATTCCCATTTTTAGCCCTTGGGTACAGACCACAATATGCATATGCATCCCTGAAGTGGCCAGCTGATGAATGATACATTCAATAACTCATTTTTCTATGATGACTAAGTGTAATCGATTGATATGGATGGTTTGGCTCATATTTTATACCGTTTTAATTATTTTTCTGTCATCATATCTTCCTTCTAACTTTAACAGTCTTCATCCATGATGCAGTTGGTTTGGAGATGTTTATCTGCAGTAATGGTTTAGAGTGTTTTTCAGAAACAGGTTCCTAAAATAGAAATAGAAGAGTATAAATGATGTGAGGTTCTACAACTGAGTTCCTCCATGAGTATTTATGGAAACAACTTTATTTTAAAAACTTGAATGGAGATGGAGATGAGGAAATGGCAGAGTTAATGAAGTACTTTCCATGCAAAAGCAAGGATCTGAGTTTGGATCCTCAGAACTCACCATAAATTCTGTCTCTCTTGAAGTAATAGCCAAAGTAAACCCTTTCTTCCCTAGGTCTAGTTTTTTAGGTTATCTTACCAGAGCAGCAGAAAAGTAACTCATCCACAGACTATGAGGTTCAAAATGCTTGTAAGCTGTCTCTATTTCTAAAATCTAATGCACCTCTGCTGTCCCTCATAACAGGCTTCTTGCTGTGATGTAACCTTCCTATAAATGTCACTTTCTGCCCTTGTCACAGTCATTAGAGGCCCTATGATTGTGTCTCTCTAACCTCATCCTTTTTCTTAAACTTATCAAGGGATGGGGGATTTGAGCCTTGTCTCTTATCCATGTTGATGGAGTTATTTCCTCCCTGGAAATGTAAATAACAATTATTGATATCAACTATCATAAGAATTAAAACTGATAATTGCATTCATTGTTCATATAATCTTCTAGAAGCTTTAGACTACATCCTCACTCATCCAACTTGACTTTTATAAAAAAAAAATGTAATTACCAGACTTCAAACATGTAAAACAGAAGAAACAGAGACACATGAAGAAAACTACGTGATAGGTGATATTGTTCTGTATGCTATGAATATGTGTTGCTCTCATTGGTTGATAAATAAAACTGTTTGGCCAATGGTGAGGCAGAATAGGGTTAAGTGAGACATTCTAACTAGAGAGGAAGAAGGAGAAAGGTAGAATGGAGGAGACTCTGACAGCTGCCACCATGAGAAGTAAGATGTAAAAATACCAGTAAGCCACAAACCACATGGCAAAGTACAGATTTGTAAAAATGGGTTAATTTGTGATGTAAGATCTAGCTACTGAGAAGCTTGAGCCAGTAGGCCATATAGTTCGTAATTAATATAAGTCTCTGTGTGGTCATTTGGGTCTGAGTGGCTGAGGGACCACGAGGCAACGGGAGCCATCCGGGACCAGGAAAACTTTCAGCTACAACTACATCCCCCGTTTGCACAGCGTGAACTCACTCCTGGCTCCATGTGAACTCAGATCTGACTGAGTCCAGGAGCATATCCACCCCACTTTGTCGTGAATATTAACCATGCTCAGCTCCCAAAGTTTGATGCTAACAGATTGGATGACTATGTCTTTACCATCCTGTATTTCTGGCCATGTCGTTTGACTTGAGCTTTTTTTTTTTTTCTTAGTTTTCTTCTCAGGCTTCTTAGTTTGAAAATGAAATAAAAAAAAAAGACTTAGGAGTTCATGATTCATCCATGTTTAAAGTCAGGTAATTACATTGTCAGAAAAATCAATCAATCACAGTATTAGCAACAAAGGGCAAAAATTTTAATGTTGCATGATCTCAGAGCTTTTTTGGAATTACTGGGATTTGTAAATATATTTTGTGGAGTGATTTGCTACCTGGAGAAACAGCATTTTAAGTTTTCAAAGGACATTAATCCCTAAACTAAGAAAGCTAGACCCAGTACCTCTGTCCCTTACCCAAAGTCATAAACAACCAATTAAACATTTAACAGGGTGGCAGAATTTAATAGAAAGTTCTGGCCAGAAGTGTGCTGATTCTGGACTGGACAGTGTTACCCTAAAATTAGAAAGTCAATTGTAAGTCTGAGTGACTTTAGCTTCAAAATAGACCAAGAAAGGAAAAAAAACATGTCACCTGCAATAGAAAACAGAGATGATGTTAAATGGAAAGTCCCCTGGCCAAAGGCACTGCTGTGTGCCCCTTTGTGGGAGGTGTGGGAGAAGCTAAGATTTATTTATTGTTGAAGTCTTCAATCCAACATTACAAAATCTTTTTGTCTGTTCTGCCCTCAGTCAATGGTGAATCGCTTGCCATGGGTACTGCACTCCTCTGGTATGGCCTCCAGGTTTAGTTGTTTTTATGTGACTGTTAGAGAAAGAATTGCTGGTGAGTTCATTAACTTGCTTCCTCTGAGCTCAGGGTGAAGAATGTTCACATGTACCAGTTGCTATCATATATGACTGCTTTTAATGGTTGTTGCCCATGTGGATTTTTATCAGTTGCTTTATGTGAGAATGCTCATCACTTTATTGTTTTTATTGTGCCTTTTTTGTTGCTAAGAACTGATTTGAAATCACTCTTATTTATTTGCATGTCTTAGAAAGAATCTCAGCTTAACTGAATTGGAGATGGGTCTGTCTGTCTTCTGACATCTCCTTTCTTTGAATGCCTCACCACTTTTTCATTTACACCATTATTACTCACAATAAAATTCCATAAACACTTATTTGCATCTGGTTCCCTTAGGCTACTCACCATTTGTTCATTCCACATGATGATAATCATTATCATAATTATCCTCTTCAACTAATCAGCTTTGGTCACCCACAGGGTGCATGCTAACAGAAAAATTTACCTCTCTGCAACATAGAGATCACAGGATGCCATGCATGAAGTCTGGAAGTGGAATTTTGCAAAGCACAACCTTTGTTTACGACTTTGTCCAAAATGTGTTGCCTTGGATGGACTCAAACAGGACACTTTCTGAACCCTCGTTTTTACGTCCCTAACCTGAATGACACGCTAGTCTACCTACACTTTCATGGGAAGTAAATAAATGATGTACAAATGCTTCAGAAAGAGCATATCTGCAACTGATAAAGTGTTCTCTTTTTTTGCTATAATCCTCAGCTACTGTTCACATTTTAGCAGCATTTCCCCATTGCCATTCCAGGCTTGGAGAGCTATACCTATTCATGCCAATACTACAAGTAAAAAGTGGAAAGTCCAGCCAAACAGCTGGGACTTGAGGCAAGCGTTCTGCAACATTACTCATCCAAAAGCCCTGTTCTCCTCCTCAATGACTGGCTGCTTGGTTACATAAACTGAATTAACAGGTAGTGTAGGCAACATAAATACAAATGTCAAATAACTGCTAATAAGAAAAACATAGATTGGCTTATTGTTCTTTTCTCACAATAATTGTGCAAAATTGAATGTGTGTCTTAGTGAGGTATTCAAGTAAATTTACTAAATTTATTCTTTTTTTAAGAGAACATCAAACCAGTTAAAGGTGTGATGATATTGAGTGAATTATTTATAATTTGGTATTTTTCAGCACATTATGTAGGATATGCTCTCTCCTTTTTTCACTCTAGCCAAAGGGTCCTACTTACACCCTTTCCCTCCTTTCTTCCTTTCTTTTTGGTTTGTTTGCTTTTGTTTTAAGACAGAGTCTTACATATTGCTCAGTCTGTGCTCGAACTCACAATCTTCCTGCTTCGGCCTCAGGATTCTAGTAGCCACTACTCTTGCTCTCATTAGTCAAGTCTCCAATAACTCTATCCCAACATGGCAATTCCGGGCACACCCTGGAATCCTACAATCAGAAGTGAAAGCAGGAAGTTCAGAAGTTGAAGGTCATTCTCAGCTACATGGGGAATTTAAGGGCAGTCTAGAATACATGGCACTTTGTCTCAAAATTTAAGTATTTCCTCATCCCCAGACACTCTTCATTTTCATGACCAGTAAAACCAAAGGGGAGAAGAGAAAGATCAGCATGTATATGTACACATGTATATGTATGAATATATTTCCAGAATTATTAGCACATAAAATATACATAACTAGAATTTATATATTAGCAGAATTTCTCTTTCCAAAAATGGGTCTTAGAAAGTGTAATCTTCTCTTCTCTGTAGATCTTGAAACTGGTCATAAAGAATTTCTTTCCTACTTCTGTCAGACGTTTGATCATCAGAACCTTACTGCCCTCCTTCCCACCCCAGGCTCTTAAAAGGAGGAAATCTTTACAGAGAAGGCAGGGATGGTACCAAGGTGCCCTGACTGTGCTGGTTGGCCCACACAGTCCATGAGCATTCTGTCAGCTCCACTTTATGACATTTCATCAAGATTTTCCACAATCCTGAGGTAAGAACTGAAATGTCACAAGAATCATACTACAAAACTCTTTGTCTCAGGTGTGCAGCAATATGGCAGAGATGTGATAAAATGTCATGGGGCAAGGTGCAGAGCTCAAGACCCCTCTGGACTTGTCACACTCTGCCATTTGATCAGCAATAAAGATGCTCCCTGAACCCTGTTCTCTTGGATTTCTTCTGTAGACACAATTGATCCTATCACTGATGATCTGTTCCATCTTTGGCCACTTGACCCTCCCTGAAGGTCTGGGGTGAGAAAGTGAGAATGAAAGCTTCAGCTCTTTAATAACCATGGTTGGCCACCTAAACAAACAGCCTTCCTGAGTCTAGTAGGCAGCCCACCAAATTCACCTTATTAGAATCACAACTGTTCTAACCATTCAAGAAATTCCAAGGTCTTTAACAACTCTGTCAGATACTCTCATTACTCACAGAATTGTGAATGCCATAAGAGATCTAAGCAGAACTCATAGACAGAGACCAAATTCTAGCAAATTGCCTGATCAGTGCTCCCAAGTCTTCAAGAAAAATTCAGGCTTTTACCAACCAAGAACTTCTGGATTGAAGGAAGCAGACTCCTACTTAACCATCAAGAAGGCAAGTGTATGAGCCTATAGAAATATTGTGACCCTCAATGGCTCTGGAGGCTTATGAGTTGCTTAGGAGCAAGTATTTACTGTAATATGAACTCTGCTCCCTCAATGAGTTTATAGGGTATTGCCTTGAACCTCTGATGGCAACCAGAATAGAATACATGTGAACAGCTGACTTAGTTACAGCACTTCATTCAGACCCAAATCTCAAACCATGCATTCATAACATTTTTTTTACTTTATTCCAAGTTACACACACACACACACACACACCCTACTTTTGAGAAAAAACTTCTATTCAACACAGACACCATCATAATCATCAGAAAGAGCTCCTGGTTTTTTTTGTTTGTTTTTTGTTTTTTTTTTTTTTCAAATAAATTCAAGGGCTTCATATTAGACTTGTGAGTTGCTTAGGGAAATGAGGCCAGTTTTTGTCAGCAAACTTTCACTTTCTGGTGTTGTGACTAATCTCAATTCATCTAAGTCAGTAGCAGTAAATGAGAGTTTCCACCTGCAGTTTTAGATGGGCCTTTGGACAAGTCTGTTACTAGCTTGTGAGGTGATATCCTGGGAAGTGAGCAGTTGTAATTAAGAACTAACCACAGCTCTATGACAGTCTGCTCACTGTGTTTTCTAGGCACCAGTGAGGTGCAGGCAGCGGTTACTTACACTTTATCTTGCTGACATGGATACAATAAGATCAGACTTAGAATAAAAACCTAGGCAATAATAATGAGTTAATTTGGGAATTCCTTGAAACAGTAAGGAAGGGGAAAGCAGACAATTCAAAGGAGACACGTTTTACTTTCTGCTAAGTGGAGAAGATGTGAGGTCTAGTATCACTTCTCTAAAACTGTGCTACAGCCCAATTGTGAAGTTGGGCTGTGTAGAACTGGGTCTATAGTGCCTACCTCTCAGCATGTGCCCAACAGACAGCGCTTGCATTTGGGACTCAAAACATCCTTTTGGAATTCATCTTTCCAGTCCACTCGGATATCCTCGTCACCCTAAATTCATTTTTGCTGAGAATGGCACAAAGATAGGCTCTCAAATTGCAACCTGGAAATATCACTGGCACTTCCACCTCCTTCTCCCCGTGTTACTTCTGCCGTCAACTCCTTTCTGTCCTTAAAATTAAAGAGCCCTCTCTCCTCCCTGCATTTGTTGTCAGTCATGATTACTGCTCAGCCTATTCTTGTTGTTTCTTACCTTGGTCTGTTGAGTCCCAGTTGCCCATCTCTCTCCTTTCTGCAGACATGTTCTACGGAATTTCTCCTCTTATCCTCCTGTTCTATTAACTCCTTGGATGATCACCTGTTGTCTCCAGAATGAAGTCCAGACAATTGAGCATGACACATACCCTTTCCACCCTGGCCTTTCCTAATGCTCTTATCTCTTTAGTCTCTATTTTCTTCCTATAAATGCCAGGCTCTGTGTGTGATCACCTCAATCAGGACACAGAATTTTACACTGCTGAGCCATTGCGTCCCTCAATTCCCAGACTTTGGATTCCCATACCTCATTCTCCAATGACCAGTAGGTACTCAGTCTTAGAAACCACGTCACTGTTTTCCCCCCTAGAAGACTCAACTGCACCCTCCTTCCTTTATACATAAATGAGAGGTTCATCAGACCTTCCACAGACACCAAATTCATGATGTTTCAAAAATACTGTCTCTCATTTGCTATTAGCTCCTTATGGAAAAACATCCCTATTTTATTTACCTATGTGCCTGAAGCATCAGGCAAGTATCTTTTTTTAAAAAAAAAAAAACTGTTTATTATGGAATAATCTTTTTATACACTGTGAAGATGTGCCTTTGCCAACGTGCCTTCTGATTGGTTTAATGAAAGAACTGACTGGCCAGTAGCTAGGCAGGAGGTATAGGCAGGACAGAAAAACCGTGGCCACTGGGAAGAAGGAGGGTGAAGTCATGAGAGACACACAGAAAAGCAAGTGAATGTGCCATGTTGAAAGAAGGTACTGCCAGGTGGTAGGGGGTAGGTAAGAAATATGGGTTAATTTTAAATGTAAGAGTTAGCTAGTAATAAGCCTGAGATATTGGCCGAGCATTTATAATTAAGAATAAGTCTCAGTGTGGTTATTTGGGAACAGCTACCAGGACACAGAAAAACTCTACCTACAACTGTTATTTTTTTTTACATTGTGATCACAGTTTCCCCTCCCTTCTCTCCTTCCTAGTCTACCTCAGTTCCACTCTGCCCCTCCTCCCATCCACTCCTCCTCAATTTCTCTCCAGAAAAGGACAGTATCTTAAGCATAGAATGTAATTACTGTTTGCCAAGTGGGTGGATGGGTGGATGGATGGATGGATGGAATAAGAAAAGGTTGGAGAAGCCTAGCTTCCTAGTCTGGTCATGATTTGTACTAACACACTTCAGAAAGAAAAGTCCTATATCTTTGAAGGATGAGAAGATCTGAGACTACATAGTCTTCCCAGAGAAGGAGGGACATGGGCTTTACTTCAAATAGTCAATGAAACTCACAACTTGCTATTCATTCTACCGTAATACCCAGACTAAAGTGATGTCATTTACCTGGGTGAGCATAAGTGAGAAGAAATGACCAAAGTAGATGAAAAAAGCAGAGAATCTCCATTTGCTTAGTTGTATTTACCACCATTTCTGACTTGACAAAATTTATTAAGGCAACTTGGTTAAAGACACAGTCACTAGCTGTGCATAATGTTGTGAGCCTATAGCTCTGGTTTCTTGGGAGACAGAAAGGAGGATCGTTTGAACCCGGGGAATTAGAACATCTGAGCAATAAGCAAAACTTCTTTCAACAATCAAACACCAACCCCCAAAAAAGAAAACAACAAAGAAAAAAAAGAGAAGAGAGAAGAAAGGAACAGCCGTAAGAGGCACTAAGAAACAAAAGCCACCATGGAGTTATAATGTCCCTGTTTCCCATGGTTTAGCGGTGAGGAAATCTACTTAGTAGAGTGGATAGAAAACTAAGCTTCCTAGTCTTCAATTAGAATGGTGTTAGTCAGCTTGCTTTTATTATAACAGAATTCACAATAAAATCAACTTAGGAGAAGAAAAGGCCTTCTCCCCTGACCCCCCTTTTCATTCCTCACAGATTTGGAAGTTCCAGTCCATGACAGTTGTCTCTATTGCTTTGGGTCTATGGTGAGACAGCCCAGCACATCATGGTAGAGGCATTTGGTAGAGAAAATTGCTTACCTTATCACCAGGAAGCAAATAGTAAGAAGAGAAGAGTTCCCAGGATTTCCTTGGTAAGCATGTTTTCAATGACCTACAGACCTCCTACAAGACCCCACTTCTTTGGTTGTTACTAAAGGCTTGTTTCGCTTTTAATTATGTGTATGTCTATATGTGGTGGGAGTGTATTTGCATATGAGTGCAAGTGTCAGCAAAAGCCAGAGGCACCAGATATCCTGGAACAGAAGCTATAAGTGATTGTGGGTGCTGACAATCAACTGGAGCCTTCTGAAAGAGTAGGATGTGTTCTTAACTGCTGAGGATCTATCCAGCCTAAACTCCAGTTCTTAAAGTTTCTGTCTCTCCCCCGCCTCCAACAGTGACACCCTGAGGACCAAACCTTTAAAATGCTGGTCTTTTAAAAATATTCAGTATCCAACCCAATATAGGAACTAATAAAGTGATTATATATTCCCATTGACACCCTAACAGAACAAATGTGTCTTACTGTACATCTTTTCCATTAGGCATTAGTTAGAGAAAATGTGCCAGGGCTCTTTATATTACTTTCTTCTGCATTCACCTTTGATTTTGCCCCTCATATTTAGCAGATGAGTTATCTTTAAAGGTCATACAGTTTCTGATTCATCGTTAATAGTGATAACACTCAATACCATTTCTCTTTTGTTCATTTTAATTCTTCCTTCCAGGCTCCCAGCTCTTCTAAAGTGCATAAATAAATATTGTCGATCTTTCAACTTTTGTCCTGTGACATAGCCCTTATTGACTATTATCAAAATAGAAAGCCCCATGCCAAATAAAGGGAAATGACATGGCTGAGAAGACATTTTTCTTATGAGTTCAGCGAGTCTTGAAACTCAAGGTCACATCTTAAGATAATCTGAATAATTTTTTTAAAAAATTGTCAGGTACAAACACGTGAGGAACACTGACCTCTAAGTCAGAGCTTGACAGTCTGACCCTAAGTCCTTCTGCTCTTCATCCCTGGCTCTGAGCATCTCCCTGTGAGAATTTTTACCAGTAGATGAGCAGCGTTTTCATATGCCATCAGGACACTAAAATTTCAAACCTGCCTTATGAAATGAAACCAAGAATATATATTTCAAGGTTGCAGACATTTGAGTACGTGAAGCACATTTTCGTCTACTAAAAATAAGTTTAAAATGTGTAAGGAGCTATGTTTCCGAAGCCGCACTATGATAACCCCCCAGATGATAATGGAGTCCCTTCATTAGTACAATAACAGATACAGTCAAAGGGTGGGTTGTAACCTGCACCTGAGGTGGATTGAGTATTGTAAGGAAATGAAAGAGGACAGTGGTAACAGTAATAACAGAGGTCATGTGACAGGAATATCAACATGATCTGTTTATGAACTTGTGTGTGTGTGCGTGTATGTTGCTAGAGTTAAACCTTGTACATATTAAATGAGAATTATACCCCTGATATAGACCCTATTCCTCTCATTCCATAAAATTTAACAAATACCTCCTGTACAAGTCAGGCAACTTACTAAATGTTTGACAATAAAACAAAACAGTACTAAGACATGATATCAAACCTAAACAACAACAACAACAAACAAAACCTTAAAGAGAAATGAGTAATGTTGAGGAATAGGAAGGAGAAGGAAGAATAATTGGAGCCAATTTTTTTTTTTCTGAAGTTTCTGAAATAGAACTGGAGCCCCCGTCAGTGCTGGGCTCCATCCTGAAGTGTTTTACTGTACTGGCTCATTTGCTACTGTCAGGTCCCTTTGGGTCTGGGGGCCACTGTTACTAATTCACCTTCTGGACGACGAAACAGCAAAATTTATTCAGGGTTCCAAAGCCAGTGAATAGGGAGCCAGTGTCGAACCTTGGCTTAACAGGGCGTTCACAATGGCAGCTTCACCCTGCTTCTCAGGGCACAGCACTAAGAAAGGACACAGGGATTTCTGCAAGCCAGGAAGATACAGGTTCCCAAAGGGGAAAACAGGCAAAAGGTAGAGCAAGATGTCTCTTGTAAGTTTCATCTAGAATTTCAAAAACACACCTGATGAGATACCCATTCTGACATGTTGAATAATGTTGAGACCACATCGGTCCTTTAGGTAGATCACCCTATTTCTAAGGCACTTCTATAAAGAATAACACAAAATAGAATTTGTCTGTCCATGAAGAAGCATAGAACTCAGAGAGAAATTAAGTAGGTCTACTTATATAAGCACCATAAATCTTAGGACATAATGACAAGCTTAATAGGAAAGAATAAAAGAGAGTGTTGTATAAAGTATATGCAGTGTAGATTATCTACAGAGTGATAATCTGTGCATCCCAACTGCACATGGACAAGCGTGCATGCAAATAACTTTTGGAGATAAAACTAGGAGAACACAAGGCAAATACACAGAATGTTTAGATACTTAGGAAAATCCTGGTTATACGCTATTATTCTTAAACTGGATAAAATACCAACAATAATTATGCACAGAATTTATTGAGTGCTTATTATTTCCCATGTCCTGTTTCCAGGAACTTTAAAACTATTAGTTAACAATAGTGAATTTGGCACTATTGTTATCCTAATTCTGTTAATGAGAAAAGACTGGGTCACTGAAGGTTAAGGATGTTCTGTCCCTTATTGGAATTGTAGATATTGAAAGTGGATCTGTATCCAACAATTTTACTCCATAGCAAATGCTCTTCGTTTTTTATAGCCCCATGATAAATATGTCCTTATCACACATACACATTAAAATCCTGAAGTCAGTGATATATTAAGAGTCATAAAATGTCTCCTAAAGAAATTAACATCTAGTAGGCTCTTTTGAAGTGGAGAGGCAATGTCAGACGCTGAAGTCTACATTGTACTCTATTGAACATATGTAAGATCCTCCTAACAAAGACAATAGAAAGACCCCTTTCCTCTAACTGACCTCATAATCAGTTGGATTTAGTTGGGAAATGGGGGATTTGAGAAGTCATTAGAATATGATAAAGAGAGGTGTGTTTAGTTTCTACCACATACTACTGTGTTAAGTATTTTCATCCTAGCACTTAATTATTTAAGTAGCTATTAGTTGACTTACTTTACAGGTGTGAGACCTGAGACCCAGTCTCTCATGACCACCACCATCCTGCCTGGTGGAGCTGTGAAAGGATTCATCCAACCCCAAGCCCAGGGGCTCCTGCATTGGACCTTTTCTGAGAATAGTAGGGTGATCTTCCAGTGCTTAGATTTCTACATACTACTGATTCTACATACCTCCAAAGGAAAGTCCTAATTATCCCATCTGCCCACCTTGTAGAATGATGGATGACTACTGGAAGTATCGGGTATGATCTCTCAATGTTTAGGAAAATGAATTTTAAACCTTCAATTGTTGCTTTTATTTTTTAGCACATATAACAAATCTCATCTCTCTGTCTCTCTCTGTGTCTCTGACTCTATCTCTCTGTCTCTCTGTCTCTGTCTCTCTGTCTCTCTCTCTCTGTGTCTGTGTCTGTGTGTATGAGTGTGTGTTTCCACATGAACCTGTATGCATCAGCATGTGGATGCCAGAGTTCAGCCATGGCTATTGTTCCTCAGGAGTTGTCTACTTTCCTTGGCTTTTGATTTTTTTAAGATTTATGGATTTATTTTATGTGTATGACTATTTTGCCTACATGTTTGTATGTGCACCAAGTACAGAGGCCAGAAAAAGGCATTTGATTCTGTAAAACTGGACTTACAGAAGGTTGTGAGGTACGGTGTTAGTTCTAGGTACTGCATTCGAGTCCTCTGCATGAGCATCAAGTCCTCTTGTCTCCAGCCCTTGGCTTTTGATCTTGTTTACCTGTTTTCTCTGAGACAATGTCTTGCTTTGGTCTGGCAATCACCAACTCAGCTATACTGACTGGCTAGTGAGCGCCAGGGATCCATCTGTTTCTGCCTTCCTAGTACTAGGATTACAAGTGCATGGTAGCTTTTTTATGTGCATCCTGGGCTTGAACTCAGGCCTCCTGTTTGGACAGCAAGCACTTTATCAATGGAGCTGTTTCACCAGTGGAGGTAGCAGACTTCTATGGTACCCATTTGAAACTGAAAATCTTTCCAGAGATGCAGGAGGTTTTCCGTCTCCTGACAAGGCATTAGACTTGTTTGAAAACGACCACCTTTCTATGTATTCTTGTTTCTATTTTCCCTCTAGTCTAAACTGTGTAGGTTTTGAAACACAGTGACACACATGCCCCAACACTCCAACTTCCATCTCTCCCAGGCTCTGCCTTCCAAACCTAAACAAACACAGATTCCGTTTTTCCACTTCCCTAACATTAATCTGCCTTGGCATATATGGCGAGTGATCCTTGTGATACCTGAAGGGAAAGAGAGAGAGAAATAGACACTTACGAACACTTTTCCATACTTATCAAAACCTATTAGTTTTTTACCACCTGAGAAGATAAGCTTAGTGGAGAGGGGAAGAACTTCCAAGCCAGGCACACCAGACTGAAAGCACGGTTCTTTCATCTACAAATGACACAGGTTTGGACAGTTGTCTAAGCTTTTGTGTGTATGACTTTTCTTTTTCTGTTTAGTGTGTGTGTGTGCACATGTATGCATGCATACGTGTGTGTGTGTGTGTGTGTGTGTGTGTGTGTGTGTGTGTGTGTGTGTGGGTACATGATGTGTGGGGGTGGGAGTGAGAAAAATGCAAGCCACAATTGTGTCTGTAGAGGACAGAGGACTTGTGGAGTACATTCTCTCCTTTGCCCTTTATGTGAGTCCTAGAAGTGGAGCTCAGGTCTTTGGGCTTATACAACAACCTCCTCTGGCCCTGTTCCATGACTTCAAATGGAGTGTTTTGAATTTTTAAGTGACTTTTTAATTACCCTTTAGGGTAATTTTGAAGAGTGTGTTAAATGTATGTGATGTATTTGGCATGGTGGTTGGGATATCACTACTCAATGAAGAGTCAGGAGAGTCCTGGGGATAGCTAGCATCACGAGTCATTAAAGTAGACACTAGTCACACTGGACATGCTATAAGAAAGCCATTACAGCCCTCGAGGAACAGTTTGAGGCTACGTGGTCAGTCATAGACCAAGCAGACTCCATCCTGTGCTCATTCCTGGTTATTCCCTTCCACTGTACTATTTGCAGACTCTAAAAGCTTTTGTTTTCCCGGTTTCTAACTCTTCACTCACACAATTATTTTTGTTTCATCAATGGTGGATTTTTTTTTTCTAGTGTTTCCACATCCAAGATCTATTTGGAATCTAAAATGTGTTCTGATCTGCCTCTGAGTTTGCGCTCTCTCCTTCAGTTTCCATTATGAACACACAGTCAGTAGTAGGGAGGATAAAAAAGCTCTTAGGGATTATTTTTAGCTCCTGATTTCTTTGCAACCTTGAATTCTTCATGCCTTATGTAATTAACTTATCAGAAGAAGGGAGATGTTGAAAGCCATTTCCTCTGAGTACCACAGATGCTGCAAAGGTGTTGGAGGAAGTCGCAGCAGTAGGAAGGGGATTGCTGAGCTTGGCTTTATTAGAAAGCAAAATAAACAGCATGCTGCACACTGACTTCACCCTCATTAAACATTCATACTGGAAACGCTTACCTTGTGACAGCCAAGATGTTATCCTCTGCAGAAAGAGAGTCGGGGAAAAGAATCCCTAGGCCAACACACTGCTGCTTGCGTACCATGGCTTGGGAAAAGCGGTGTTATATAAAAGCTTTTAATATGCCAGTCTAAGCAGTTTGGCCTTCAACTGGCTTGAAACACCTGGGAGTGGGATGTGATGGTGCTGAGGGAGGCATCCAGAGTGGGGAGAGAAGAGAGTTGCACACCAGCATGCAGAGAAATCTAAATAAAAGCCTAAAAGCAGACAGGCCTTTATACTGCATCCATTGTGTGCTGCTGGTCCACAAGACCCAATGTGTTAAGAGGATTAGCGCTAACGCTGCATGAACTTTGAAATAGTCCAGTGAAGCTTAGGAACTTTCTAGTTTAAATTGGTCTTCAGCAAGACTTCCTTGATCATCAGGAATTTGGCAGCTTAGATCCTGCCATTGTCTGGAACCAGGGCTGACCTCCTGGGTGTCAATCCTGTCATATCCCTTTTTATTCCAGGCAGAGGACAAAGAAAGAGTCGAAGGGGTAGGGATTATCATACAGGTCAGAGTGGCAGCCCAAATCAGAAATAATGCACTTTCATAGCTTTCCCAAATTAAAAAAAAAAAAAAAAATGCTGTTAGAGTCCAAATGAAATCATTTTCACTACCATTTGAACTAAAAGGTGCCATGCCACTTCCTTATATGGATGAAGGCATCAGATCATATAATTGTTGGGAAAGAGTTTGAGAAGGATGAGAATGAATTCCCAGGAAAGTGGCTCTTATCCAAAAAGTCCCCAGGCCTCCCCTTGGTGCTAGGAAGACTGACACCAAATGAAGGCCCTGGTGAAGCGCCCATCACCACCTTCGCTGAGCACTGACTGTAGAGCCACCTCCAGATGTGGTACACTGCCTGAGTCTGGGCACTGCAGGGTTCGTGCGACTAAACAACTCACGGTTGTAGAATCAGTGTAAACACACAGGCCACGAAAGCATGAAGAGCTGTATTCCTCTAGAGCTTGCTTCCTCCACGTGCAGAGTTCCAGGGCCTTGGGTTGGGGATGCCAAGGATGATGAAATAGATTACCATTAGCTGAGGAGCAGCTGGAGACTAGAGTTCCCCACGGCTCTCCTGGGTGTCTTCTGAAGACCCTACTTCTATTTCAAGGGTATCAGATGACAGGCACCTTTCTTGGCCTGCACAAGGAGGGGACATCGGGAGAACTGCTTCAACACTTGAGCCAATGCTCTTTCACACCACAAAATGCAAAGCCAGGAGCTGAGAATGGAGATCAGTCCAGCTGAAAGGGTGCTAGAGGGGGAGCTGCCTGTCAAGAGACAGGAAAGCCCCCATTCAGAGCTGCTTGCTTGCCATAAGGTGGGGATGACTTAGAAGAGCGTTTTAGAAGGCGAACGTAGAAAGGGAAAAAGAAAAAGAAGCTATCGTGATCACTTGATAGCTTTGCTGTATTAACCGAGAAACAGCAGGCCCTGTGTTGGTGTCTCCCTCCAGCCAGTGGGTTTGTGTAATAACTCTGTCAAGTTCTCCATCTCCCACTCTGTGTCCACAGAACTAAATGAATTCATGAGAAAACCAGGAGCCAGTCTGACAAAATAGAAAATCAGTTGTAAAAGTAATGAATATTTCAGTGGAAAAGAGATTGTATTCTTAACAAACTATGATTTCTCAGTTGAAGGATACATAAGGCAGGATCGATTGCAGGGGACAGAACACCGATGCTCACCACAGATGTATTTTCATTTATAACTACGTCCTGCCAAAAGTACCGCGGAGCCCCCATTCAACTGCAGTTATGTCGAGCAAAGGCAGACAGGAACACCTGCAGAGACCCCACAATGTGATTGTGTGTCAAAGCACTTGTTACAGAGTCTTTGGGATACTTGTGAAAACAATTTTTTCCCTAGAATCAAAACCAGCCAATAGACTAGTTGAGTGCAGCATGGCTCAAGGTATACTGGGAAATGTGTAAATCCATCAAAGAATAATGGGAGGAAAAATATCTAAAAAATTCTCCTTTTATTTAGCACCTAACATCTTTTTTGGGGGGGTGGGCTGGATTTTTTTTTTTTTTTTTTTTTTTTTTAGCAGTTTGGATCGCCAGAGAAGCCCAACTCACCAGGCAATTCTGAATTTCTAGCATTCAGTGAAATACCAAAGCTTTCACCTGAGAAAGTGTGGGCATGTACTTGCGCGCACACGTACACATATGAATAAACACATTATGGTGGCCAGAGGTCAAACTTGAGCATAGTTTGTGCTGAATCACTTTAACAATTGAGCAGTCTCTCCCTGTCCCAAATCAGTCCTCTGACGGCTTCCTCACTGTGCGGTGTGACTCACAATCTCACCTGAAGTGCTTAAAAGACCCACAAGGTAAAGTTCCCCTTTGCCTGGTCTGGCAGTTTTGACCTAGCCCAACAATTCTTCAAGGTCAGTAGCTGAGTAAGGTTGACACAAAGTCACAAACCCTGAGAGGATAAACATGCAATGGATAGTAGCCAGACCACATATAAAGACAGAGCTTTGATCCACAACCAGCAGCAACCAGCCCTGGGAACTCACCCCTAATCTACAGTCATCAGCCGCAGAAGCCATGTACAAGGCAACAGCTATCCCAGAGACCACCCTGGAATTCAAACAATTCCAAAAATTCGAATAATTTTTCACAACAACTGGCTAAAATAGCCAGGATTTGACTAAGAACACAGCTTCTCTGATTGCTGACCATATTTTAAGTGAGGACTAGCCAGAGAAAGCCAAATACACCTACAAATCACATGGGAGATCCACTTTTGATTAGCCACCCTCCATGGGTCCCATGCAAGCCCTCCAGTCACACCTGAAGCCTTTCTTTATTTTCACAAACTTTTTGGCACTCAGGAGTGCCTTTGAGTCCCTGCCAACACATGTCCTGGTGGTTAATTACCTTGCTCTAACAAGCTCTGAATATGTAGTCTTTGCTTGTTCACATTTGATCCATTTCTACTTAATTTCCAAAACCATTGCTTCTTTTAAGAAAAGATATATTTTTAATTTTTAAACTAAAATATAATTTTCTTGTATCCCCCTCTCTTTTTCTCCCCTCAACCCTTCCCATGCACCCCTTTACTGCTGTGGGATGATCTTTCTGTACACTGTGAATATGTGTTGCGACTATTGGTTAATAAAGAAGCTGTTTCTTTATTAACCTATGGCAACACGGGATATAGCCAGGCGGGAAATGCAAGAGATAGACAGAATAAAGCAGAGGCGGAGAGACGCTGTGAGCTGCCAAGGGAGTAAGATGTAATAGAACACAAGTAAAACCACGAGACACATGGCAATACATAGATGAATAGAAATGGGTTAGTTTAAGATGTAATAGCTAGCTAGCAATAAGCCTGAGCCATAGACCAAACAGTTTGTAATTGATATAATCCTCTGAGTGATTGTTTTATAAAAATGGCTGCTGTCCAGGCAGGAGCAAGCTGGACTGAGAAACTTCAGTCAACATCTTTCTCTCTTTAAAATGTATGGCCTCTGTGTCTTTAATGGTTGTTACACACACACATACACACATACACACACACACACACACACACACACACACACACACACACACTCTTAAATATAGAAGTACTACCTGCTCCATTTTGTGTCACTTTCATGTATGTGACTTAAGGGCTGCACACTGTTATGGCTCTCCAGTTTGGGGTTCTCTTTCCAGGGGGAGACTATCTCCCCTGCTCTCTGCAGTCCTTAGTTATCTGTAGTTCTTTGCCTAGCATTAAGACCATGGGAAATGGCTCCCTTCCATGTTAGCATGTCTGTTGGTATCTTTGCTTCATTTACAAAATAGTCTGCAAGCATTTCTTCATAGTTTGTTAATTTTGGAGAAGAGGGGCCATATTAGTAAGAGGTATCCACTTGGGCAATCAGGACAAACCCTACATTTGGGATTCAGTGAGCCTGTATGACATCATAAAAACAGAAGCCATCCTACATACATATATTTAAAAAGGAATGCTAAGAAAAGGCCCAGGTCGTAGAAGGTTTGGAATGCTGGGATGAAAGGAGAAATACTCAAAGGGGAGAGAGTCACCACTACTGTGAGATCAGAGAGCCACCAGCAGCCCTTGACTGAACTCTGTAAGGGCTCACCAGCTCCCACTCTGATGGACCCACACCAATACTGAGCAGAAGAGTGAGAGATGGAACGACACCAACTTACACCCACTATTGACACCTGTGCAAAAGTTTAAACTTTTTCTCTGTGATGTCGATTTTTCCATCTCCTAAAACACTGGCAAGGACGGCTTATCAAGAGAATTGGACGGCAAAATATATCACCATACATGAGCACATGGGGCAAGTGAGAAGGAAAAGGACTTGATGAGTGCAGCAGAATCTTTCTTCACAAGGAAGAGAGGACCGGTGGACTGGGGCGATTTAAAGGAGCAGTAATTGACGTTAGCAGAGAGAAAAGGTAGCAAAAGCTGGCCCCAAACCATCCCTGCTGCTACTGTCACAGCACTTTAGACAAAAAATACCTTGGTGAGGTTACCTACCGAATGCCAAAAATCATCAGGATGTGTTCTTTAAACCTGATCAGCATATGAGAAGGAAAAAGATAAGACAAAATCCCCTGACCTTATAGAGTATGCATGCTACAAAAAAGGGGAGAGAATAATACAACAAAAAAGTGGGATTGTGAGAAACAAGCAGCGGTTGGGGAAGGGGGTAGGAGGTGAGGAGGTGCAGAATTGGGATGGGCAGCAGTTGGATGAGGGGATTAGGAGGTGAAGAACTGGGGTGAGCAGCAGTTGGGTGAGGGGGTTAGGAGGTGCAGAACTGGGGTGAGCAGCAGTTGGGTGAGGGGGTTAGGAGATGCAGAACTGGGGTGAGCAGCAGTTGGGTGAGGGGGTTAGGAGGTGAGGAAGTGCAGAACTGAGATTGCCATTTAAATGGGCAGATGGGAAGAGGCTTCATCCTCAAGCAAGGACTCAAAGGTGAATTAGGAAGTCATGTGATTCCCAGGAGTGCACCAACCAGAGAACATTGCAGATTTGAAGGCTTAGAAGCAAACTACACAAAGCCAGGGGGACTAGAAAAAAACACAAAGATTACAATGTGCAGGCCCCGAGGACCAATGAACAATGGTGTCTCTTGCTTAGAATACAATGAGAAGAAGCCATAGATTTTAGTGCCAAGAATGACATGATCTGATTTAGGGTGTTGTAGATAATTCTGGAAGCTATCTACAGGGATAGAGAGGACACACGGAATTGCCATGGGGAAGGTCAATGAAGAAAGGCTAGCCAGGGGACCATCGCAATAACCAAGATGGAAGACGCCTGTCATGGTTAAAACAAGTGTCCAAATGGTGAGGTAGCCCTCTGGACGGGCCTGAGGAAGATGTGCCTTACATTGATTAAAGTGGGAAGAGGCGCCCATTGCAGGTGGCACCCGTCCCTGGCTGGATCCTGGACTGTATAGACAGTGAAAGGAAGATGATATGACAACTGCTTCCGGCCACTGCTGACTTGCCTTTCTGCCATGACAGACAGCATCTTGAACTGTGAGCCAAAATCAGCCCTTTCTCCTCTGAGTTGCTTTTGTCGGGGCGTTTTATCACAACCACAGGACACAAAAACTAGACTAAACTAGGCAAGACCCCAGGGTAGGGGACCTTGAATGTGCTGATGTGCAGTTTGTTTGCATAAATAGGAAGAGGACATAGCTTCACCTAGCCAGAGTTAGCCTGCAGTCCTTCTCGGGAAAGCTATTTCCAAACAGTCTTTATGGTGAGTCAGCACGGCCATCATCAGACCTGCCTACTGTTCCCGCATCGACGTCACATGCTGTGGTCTGTGCATCCTTCCTGCTTCACTCTGGCTGCACATACTTTGTTTTCAAGTCACCAATAATGAGACAGATAAACTTAGTCTTTTGTTTGCTTGTGGTTTTATTTCCAAACGAAGGTTAGTTTTTAATTAAAGTTATTTTGTCCTTCCTTGTGTACAAATATGTCTCTGGCTGAGTGACCTAAACAAACTTCTGAGGGAATCAACAGTGCTTGAGTGTGTCACATGTCACACAGGCAAGCATGTCTCCATTTGACTGATGGGATAGTGTAGGTGAAAGCACAAACCAAGTGTTTGTAATTCACTGACCACATACAGTGTGCACGTTTTACACAATCTCTCCTGTCATTGTTACAGAAGTAAACTTTATAGAGTCAAACAGCTTTGTCTTAATCTCACTAACTGGGACTTAAATATGAAACTTAAATGTCCTTCCGACAGGAAAAGTGAGAAAAGAATAGAATAATAAACTGACTGACAAAGTCAGGCACGTGGTTTGTTTGAGTAACAAATGTGAACTCTAATTTCCATGGCAAATTAAGGGATGGGACTTCACACACCCAAGATGGTAGACCAGGATGATCATATCCCTTGTTAAATTTAGAGTCATATGATTCAGACCTAATACTTAATAAATCATTACTCAATTAATAAACTTCTAGAGTTAAAGAAGTATTTCAAGGTTGAATTACCTTGATAAGCAACATCATAATCGTTTTTTAGAGCACAAATTCCCTTAGAAAAACATTAATTATGCATTCATGTATTCAATATATATGTATATAGAGATAGTCTATATATATGGAATTATTTAGGTATTGATGACTAATTACCATTGTCTAATACATAAGCCCTATGTTTTTTTTTGTTGTTGTTGTTGTTTTTTTTTTTTTTTTTTTTGGTTTTTCGAGACAGGGTTTCTCTGTGTAGCTTTGCGCCTTACCTGGAACTCACTTGGTAGCCCAGGCTGGCCTCGAGCTCACATAGATCCTCCTGGCTCTGCCTCCCGAGTGCTGGGATTAAAGGCGTGCGCCACCACCGCCCGGCTATGTTTTTGTTTTTGTACTTTTGAAAAGACAAACCGAGCCAGGTGGTAGTGGTGGCAACCGCCTTTAATCCCAGCATTCAGGAGGCAGAGGCAGGCGGATTTCTGAGTTCAAGTTCAGCTTGTTCTACAGAGTGAATTCCAGGACAGTCAGGACTACACAGAGAGACCCTGTCTCCAAAACTAAAAATGCAAACTGAAGGATTGGATGAGGCTTATGACATCAACTTGAAATTTTGCAAGTTGCATGGAAATGTGGGATATTTGGTGTGCTAACCTCCATGGACATCCTGGCCACAGCACCACTGTCCTGGTCCTGTCTCCTTATCCATCCTAGGGGTCTGGGTGGAGTCAATCACTTACATTTCTACTAAATTTTAGATAATGACTATGATGATGGTGTTGGTCTAAGGTCCACAGTTGGAGAACCACTGATTTAAAGGAACCTAGAGCCTTGTTTATTCATAAAGTAAATTCAATAGACTTATTAAAGTTTCTGAAGATCTTGAGAAAAATTTGCCAAACCAGACACACCCTTTAGGAAAGAAGTTCATCAGTCATATGAAAGTTACAATTGCAGCTTCAAACATTTAAAGAAAGTTAATAATCCAAGTGTAAGAATGGGACCAAACACAATGAAGGCCTTGCAAAAACTTACCAACTTTATATTTAGGAAACTGATTTATATGTTTAAAAGGCAACTCTGGTTGTAAATGTGTGTGTGTGAAATTGAATGTTAACACTTCAAATGGGAGTTACCCATTTCGCCACACAAAACCCACTCTGAAGAACATTGACAATCCCGTGTTGACTGTATTTCCTCTATTTCCTAAGGCTTCTAAGCCCCTGGATTGGAAGCCCTTAGCACAAAGGAGTTGCTGGGATGTTCACCCTTTCCCTAAGCCATTTGATGCTTCTTCAAATGGTCTTCCTTCTCAGCTTGGAGTCAAAGCTTGCTTTGAAGACAGGGACCCAAAGAGCCCACATGTTGATTGACTTAGAGTCCAGCTACACAGGAATGCATCTCCTGTGAGCTCTGGGAGCCTTTCTCCTCAGCTCCCCTGCTAACTGTCATTGTCTTCACACACAGTCAGAGGACACCACACACACAAAAAGAGTGGTGTGTCAAGATCAATGTTCCTCTAGAGACACCCTTTGAAATACTGTTGAATAGCTGAGCACTTGAAACCTTTTCCTTCTGAGACCAATTATCTCCCTGCTACAATGTACTCAGCCTTCACCAGCCTGGCTTCTGGACCCAGCTGTTTTCTGCAAGGCCAGATGTATTTGGAATCACAGATGTGATCATTTAAATTAACTAAATGTCCTATGTTTTATAAAAGGTACTTTTATAAGCCTACTGGGACTACATGCTTTTATTTATTTTCTGTTTGGACTTCCGGCCCCCATTTCTGTACTACAATTAAAGCACTCAACACTTCACAAGTACAAACACTGTGGCAACATTGACAGGGACTCTTTTACCTGGGCACACAGAGTCAGTGAAGGTCCTACACGTCAGTCAGGTTCCATACCATAGAGAGATCCCACCTCTGCTGAATTCTAGATGCAAACGCTGCTTGGAGAAATCCTTAGTCTTCATGTATGTTCATTTGATTCAGCAAAGAAATCCCTTGTTCTCTTGGAATCTGTTTTTTTTTTTAATCTATCTCAGACAAAATTTTAAAGAAAGCTGCCACTGAAGAAAAATAAAGTTGTGTTCAGTCTCTCTGAACTCTAAAACACTATGGTATGTACACTCAAACAAATGTTCACTGTGAAATGTTGCTTTATCACAACAGACATGGGCTGCATACTACCTTTACCTCCCACAAGGGTTTTAGTTAACAGTCATACCACCAAGAAATATGAGAAAAGTATAATGATTTTTAATGTGGTTTTATACAATATGGGACTTCAAGAAAGGAAGAGCCAAGAGTACAGAGAAAAAGTATGTATTTTTATGTTTAAGTCTGATGGAAAATAGGCAGTTGTTTAGAATTGCAATTGGGCTTGATGAGAAAGCTAAGCAGGAAAAGCCTGCTTGCTGTCAATGCTGATGACCTGAATTCAATCCCAGAGAGCTACATGGTAGGTGAGAATCAACTCACACACATACAAGTTATCTTCTGATTCTACACACACACACACACACACACACACACACACACACATACACACACACACACACACAAAGTATTAAATAATAGATAGATGATATAAATAACAGATATAGAAAGATAGATAGATAGATAGATAGATAGATAGATAGATAGATAGATAGATAATTTCAAAGTACATTAGCGCTGTGGTTGTGCAGACAGGTACAACCTACAGAAGTAAGCAGGTGACTTCACTAAGGCCTGTTTGTTCAGACTGATCACTCTGTCTTTTTTTCTGGATGTGAGGCAAAATACTTGTGACGGGGGCTCTGTTTGAAAGTGGAGAGAAGACAGGAGAGTTCTGAGCCTTTGCAGTTTTCTCATTGTCCTTCAGTTTAGGCTTGGTATGACAACAGGCCATTTGGGTGATCCTGTCTTCTGAATTCATCCAAGAGCTTCAGAAAGCACATTTTATAGTGGTTGGATTGAAGCTAGTCTTTGCCTTTCATCCTGTTTGGCTGTTAATAGAATCAAAATAGTACCTGCTTAACTAGAATACCTCTGACACAAAGAAATTATACAATAAATGTTACTCCACATTTTTTTTTCTGACTTTTAAATTTTTATTTATTTATTTTATCCCAAATGAAGTTTCTGCTACCTCCTCTCCTCCAAGTCTCTCCCCTGACCCACCCTCTGTCCCACCACAATCCACTTCTCCTTCTTTGTTTCTGTTCCTGTTCAGAAAAGGGCAGGCCTCCTGTGGATATCAACAAAA
This sequence comes from Peromyscus eremicus, assembly GCF_949786415.1. Classification (NCBI taxonomy): domain Eukaryota; kingdom Metazoa; phylum Chordata; class Mammalia; order Rodentia; family Cricetidae; genus Peromyscus; species Peromyscus eremicus. Next base: position 6,908,561 of record NC_081435.1, read on the forward strand.
CGTGGCATATAAAGTTGCAGTAAGACTAAGTACCTCCCCTCATAGTATCAAGACTAGACAAAGCAATTCAGTAGGGGAAAAGGACCCCAAAAGCAAGCATCAGAGTCAGAGACAGCCCTGGCTCCACTGTTAGGAGTTTCACAAGAAGGCCAAACTACACAAATGTCCCATGTGGTGATATATTGTGTACCCTAATAAAATTTGACTGAAGATCAGAGAACAGAACAAGCCACTAGATTAAACATGGAGGCCAGACATTGGTGGCACACACCTTTAATCCCAGAAAGTGATGGTTGGGTGAAGAAAAGTCTATAAGACTCAAGGAGTCAGGAGCTAGAGGGTATTTTCAGACTGAGGAGTAGGTGAGATAAGAATTGGTGACTGTGGCTTGTTCCTTTGTCTCTCTGATCTTTCAGCATTTATCCCAATATCAGGTACTAGGGTTTTATTAAAAGACCCTCTACCATTCACACAACAGTACCATATATGCAGGTGGCCTAGGTCAGTCCCATGCAGGCTCCCTGTTGTCCGTTTAGACTCTGTGAGCTCCTATGAACCCAGGTCAGTTGATTCTATGGGTTTTCTTGTGATGTCCTTGACCCCTCTGGTTCCTACAATCTTTCCTCCCTGTTTTCAGAAGGATTCTCATAGCTCAACCTATTGTTTACTGTGGGTCTCTGTCTCTGTTTCCATCAGTTGCTGGATGAAGTCTCTCTGATGACGATTGTGCTAGGCATCAATCTATGAGTATAGAAAAATATCATTAGACATCATTATATTGATATTCTTTTCTTCAGTCATGTTTGGTTCTATCCTAGGTCTCTGAGCCATCTAGCCTGTGAATCCAGGCAATGTCAGGGGTAGGTTTACTCTCATGGCATTGGCCTTAGGCTGGACCAGTCATTGCCTGGCCACTCCATCAATCTCTATGGCACCCTTACCCCAGCACATCCCATAGGCAGGACAGGCTATAGGTAGAATGTTGTGTGGCTGAGTTGGTGTCCCAACCCCTCCACTGGAAGTCTTCACTAGTCACAGGAGATGGCCAGTTCAGGCTACATATCTACTATTGCTAAGAGTCTTAGCTGGAGTCATCCTCGTAGATACCTGGGAACTTCCCTTACACCAGGTTTTTACCTGAACTTGAAATGCCCCCTCTTTCCAGTCATCTCTTTCAGTATGGTTTCCCTCCACCCGACCCCAGCTGTTCATGTTCCCATCCCTATCCATCCACAGTCCACTCACAAAATCTCTTCTATTTCCTATTCCTAGGGAGATATGAGTATCCCAACTTGTACCCACCCCTAGTTACTTAGCTTCTCTAGTCTGTGGACCATAGTATGATTATCCTTTATTTTACAGCTAATATCCACTTATGAGTGAGTACATACCATGTTTGTCTTTCTGGTTCTGGGTTACCTAACTCAAGATGATTTTTTTCTAGTTCCATTTGTCTGCAAATTTCATGATGTCATTGTTTTTAACAGCTGGTTACTGGACTTAAAAATATATATTATCAGTAAATAGTGATCTCTTTGATAGAGTTATAAGATCATGTATGGCCATTAAAATTATAGTTTCAATAAAATATGAATGTTACATTCACTGTGGAAAATGTTCAATTATAAATGCCATAATTAAACTATTTTAAAATTTATATAATACACAAAACAGAAAAATATTATATAGTCATAATCATTATAAAACTACAACTTTCAAAAAATTGTACTTCTATTCTTCTTTATTTGGGGGATTTTTATTTAATTTCTACAAACCTAGCAAATATACTTAAATAAAAATTTTAAGACTTTGAATGAAATGTCTTTGAACTCTGAATTCTGTAATGAAGTATCAATTAGTATTGTTATAGTATATAGTGTTCATAACCCTCCCCCCAACACACACACAGGCATCACACTAAAAATTTTAAAGCTGTACCTATATTCAAGATTTCAGGGAGTAACATACAGACTGAAAGGGTTATATTTAGGAATATATACACATAAATGAATGCATGCAATAACAATTAGTGGAAAAAAAGGGGCTGTAAATTTGAAGGAGAATAGAGAGGGGTATATTGCCGAGTCTGGAGGGAGAAAAGGAGAGGGAGAAGTGTTGTAATCAAATTATAATCTGTGTGTGTGTGTGTGTGTGTGTGTGTGTGTGTGTGTGTGTGTGTCTGTGGTTTTTCAAGATAGGGTTGCCTTGGTTGTCCTGGAACTTGCTCTGTAGACAAGGTTGGCCTCTATCTCCCAGAGATTTGCCTGCCTTTATGTCCCAAATGTACCACCCAACTCAAATTATAATGTTAAAAAAAAAAAAGCTGCACCTACCTGGCCCATGCCTGTGATTCTAGCATTTGGAAATCTGAGGCAGGAGGATATCCTTAAGTTTTAGCCCAGCATGGGCTACCTGTTAGTAAACTGCAAAAACTCTGGGTTTGGTGTCCTGGGTTTCGGCACCAAAATGTTAGTAAATTGATGGCTGAAACTGCAAGGAGACAGTTCAGCCCTAGAGGACGAGGTGTCCCAGACACCTTGAGCTACTCAGAACAAGAGCTCTGCCCTGAAGGTGTCCCAGACACCTGAAGCTGTTTAGCACAGCTGTGATGGCTGAACTAGAGACAGTTCAGTCCTAGAGGGCTAGGTATCCTGCACACCTCGAGCTACTTAGAACAAGAGCTCTGCCCTGAAGGTGTCCTGGATTCCTGAAGCTGTTTAGCATAGCTCTGATGACTGGGACTGCAAAGAAACAGCCCAACCTTGGAAAGGAAATTTTTCTGACTTCTCAGGAGAGTCAGGCCTGGAACTGCTTCAGCAAGGAAGGGTATCCTGACTCTTTGGGAAAGTCAGGATATACCTGGTGTGATGGGGGATGATCTCCCCACAGGACACAGCAATCCTGCTCCTCTCCTGGAGAGCCACAATCTCTGGCTCAGTGTTACCAGCTCTCTCTTGCTCAGTCCACTATGGGACGTCTTAGCAAGGTTTTTCTGTTCAGCTCCCCTTGCTCAGTCCACTATGGGACATCCCAGCAAGGTTCTTCTGTTCAGCTCCCCCTTGCTCAGTCCACTATGGGACGTCCCAGCAAGGTTCTTCTGTTCACCAGTCAATGAAGGTCTTCACCCAATACTCTTTTGAGAAAGAGGTTTATTTGGGAAGGAGGAGTCCAGGAGAGTAGCTGCCTCCACCAGGGTGGAGAGAACAGCTCACAACTGACCAGGCAGGGCGGTTTATATAGGATGTCTAGGGGGCAGAGTCAACTGTGATTGATTAGTTTATTTTCTGCCCAGGGATTGGCCAGTTTTGTGAGCAAGGAGCAGAGATGGCCCTGATTTCAGGGCCAAACTGTGTTTCTTCCACTGGCCTTTCTTGGCTTTTTGACACTACCTCTAAGGTCAGGGCACATTTCATTCACTGACTGATTCTAGCGGCCAAGTGTTTCTTTGGTACTGGTTTCAGAGTCAGGCATGTTTTCTTGGTTCATTTCTCTGGCCCAGGTTCCAAACACAGGCTGTGTTTCTTTCCCTGGTCCTGGGCCCTAGGGCCAGGATTCTGCTGTCCTGCTCTGTGACTGGTTGATTTCACAAGTCAGTTGGACAGAGGCAGAGATGGCTCTGATCTGAGCTAAATTGTGTTTCTCTCACTGGCTTTATCTGAACCATCCTTCCCTAATTCTGGGCTCCAGGGTCAGGATGGGTTTTTCTAGACAGCCCCTTTTCCCTACACTACCAAGTAAATCTCAGCCTCAATGATAAAATAAAATAAGATGCACTAAACAATTTGTTTCTTTCCTGATTTTGTTTACTTATTTTCAATGTCTTCAAGGCAGATTGGGTGGCTATGGTTCATTTTCATTATAAAGGTGAGAAAAAGGCTGAGAACCAGGCAGGTGGATTTCTTTATGTAGCTGTTATAGATAAGAAAACCCAATGAACTATAGTGGATACTCTGTTCATCCCTATGAAACTCTCCATGCACTAGCTGTTTGCCATGGCCAGAAAACATACCCCCCTGTGTGTGTCTCCGTCCATGAAGAGAACAGATGGGGGAGTGTAGCCAGAAGTTTTTCCTGGCTCCTGCAGTCCTATGGCTTATTTATAAAATAATCACACTGAGGCTTAATATTAATTATAACTGCATGGCCATGGCTCAAGCCTTTTGCTAGCTAGCTCTTACATTTAAATTAACCCATAATTCTTATTTAAGTTTAGCCATGTGGCTTGGTACCTTTTCGCAGTTCTGCCTTCACATCTTGCTTCTCATGGCAGCGGTGGCTGGCAGCGTCTCCTGACTCAACCTTCTACTTCCCAGAATTCTCCTCTCTACTTATCCCACCTACACTATACTTCCTGCCTAGCTACTGGCCAATCAGTGTTTTATTTACCAATTGATCAGAACAATACCCTCACAGCATACGGAAAGGCATCCCCAGCAGGGGAGTCAATCAACCCTGTACAGGTGGGTATTCCCAATGCTTAGGAGGTCTCTGCTGCTGTTCATTTCAAGCTGCATCAGAACTGCCAGCACTTCTATCAAGTTCAGTGTAAATGGATTTATGTTGAGGTCTTTGATCCACTTGGACTTGAGTTTTGTGCATGGTGACAGATATGGATCTATTTGTAATCTTTTACATATTGACATCCAGTTATGCCGGCACCATTTGTTGAAGACACTTTCTTTTTTCCATTGTATAGTTTTGGTTTCTTTGTCAAAAATCAGGTGTTCATATGTGTGTGGATTAATGTCATGGTCTTCAATTTAATTCCACTGGTCTGTATGTCGATTTTTATACCAATACCAAGCTATTTTTATTAGTATAGCTCTATAGTAGAGCTTGAGGTCAGGGATGGTGATGCCTCCAGAGGTTGTTTTATTGTACAGGATTCTTTTAGCTATCCTGGGTCTTTTGTTTTTACATATGAAGTTGAGCATTGTTCTTTCCAAGTGTGTAAAGAATTGTGTTGGTATTTTGATGGGGATTGCATTGAATCTGTAGATTGCTTTTGGTAAGATTTCCATTTTTACTATGCTAATCCTACCTATCCATGAGCATGGGAGATCCTTCCATTTTCTGATATCTTCTTCAATTTCTTTCATTAGAGACTTAAAGTTCTTATCAAACAGGTCCTTCACTTGTTTAGTGTTATCCCAAGGTATTTTATATTATTTGTGGCTATTGTAAAGGGTGATGTTTCTCTGACTTCTTTTTCATCCCTTTTATCATTTGTGTATATGAGGGCTACTGATTTTTTTGAGTTGATCTTGTATCCTGCTACTTTACTGAAGGAGTTTATCAGCTGCAGAAGTTCCCTTGTAGAATTTTTGGGGTCACTTATGTATACTTTCATATTATCTGCAAATAGTGAAAGTTTGATAGAAGAGAAAGTAGGAAGTACTCTTGAATGCACTGGCACAGGAGATAACTTCCTAAGTATAACACTAGTAGCACAGACACTGAGAACAACAATTAATAAATGGGACCTCTTGAAACTGAGAAGCTTTTGTAGGGCAAAAGACATGGTCAATAAGACAAAAAGACAGCCTACAGAATGGGAAAAGACCTTCACCAACCCCACATCTGACAGACGACTAATCTCCAAATTATATAAAGTACTCAAGAAACTAGACATCAAAATACTGAACAATCCAATTAAAAAGTGGGCAAAGAGCTAAACAGAGAATTCTCAAAAGAAGAGTCTCAAATGGCTGAAAGACATTTAAAGAAATGTTCAACATCCTTAGTCATCAGAGAAATGCAAATCAAAACGACTCTGAGATACCACCTTACACCTGTCAGAATGGCTATGATCAAAAACACTAATGACAGTCTATGTTGGAGAGGATGCAGAACAAAGGGAATACTCCTTCACTGTGAGTGGGAGTGCACACTTGTACAACTACTGTGGAAATCAGTATGACAGTTTCTCAGAAAATTGGGAATTGATCTACCTCAAGACCCAGCCATACCACTTTTGGGCATATACTCAAGGAATGCTCAGTCATACCACAAAGATACATGCTCAGCTATGTTCATTCATAGCAGCACTATTCGTAATAGCCAGAACCTGGAAACAACCTAGATACCCTTCAACTGAAGAATGGATAAATAAAATGTGGTACATACACACAATGGAGTACTACTCAGCAGAGAAAAACAATGACAGCATGAAATTTGCAGGCAAATGGATGGAACTAGAAAATATCATCCTGAGTGAGGTAACCCAAACCCAGAAGGACAAACATGGTGTGTATTCACTCATAAGTGGATACTAGATATAAAGCAAAGAACAATCAGACTGCAACCCACAGATCCAGGGAGGCTATATAGCAAGGGGAACCCTAGGATGACTGTGGCTTATAATAAGTTTTGGTATTACTCAATCACTGGGCAAGCCTCAGTGAAACATTTCACTATTAGGAAAAGAATTTGTACTGTATCAACCTGATAATAGAAAAAAAATAAATAAACAAACAAATAAATAAATAAGAATGAAAAAAAGAATTGCCAGCACTAAGTGCAGGTAACTCTGTGCCTCCATATCCTGTAGAAAGCAGCTGTCATTTAGAATAGAGCTCAAAGTTTAGTTCTTTCTCTTTTCCCTCTTGATAGTAATAAAATACCAAGATACTTCACAGTTCTATAGAATTTCAGAGTTTTCTGCAATTTCAAAGGTCATTTAGGCTGGGCATATATCTCAGTGGCAGAGGAGCCTAGCATGTGTAAGGCCCTGGGCTCAGTCCCTCAGCATGGGTGGGAGGGTTGGGGGAGACAGGTCATTTGTTAACTTATCTCCCACCTCTGGAAATATGCTACAGAACCATGATTGGAGCATCGTGACTGAAAAAAAGCAGTGTCTTCCTTTGTGGGCACTTGTCTTCCTTTGGACAACACAAAATGCATCATCCTGTTTCATGCAAACTTATTTGCATGCATTCCAACAGAAAGGGAAAGAAAAGAGGCATTGAGGTTTCCCTCTGAGCCAGTGAGGTGGCTCAGCAGGTGCTAAGGATGCAGGTGAGGATGCCTTTTCTGTCCAGTGCGATGCCTTGAGATTGGTCTGTTCCACGTGTGTGTCTTTGTGTGTGTTTGTGTGTGTATGTGTCTGTCTGTTTGTCTGTCTGTGTGTGTGCACATATACACACTTATGCACACACACACACTAATAAACATAACAAAAATTTAATTCAAAAAAGAAAAGAACCATCTATTTATCTTAAAACATTTACAATCAACAATCTTATGAAACTTATTTTCTGTATTTTTCCTCTTGCTTTCTTTTGTGGTGTGTGGATTCCTCATTTACAGGCTAACTAGCAAACTCATCTTCTCTTGGTTTTTCATTGAGCATTCTGATACAGTTGAAATGAATTTTTGCTTTTAGTTTTCCATGGATCGACAAAACTTGACATCATAAAATGGAAACAGTGATGGGAGAGCCAGCTTCTCTAGGGTTAGCCTTGCATTATGGGTAGCAAGTTGCAGATACTTCTTGGACCTCAGAACTGGTTCTATATTGATCAAGTCCTGCAAAGTCATATCAGAGCAAGTCTGTTCTCAGGCGCCCTCACTCTGGACACCATGCGGCACAAAAGAGTTACAAAAAAGGATCTCTCTCAGCAGACTGTCTTTCCAAGTCAGTGTTAATTTAGGCACAGAAATATATTGAAATATAAATATGGGAAATACACAATTTTATCCATCTTTTCTCAGCTTGGTCACTGCCAGCCTTGAACCTGCCTTTGGTTTGCTGTGAAGAGAAAGATCAAAAAGGTGACCAGGGGCCCCTCATAGTCAGTGGTTCCAAGTTTCTCATTTTAGCCAACAATGGCAGTTACCTGGTTACCTCACCGTGTCTTGGATCTGTAAGCATTAGTTGCATGCTCACAGATATGTTGGGGTTTTATTAAAAAAAAAAAAACATGGAAATGGGACTTGGGAGGAAAATCTGCACCCTCTAAAGAATGCAGTTTAATTTGGCTCTATCTGTTCTTTCTCACTTGCAACAGTTCTAGAACTCAGCAGTTCCTGATTCCATCACTCAAGCCCCCAGGTTACTCATAATGGGTGGCAACAGCCCAGAGAAGCTCCCTCCTCTTTCCTTTGCCCCAAAGTAAAAGAGAGCTCAGATGTTTGGGAAAGCAGCAGGTTTCTCTCAGATTGAAATGTCTTGGGTATTTCCCAAGGAAATTTTGGTTGCTAATAGATAGAGTCATAGTCATACATAAGCCTGTTTTAATCAGAAATCATCTAAGCCTCATTAACCTGAGATCCCCAACCCCTGATTCCCTAAACTCTTTCTAAAGATATCCTAGTGGCAATTCCCCGCCTAGGACTATGAGCTTCCTGTTGACTTAGGAACTGAGTTCTGCAGTGAGAAAAGAATCAGGTTATAGGACAGTTTCCTTATTCTCAGCAGTCAACTGAAACCTGATACAATGAAAAAAAAAAGTTAATGCTGTGCTTCTTCAAACAAGAGGAGTCTGCATGCAGCTTTTGTTAGACCTGCATTAGAACAGGAGGGAGCCATAGATGTGGTGGATGCCTAGGACTAGAAACGTACTGATTCATCCGGCAATTTTGCTTAAATATGATTATGTAAACACTAATAAATAATATGCATTTAATTTGTAATTCATTTCATCAGTAGCCCCAGCATTTAGAAGACAGAGGCAGGAGGATTGGAAGCTTGAAGCCATCTTGAGTAACAAATTGAGGTGCCGTTCTAAATATAGAAAGAGAGAAACAGAGACACAGAGTCATAAAATATATTTTTCTTTTTGTAATTTAAATAGTTTCAACCAACATTTGAAAACTGTAAAGACTGTAAGTTAACTGATTAGCTACCTTATTTTTTATTTAAAAAAAGATTCATAGCATCAAATAAATGAGACTCTGAAGACAACTGGGGACACCAAAGCATAACATTTAAGAATTTGAAAAATGTGCCATTTTCTAGGGACATAGAGTTTGATGTAATGGAATGGAACTTTCATGCAGGTACAACTTTCCAATATAATTTTTCATCTTTTGAGAACCTGCTTTTATAGAGATATGACACACATACAAATATGACTCTTGGGGATAATTATAATAAATTTCTTTTCATGACAGAAATAAGCTCAAAGAAAAACAGAGCAGATAACCAACGGACATGGAGTGTGGGGAGGTGCTGAAACCTAGAAGCCAAGCTACTGCCTGGATCTTGGATGTCCCCAAGTGTCCACATGATGAACTGTGGTTCTGAAGGAGGTGTGGAATCTTTAGAAGGTGAAGCATGATGACACAGCTTTAGTTCATTTGGGAACATGCCTTTGAAGGGGACTAAGCAGCTCAGAGGCTGCTCATTTATCTGCTTCTTGTCACAATGCTCAGGATAATGAAGAATCAATCAGTAGCCAGACTTCCGTATGTACCTGACTTCCGCAGTTACTCAATGTTCATAGTAAGAACTGATTCTGTGACTAAGACAAGATTAATGATTTTGTTAATATTTGGAAGCCCGTAGCCAATGTAATTGTAGCAGAATAAGATGTGCCAATCTAGCAAGATATCTTCTCTTTGGTGATACCGTTAATGTGTGTTGCTCAGTTATCTGTTTCTGCTTAGTTGTCTCAAGTGACAGGAAGAAGGTCACTGGACATGGACCAGATGGTAACCCTGTATCAACCATTGGTACAGTCCGGTGGTGACATTTCTGTTTCCTTCTATGGGATCACTTCTGTATTTTAGGCATGTCCTTAAGTTTAGAGCTTCATAGCACTCTCTTCTTTAGTTTCATTTTCTCCTCTTAGAGTTTTTTAGACTTCTTCATCATACTTCCTGTGTCTCTGGCTGGTCTTACCTTTGTTCCGGCTCATTGTTTCCTGTGTGAGGCATGGCCATATCTCCTGCCATCTCAACTATCAGAGCATTTCCCACCATTCCACACCCTTGAGAGCACTGTGGGGCTGGCTCACATACTTACTTCTCTGGTTTTTAGATATTTTACTATTTTAGCTATCTTGAGATTTTTCTTTCTTTCAAACTCATGTGTCAATACACAGAAAAGAAATTATTTCTAAGGCTTGATAGCAGTAAGAGTATTATAATAGTACAATTTTGAAGTAGCTATAACCTCTAAGGAGACATGTTTCATTTAAAAATACCTGAAACAGACTTAAAAAATAGCAATCATAGATTCATTAGAATGCCAACATACATACATACATACATTTATAAATTAAGAGTACCACGAATAAATAGAAATTATTAAAAGCAAATATTGGTGAATCCTGCAAACAATGGACCAGGAAAAATTGGAAGTATGCCAAAAGAGAAGAAAAAGTCACCACCTACAGAAGAATAACTATACAGGCATGTGATTTATCATTAGCAATAACAAAGGCCAGAAGAAAATGTCTTCTGGCTAATGAAAAAATATAGAATGTTATACCTAGATAAATAAATTTTAAGAATGAAAGCAAAGAGGTGATATCACTTTTAGACTCAGCTTAAGCAATACTAAGGATACTCTAGGAAAGAGGATTAAATTGAGACAGATTTAGTGAGATGAACTTTAAAAGTAGCATTAAATAAGATGGGAAATGCTAGTAAATTTAATGTATGCAGTTGGACCCTCAGTAAAAACTGATTTTCCGGGACCTCATGATTACACCTGGAAAGCAGAGAGAAGGCCACGACTACGGCTAGGGAGGTGAAGTGTTTGCTGGGTAAGCATGAGAGCCCGAGCTGAGATGCCTACTATTACCTAAAAACTCAGACGAGGCAGTGCGTACCTGTAATCCCAGCACTGGGGAGGCAGAGACAGGCGGATCTCTGCAGCTTGCTGGCCACCCAACCTAAGCAAACTGGCAAGCTCTGAATTCAGTAAGAGACAACTTTGTCACAAAAAATTAGGTAAAGAGTGATTGAAAAAGACATCTGACTTTGATTTCTGGTCTACACCACACACACACACACACACACACACACACACACACAATAAAAATAAAATAATAACTATTAAGCTGGAGAACAAAGGCACAGCATCATCATATTTTGCCACACAGCTGCCAGTATTGAAACAGCTTGTACTCATGCTAGTGGTCTTGTGACTCACTGTAACCTGCATCCCAGACTGCATCAGTACATCAGATCAATATTAAAATAGCACTGGAAAGAGTAAGGAACGCTCCCACTGGCTTCATGGGAAGCTCTTCCTGGCCTTCCATGCTGGAGCAGGGCAGTTTTCTTCTGAGGCTTCTGAGTCCCACATTCCTCTTCTCCAGCCCCAAGTGCTCCTGTCCTCCCCCGCCCTTTGCCTCTTGGCTCTACAGTCTCTATCTCTGCAAAGCCTAGCATCTTCTTTTATAAAGTGCACAGACACATGCCCACAGCTGAAAAAGGTCTTCTTCAAAAATAATTAGAGTTATCCATATGAATAGCCGAGCTTTTCCTTCACAAAACTCTGTTTCTTCGCCCTGTGTGCTGAGAAGCACAAGAAGCAGGAACATCCTAGGAAGGAAAGATGCACTTCTTGCTCAAGAGTCTAAATCCCATTTTCCATTACAAAGAACCAGAGATCCCTGAAGAAGAAGAAAAAAAATCTCATTTTATTGAAAAGGAAATATGCAAAATGAGCTTCGCATATCAAATGTAAGCCAGAAACCAAGGAAGTTATTTTAAAAACCCTCACCATTGTAAGCCAGGTTAACCTGAGCAAAGGAGGAAAAAAAAAAAAAAAACCTATTGAAGTAAAACTATTTTAACATCTCTGTGTTTGTAGTAATAATATTCTTTTAAAGTCTATGATACTGTGCAGCGTACAACTCACTTGGTACGGTGCTTACCTAACTTAAGCAAACCCTGAGTTTTGTTTCCGGAGATGCATGAACTTGGCAGGGAAGCACCACATGCCTGTAACCGCAGTATTCAAGAAATGGAGGAAGAAAAATCCAACGGTTAAGGTCATCTTTAGCTACATAAAACATTGAGATCCTTGTGGATTTCTGTGGGCCTCTTTAGCACTTTGCTTCTTCCTATTCTCATGTGGTCTTCATTTACCATGGTCTCCTATTCCTTGTTCTCCCTCTCTGTTGTTGATCCAGCTGGGATCTCCCGCACCCCAAGCTCTCTTTCCCTCGACCCTCGCCCTTCACTACCCCCACTCATGTCCAGGCTGTTCATTTGGGATCTCATTCCATTTCTCTGTCATTGGGCAATCCCCGTGTCTTTCTTGGGGTCCTGTTTTCCAGGTAGCCTCCCTGGTGATGTGAGTAGCAATCCAGTCATCCTTGTTCCACATCTAGTATCCTGCTATGAGTGAGTACATACCATGTTTGTCTTTCTGAGTCTGGGTTACCTCACTCAGGATGATTTTTTCTAGATCCATCCATTTGTCTGCAAACCTCATGATGTCATTGTTTTTCTCTGCTGAGTAGTATTCCATTGTGTATATGTACCACATTTTGTTTATCCATTCTTCAGTTGAAGGGCATCTAGGTTGTTTCCATGTTCTGGCTATTACAAACAATGCTGATATGAACATAGCTGAACAAGTGCTCTTATGGTGTGGTTGAGCATTCCTTGGGTATATGCCCAAGAGTGGTATAGCTGGATCTTGGGGGAGATGGATTCCCAATTTTCTAAGAAAGCGCCATATTGATTTCCACAAAGATACCCCCACAACAGACTGCTGGCAATGGTTGAGAGACAGCCCAAACTGACCTACTCTGGTGATGGGATGGCCAAACACCCTAATTGTCGTGCTAGAAACCTCATCCAACTACTGAGGGATCTGGATGCAGAGATCCATGACTAGGCCCCGGGTGGATCTCTGGGAGTCCAATTAGTGAGAATGAGGAGGGTTTATATGAGCAAGAATTGTTGAGACCAAGGTTGGATAAAGCACAGGGACAAATAGCCAAATGAACGGAAACACATGAACTATGAACCAATGGCTGAGGGGTCACCAACTGGATCAGGCCCTCTGAGTGGGTGAGACAGTTGATTGGCCTGATCTGTTTGGGAGGCATCCAGGCAGTGGGACCGGGTCCTGTGCTCATTGCATGAGTTGGCTGTTTCAAACCTGGGGCCTATGCAGGGTCGCTTGGCTCGGCCTGGGAGGAGGGGACTGGACCTACCTGGACTGAGTCTACCAGGTTGATCTCAGTCTGTGGGGAAGGTTTTGCCCTGGAGGAGATGGGAATGGGGGGCGGGCTGGGGGGAAGGTGAGGGGGGCGGGAGGGGGGAGAATAAGGGAATCCGTGGCTGATATGTAGAACTGAATTGTATTGCAAAATAAAAATTTAAAAAAAAAAAACATTGAGATCCAGCTTCAAAAATAAGTAAAAACAAACAAATAAAGTAACTAATGAGAAAAATACACAACACTACCCCACTCTATGATATTGTCATGATATTAAAATATTAAGTGTCAGAGAAGTCTCAGTCTGTATAGTGCCTGTCTTGCTGGCATGAAAACCTGAGTTAGACCTTCAGAACACACATACAATTTGCTGCTGCAGTTGGGTCCACCTGGAGTCCAGTGCCATAGGCTGAAGTGGGCACAAGTGGGTCTTCGGGGCTGATGGCAAACCAGCAGAGTCCAACCAGCAAACCTTAGGTCACTGAGACCATGTGTCTGAGGAACACAAAGTAAGACTGACCTTTTGACCCCCACATACATACATGCACACCAGCCCACAAATAAACAGGAATATGCCTACACACAAAAATAAATTAGTAAATATAAAAGTTTTAAAATACACTTCTCACAGTGATAGATGACTCTCTTCTTATGAAAGCTGATAAACAAAATCAAAGATTTGCCTTACCACACAAACTGTGTTACAAATAACTTGTGAGAGAATGTTCTTTAAAATTCACAAAAAGTTGGGACTTAGGGGCATGAAATAAATAATGGGTTCAGACAACAGTTGTCAGAAAGATTAAAACCACTGGGAGAAATGTTGATTGGTAATTTGATGCTGAATGGATGAATTGGAATAAACTGAACCCACTAATTCACCCTGGCGTCCCTGCAGAGGCGACAGCACCAGACCGTATGTGCTATTCTTTCTTTCTTTCTTTAAAATGTTTTTCACTTTTCATACCAACCACTATTCCCCCTCCCTCCCCTTCTCTCATCCCCCCTCCTCCCGTTTCACCCTCATCCACTCTTCACTTGGGGGGGGGGTAAGGCCTCTGACATACCAAGTTAGGGCAGGACTAAGTCCCCCCCACCGTCCCCCCTCCCCCACAGTCCCGTACTCACGTGCTGAATAAGGCATCCCACCATAGGGAATACGCTCTAAAAACCCAGTTCATGTACCTGGGATAACTCCTGGTCTCATTGCCAGGGGACCCACAAACAGATCAAGCCACACACTGTCATTCACATTCAGAGAGCCTAGTGCAGTCCCATACAGGCTCCTCAGCTGTCAGTGCAGAGTCCTGTGAGCTCCCACTAGCTTGGGTCAGTTGTCTCTGCAGTTTTTCCCATCATGATCTTGACCCCCCTGGCTCCTATAGTCCCTCCTCGCTCTCTTCAACTCAACTCCAAGAGCTTGGCCAGTGCTTGGCTGTGGGTCTCTGCATCTGCTTTCATCAGTCACTAGACATAGGTTCCATGATGACAATTAGGGTAGACATCAATCTGAGTACAGGGAAAGGCTAATGCAAGCACCCTCTCCACCATTGCTAGGGACATCCTTGTGGGTTCATGGGGATTTCCCTAGCACCAGCTTTCTCCCTAACCACATAATGACTCACTCTGTCAAGGCATCTGTTTCATTGCTCTCCCTCTCTGTCCCTCCCCCAACTTGGCCATCTCAACCCTCCTGTTCCCACCTCCCATTCTTTCCCCTCTACTCCCCACTCCCAGTTTGTCCAGGAGATCTTAACCCTTTCCCCTTTCTGGGGCATGTGTCTCTTAGGGTCCTCCTCTTTAGCTGCTCTGGGGTTGTGGATAGTAGCCTGCTTATCCTTTGCTTTATGTGTTATTCTTTATGACAGTTGGAAAGACTCACCATGACCCCAAGTCTCTTACCTAAACAAGTGTAAGTATGCCTAGAATCAGTCTCTAGATGTCATTGTCAACTTAACAAGAAACACAGAGGAAAGGTGAAGGATCCAAATTTGCATATTAGAAAAAAACACCGACCGGAATCCATAAGTCTTTCCACATGAGGAGAAAATGGTGGTCTCTAGAATAAACCAGAGAAAT
This sequence comes from Peromyscus eremicus, assembly GCF_949786415.1. Taxonomy (NCBI): domain Eukaryota; kingdom Metazoa; phylum Chordata; class Mammalia; order Rodentia; family Cricetidae; genus Peromyscus; species Peromyscus eremicus. The sequence goes on from NC_081435.1 coordinate 6,923,769, forward strand.
GCAAGGAAGGTGGGGGGAGATAAAAATGGAAGATCAAAGGCGGCCAAATGCAAGAGGTGGGTCCCACGTGGCTATTAATTTAATTAAGACTAAAAGCTTGCATTTCAGGCAGCTCACCTTCCTACCTGTGAGCACATCTCCATGTGCACAAACTAGGATATTAAAAAAAATTACAGAACACTTCTAAAACTTCATTCTCTTAGATTTTGATCATTTGTGGTCATTCAACATCTTTGAATATAGTTCATATATTTCATTAAGTTCTTATACGTATAGTCTCTCTTTTTCAAAGTTCAAGAGAAAAATTATATCTCTAGACACCTGAATACTGAAAATTCCAGCCATGAGGCTTACATATGTCTTCCATTTGGAAATAAGAAATCACCATTGGAGAAGGGCATTCAAGATCATATAACAGAGGAGATAAAACATTAGTGGTAATGGGACTTCTGGAATCAAATCTTGAGAGTTCATTGTTGATTTGAAATTGGTTGAGTTTTACATTGAAGGAGAACCTTCAGACTCTAGCTTTCTGCAACTTCTGGAACCCTTTCTGCTTGATAGGGCTAAGGTAACCATACTTTTTACAGCCAAGACCCCTAAATGTCAGCCATGCTGTTTCCCTGGACCCATTGGTAAAGTACCCCACTTTTCTGCACAATGACATCCTTTTAACAAAAGAATGAAAGGTAATATTTAATTGTGAATTAAGTTTTTATAGGACTCACTCAGACTTAGGCAAATATCTCAGATCTAGTTCTTCAACTCATGCAGGCTCATTTCTCAGTCCCCTCTCACAAAAATGAACATTGAATTCCCTATCCTTTCTTCTATTCTGGGGCTTACATAGGACTTGACATTCTACAGTAGTAGTCAGCTAATTACACTTGGTTGCTTATTTTCATAGAAATCTATTGCAAAACAGCATGGCCATTCATTTATGTATTATCTGTCATCACATTGGGTCTATAACTACAGAGATGAATAGTTACAGAATGAACACTATGATCCCCAAAGCCTAAAATACTACATATCTCATTACATAAAATGTTTGCCAGTTCTTGCTCCACAGGTTTAGAACAGTATTTCTGGACATTAGTGATATTTTTTCTTATTTAAGTTTAAGAAATAAGTAGAAACAGATCATGGGAAACAAGGAGGAGGGGGAGAAGTAGGAGTAGGTATCATTTGGGAAGGCTGTGGAAGTGTGGAGGGAGCCTCACTGAAGGAAGTGAGTCACTGGGGTCAGGCCTTGAGGTTCTATAGAATGGACTTAATTCTTGTCCACCTTCTACTTTCTGATTGTCTATGCAATGTGACCAGCTGCACCATGTTCCCGTTGCCAGACCTCTTCTGCCATTACAGACTATATCTTATCCAGCTAGAAACCCAAATAAGCCTTCACTCCCTTAAGTTGCTTCTTGCTAGGGATATTGTCACAGCAACAAGGATTGTAGGTGAGACAAAAACAGCTCCCTAGAACAGTCATGAGTTTTATCTTAGTCAGTGTTCCTGGCTTGTCCCCTTGCCCATATCTTGAGGTCATTTCTTTGGTACACACACGGTCTTCAGTGTGTGTTGAAAGCTGTCTTGTCTTATGTCTTGCTCTATACATTCAAAGTCCTTGAAGAAGAATGTCCTCATTACTTTCATTCAAATGTCCCATAGTTCCCAGGAAACAAGCATTCTCTTTGATTCCCACCACCACTGTTCCTGTTACAACTGCTAGCCCCTTCTCTCAAGGACCTTCACATGGAAGTTGTGTGTCTGGGTACCAGACTTGACTTCTTCTGGTACCAATAAGCCTATTTCTTCTTCCCAGTACCTAGATGATCCAAATCGCTCCAGACATGTTGCACAATTTCATGAAGTGACCTTAGAGAAAGCTGGCTCTTCTCAGTCCAATGGGTGCAGCATGGGGAGTAAAGTCCTAGGAGGAAATGTCATTCTTCGTAATTACCCAGTTACACTGGAGGTTAGGTGAAAAGGCAATAAGACCACAATGAGTGAGAAAGTTTGAGCCAGACATAGGAGGGAAAATGAAAATCGTATGTATTTCAGAGGACAAGAAGTCACCAAAGTGCTACCCATAGAAGTCATGGTTTGTTGATGTTTTCCCATAGGCTCATAATATTTATTTGTATTTTAACAAATACTGAGTAAGAAAACAGGTATAAGAATCTCTGAAACAAGTAATTACCCATAGCCTCTAACTTTTGTTTTCATTTGAAGTCTGAGCTCTAACTGGTATCTTTTCTCACATTATTAATGGCAGCCTTGCAGACTCACACACTGTCATCCAAGGTGGCCACCAGTCTATAGCTTGCTTTACAGATAGAAGCCTGAATCAAGTCTACTATGTGCAAGCTGCTCACCACTGCCTTACTCTCTTCTGCTCTGGAGTCACCCATCACCAGCTTGTGTAATAGCCATACTCCATCCCTCAGAATGTGCTGTCAAGACCGGCATCACTACAGAACATCTGAGCTTGTGTTCAGACACAGGCTTCCCAGGCCAGTCAGGGAGCTGCAGTGGATGGATTATGGCAGTGTTAGCACAGATCTATGGAAAGGTATGACTTATTTTAAGTTCATGTGCTATGCAAATTGGTGGTTAAAAGTAATGGTATTGATCTAGAGGACCAGTGATGGCTACAAAGAGGCAAACTGTATGTGCATGTGTGTACATGCCCATGAACACTTGTTCTCTGCTGTTTGTAAAGTTCCTCAGTGCTCACTTCAAAGCAGTTAGTGTTTAAAAGAGTCAAAAATGGTGTAAGGTTAAGTCAGGGAAATGAGAACACTGGCCCTAATGGTTAGATTGCTTGACTGAAAGTTAATTCTGTGACATAGCTTTCAGACAATCTCTAGACTATGCATGGCATTTATCTTTGACCTTTTCTATTTCCCTTGATGGTATAGACTCAGTCCTTATGCATCCCATCTAATCTCCCCAACTTTTATCTCTTATGCCAGCCCATACAATAAAAAGCAAAAACCTCACTCTGCTCATTGTGAGGAAACTGTCCATATGCTAATTAGCTGAACCCACCTCCACATTTCCTTTGATTCATTATCCCTCCTCTGCATAAAAGATGTTTTGTATTTTCAAATTCAGCATTCTGGAATTGTTTGTACTCAGTTTCACCTGAGCACCAAGCAGACCCTTGGGAGAGCAGAGGAAATACAGAGAAAAGAGCAATCAATTGAGAAAGATGTTGGGTTTGGTTGTTTAAAGACTGAATGGATGACGTCATTACCCCAGTTTCCGGCCCACTGGCCTGTAGAATGAGTACTCCTGGGTCACTTTGGGTTCTGAGGCACCAGCTGGGCTCCACACTCCACCCCTTCAGCTGCTGAATTCGTTTTAACTCCTGAGACAGTCTTTCCTCAACTAAGAGAGATTCTTGGGTAGTGAACCTTTTTAATTGTGTGCCATGCAGCACTGTCTGTATTTATTTACCTGCTAACTACTAATTGATCAGTAAAAGTCAAAGGAAAAGTTCTCTACTCCCAAAGGAGGAAACTTTCTTTTTACCCATCAATCTTCATCCACTCTCCTGTAATTATGGATTATTTACACAAATCTCCTTTCCCTGGCAGCTCACAGCAAAGGTGTCTGCAGCTAACAGATGAGATAGCACGCCAAGTGATCTGTCATTATGAAGGTCATTAGTACGGAAGTACTTCAACCTCTCCTTTCTACAGCAGCCATGTTTGCTCTACTGCCAGGTCATGGAAGCCTTGGGGATTAGGGATTTGTTAGGAAAAGAAAAAAATAGTCTGCTTACATTTTGCAAACACACACACACACACACACACACACACACACACACCAAAGCCCAAAGGGACAAACGATAATGAGAAAACTAAATCAGAAAGGTCAAATGATGTTTGGCTAAGACAGAAAAAAAAATACCAAGGGGAATCCTGCTTACTATAAGGAATTACAGCCATACACAAAGTTAAAGTATATACCTACATTGCTATCTTGCCAACACAGCTTCATTTCTTGCTATGAGTATTCCCTGTCAGTCAGTGTTAATGAGAAGACAGGAACAGCAGCCCTTTGGCTCACCCACTGTCTAAGCAGGGAGAGCCCCTGCAGGAATGCCCTTTCCTCCAATTTACTGTTTAAAAAAAAAAAAAAAAAAAAAAAAAAAAAAAAAAAAAAAATGTGGCGTGCTGCCCTCTACTGGCTGTCACTTCACAGATTCAGGGTGGCCAGCTTTGAGCCGTTGTCCCACCCTGGACAGCGGCATCATGGAATGTAAAATGTGGAAGTCTCTAAACTAATCTTCACATCATCTTCTCAAAAGAATCAGCATCAGTTTACCAGCACTGAACTTAGACTTTTCTACCTTGGTATTTGATTGGAGAAATTGTGAAGTTCTCAGGAGCCAATATCCTGTGGTCTTTCACTGAGGGATGATGGAGCAGGACGGCAAGTGCTTTAGATTGTAAGAGAATGTGTTCTCCTTGAGACGAGAGACATGCTGGGTACAGAAGTGAGACCCAGAGCATGAGGGCAACGATGGTGTGTGTGTGTGTGTGTGTGTGTGTGTGTGTGTGTGTGTGTGTGTGTGTGCTTGTTCCCATTCTCTCTTAAAACTCATTAACCTGAATACCCATCTTAATCTGGTTTGATGGTTCCCCCACGCCAGATTACTTATGTCCATTTACATAGTAAATGTCATTGTGTCAAAAGTTAAAACCAAATCTTAATCCAAGATCGACAGTTTGAGCTTCCAGCTTTCTTACTCTCGGGGCTAACTCTTAATTGACTCCAAAGAGTAAAGGGAGAAAAAGAGAAGGCATTATGGCTTGGATGTGTCTGGCACGCTTCAGCACTGGGACCTGACCTTCAGTTAGCCTCCAAGTTTGACAAAGAGAAGCAGCGGCTTAGGACTGCAGAAGAGGGGGACTCAGAAGGCTCCATCCAGGCTGCAGAAGACCTGCATCTAAACTAGCTCATCAGGTCCCATACATATTAATAACACTGTTTGAAGTGGCATGTGGCTCTACCAGCCACGCCTCAGTAAGAGCTGCTTCTATAGCCCAGCTGCTAGTCGCTGTCTCTGGGATCCATTTATAAATAATTGAAGTGTTTAGTGTGAAATTACCACCATGTGCATGAAAGAGATCATTGTGTGAGTGCCCATCAGATGGGGAATCCCAAATTACTGTTAGATGGAGAAGATGAAGCAGGCCATTTGCCAGGATGCCTGTGCCTCAGAGTGTGTTTCCGTGTATGTGTATCTGTCCCTATGTATGTATATCTGTGTGTATCTTTGGGTATCTGCATATGTGTGCATGTGTCTTTGTGTGAATGTATCTTTGTGTGTCTGTATGTGTTCCTGTACATGTCTGTGTATCTGTGTGTATGTGTATGTATCTGTATGTCTACGCAAGTGTGTTTGTATGTACGTCTGTGATGGTGTGTGTATCTGTGTGCATTTACATATTTATGTATGTGTCTCTCTCTGCATATTTTGTGTATGTTTCTGTGTATGTACATGTGTGTCTGTATACACATGTGTCATTTAGTATATGCCTGATCATATGCACAGGATGCCTCCATTGCTCCCTCATCTTCTTCCTGTGAGCAGTCTATGTCCAAGCTCCAGCTTTAACCTGAAGCTCTCTCAACTATTCTGGAAAAACTGGTAGAACAAAAAAAAAAAAGAAAATTGAGAAAAGGAAAAGCAAAATATCAGAGAGAGATACCATTGCCACCACATCAAAGAAGTGTGCTATGAACAATTAAAAAAACAGACACACACATAAAAAGAGTTCTCAGAACATTACTCTGAGAGATACAAAGAATTCAAACTGCATTAGATAGCAAGAGTGGAAACAGTTTTACAGCAGCATCATTTCAGAAATAATGATTTCTGGGCGTTGAGAACGAGTGCACATGAAAACCTTTTCCTCTTACATTGCACAGTCATTTCTTATTTTAATAATCTTATTCTAGGATGTATAGTCCAGTCTGTGTGCTCAGCTTGTTTGATGTACTGATCAAGTCAGTTTTCAGTGTACAAATTGGTAAATATTTCCATTTTTGTCTCTTAAAAACAGGTCACTGTAATTATGAAGGGAAGTTCAAGTCTGAATTTTTAAGCAAATAGCTCCTTAAAAACATTTTTAAAAGATGCTGATGGAACTAATTGAGAGAGGCAAGAGATTTTTATTTTACAAAAATAAGCTTTGTATTTCAGTGTTTCTAAACTTTGCTGGTTTAACTCATTCTTCAAAGTAAGAAAAGATTGCTTCAAAATCACATATTTTAACTAGCATTATTTGTTGCATCTTTTTTGTATAAAGGATTCTATCAGACCCCACAATGGGCTCAGACATCTATAAAGCAGGGCCTCCCCTGGAAGAACATATAGTAGAGAGCATTGTTCCTGTGAAACAAACCCATGTTCCTACATTGATTTTTGGATCACGTCTAATACCAAATTTCTGCACAGCTCTCCCCAACAAAGTCTTCTCAGTTCCTGTTGAATCAGATGCATGGGAAATGCAATGGGTATGTTCTGCATGAAACATTGTCATAAGAGGAGAGGTGTCACCGGTGCTGAAGGCTGAGCCTACAACTCCAGTGACTTTGCACCAAGATTGTATTTGATCAACTCTGAAAAGTCATCTACAGTTTTTCAGCATAGTGAGAAATCCTGAGAAGGAGCTAGAGTTCAATTGTTCTCTTTAACCTCCTGAGCCCAAGCTGTCAAAGGAGGAGCTTCTTACTGGGACCCAAGATAAGGGAAAATGAGAAGAAAAGCCAGGCATATTTCTGGCATATTCTAAAGTTTTATTACCTGAAACTACTGAAATAGATCGGTGTTGAGACAGGGGCTGTAACTGAAGCAAATATCCATCATCAGCTCATGCCTGGATCTCAGCTGTCCATGACAGTGATTTAAGTTCTAATGCTCCCCAGTTGACCATCTGCATGCTGCATTTCCAAGTCTCTTCATGTCCCTGTGTCCCATGGACAACCGTGGGCATGACACATATGTTCTCCTTTTCTTCAAATTCAGCTTCCCTTGGGAACATAAGATGCATTTTTGATGACATAATGTGGGAGGTGGGGGAGTTGTATCCTCGTAAGCAGCTGTTCTGTACTTGGATAAATGTTATATATGTCAATGGTATTAGCAGGAAAGAAATGGGGAGAACTGGAAAACATTGGTCAGAGAAGGTAGAATAAAATAGAAAGTTCTTCTCAATTGTTGCTTCATTTATTTCCTCTATTGACCTTTCAGTATCCCACTGAAATCTTGTGAGTGTTTTCTATCTTTTGTCTCATTTAGTGGTCCCTTGTTCTTTGAACCTTGTTCTAAGATTGTGTATTGCTTTCACATCGACATCCGTAGATGCTCTAGAGGTCATGACCTGTGATAGTAAGATGGTTTTAACAGAATTACTGCCAGATAAGTAGACAGACCCATGTGAGTTAGTGCACATAAGCCAGCTACCTCCTGTCAATATACTGCTTCCTTCTCCTGTCTGCTGACTCAAATTATGGCCACTCTAAGAACATGGAACTGGATTTGAGAATATAGATCTTGGAAAGATCGAATATTGTCTCTGCTTTTGGACCTTTGTGGGTCAGGTAGGGAAATGCCACATACACATAGAGGTTTGAAGATGATTAGAAATAAAATATTACCTTGTTGATTTAATTAGTCTGTCAGTTACCATATAAAGGATGATCATTCTGGTCTTTGGTCAACATGAATGAACAACCAAAATGTCATTGGACCATTCTCAAGAGGTGATATGATTTGAATCTCAAATGTTGCCTGAAAAACTAATTGAATCCTGGATCCCCAATATAACAGTGTCTAGAAGTAAGGTCTTTCTGGCATGATTGAATTATGAGAGATCTAACTTTATTGATATATTGACCCAGTGATACATACAGAGCTTAGTAAGTTATTGAGAGGTAGAAGAAACTTAAGAGCATCTCTTGAATGGTATAGTGTACCTTTGGGCCTTTTTTTTCAGTAGCACTATTTATTTCTTAGATATCATCAGTCTAACTGTTTCCCCTACCATATGTTCCTACCATGATGTACTGCTGCAGCTCAGACTCTGAAACAGACAGGTAAGCAAACATGGATTGAGTCCTTTGAAATAAGCCAAAGTTAATTCTTCTTTCTAGTAACTTGATTTACTCGGGTGCTTTGTTACAGTAACAGAAAGCTGTCTGAAATATGTAGTGCCTGCAATTCTCCAGGTCATTTTCCAGGCATCAACAGTTTAAATTAAGCACCTGGATCCCCTAGTGAACACCAGCGAAGCAGCTTGGGATGGAGGATGCTGCACAGACATGAGCTTCTAGTCCCTCTCATTGGTGTTTTTAACATGGGTGAGTCTGCATTGCCTCTTTGAGATTAGGAGCTCCATCTTCTCCATTTGTTTAAAGGTCCAGGCTCTAACAGAGTACCTTGAAGATAGTAACTTTCCTCTGTGTGTTTGCTGAATTGAATAAACATGTTTCCTACAGTGTGTGTTACAGTGTAATAACAACTTCTATGACTCTGAAAGATTTATTTTTTTCTTCTTAACAGCTCCACAAAAATAATACGTTATTATCACTATGATGAGTGAAATTTTTGTATATTGATATGGATACATGAACAAAAACTGACTAAAAGGTCCAGTTTTACTTCTGCTAGAAAGTGGGTCATCACCCCCAAATAAAAGATTAAACCCCACTTGATAAATGATGAGAATTTAATTGTTCTGTTGCTGACATTGCTGGCCAGGCAATCAGCAATCTTAAACACAGCAGAGGCACCGAGAAGATATTTTTTATCATTTTTTAAGGAATGATCTGTACTTTGGGGGAAAAAAAGAAAAGAAAACTGAGTTAGTTCATTCAGTTTCTCACTGTACAGCTGAAATGGACCTTCCCTCTGAAATTTATATGATCTGTAAAATTCCATACCACGGGTGAGCCACACCCTGAGGAACTGCTGAGATTCAGACTGTAAACTCTACGTCAGGAGTGCTTTGTGTAGCAAAAATGTAAAGGATTTAAAAATGGGTTGGATGAAATGTTTGTTAGGCACTCAGTCTTTAAACTTTCAGCAATAAAATTCACAGATGGAATCCCCTAGAATTAAATAAGCTAGGCATGCATTAAAGACATTTCCTATATCCTTATAGTATTACTCAAATTTAAAATGTATGAGAGACCCCTGGTTTATCTCTTTAAGTTGGACAGCTGTGCTAGAGACCACTTCTCTGAGAAAAGCTGAGCAATAACTTAAATTTCCCTTCTATCCAATAAACAACAATAATGTCTTTTTATCTCATATATTACTAACCACAATATTATACTGAACTATTGCTAACTTCTTAAATGAGATTATCAATTTGTCAGGAACACTAAATGTGTTATTAGATAATATGAATGCCTATTTTGCTTTCTGTCCTTGAAATATTGTGATATATTCAATTTTAAAACTTTAAAGATAATACCTTAACACCTGTTGGGAACAATACAGACATGTCTATAATACACAGCATTCATTAGCAATCCATCTACAAGTCTGTGTTCTGCCTTCATACAATCTCCATAATGGTACAAATGCAAAAGCTACCACCACATATCAACAGAATCCAACAATATAGAAAACAGAGATTGAAAAGAGTAAGGGAAGAAATGGACACTAAATGGGCTGGTCGTAGGAAAGGGGTGGAGGAGAGTTTCCAGTGCATTAGCTTTCCTTTCGGATATGGAGTGTCCATGTGTGTTTCCTGCTAACTGAAAACTTACATGTTTTATGGAGAGATCATGAACCACAGCTTCTTTTTTTTAATCTAATTCTGCAATTAAAAAAAAAGACACGCACACACAAAAAATTAATTTAATTTTTCTCCCTACATATCATGTACAGGCTGAGATGAAGCGAAGAACTTCTCTACTCACCAATCCACACTGTGAGAACCGTAACAACAGCCCTGACAAATGCTTTGGCTTCTTCACTCTAGGCTCCTGAAGGCCAGTAGATCCCAATCAACTGCAGATTGTGGTTGAGAAAATGACAGTTCCAGCCTATCAAATCTATGAGAAAAGAATTGAATTGGTTTAGTTCTGTTGAACCTATTCAATTTATATTTGCAACAAAGTAGGTAAGTAGCGATATAAGGGGGAGAATCATTGGTAAATATAGTGTTGTTCTAGATTGTTAGATATGAAAGTATTTAACTATGTGTGATTTGAGGCATATCTAAAGAAAGAGTGTAAAGTTAAAGTTAAGGAAAACTTATGCCTGCTGTATAATGCACTATGAAGGACCATTGAATGAAGTTTCCCTTTACATTTCTGTTTTCTTTTATTTCTCTGATGTCTGATTTCCTTTTCTGTGTATGTGCATGTGATCTGGGGTGCTAAAGTCCATGAGTGGAAGTCAAAGGAGGAAGTTGTGTCCTACTCTCTGAGTCAGGAGCTAATTTAGTAGC